>NC_047119.1:50766456-51366456 GCF_902500255.1 Thalassophryne amazonica
TACACATAACAACAACATGCCACAAAGTATACATTCTTGGCTGCTGATCATGAATGTGATGATTTGAGGCAGAGGCGTCAAGTGTCCTCAGGAACTGCTGCAACCTGTTACCACGCTTTATGATTAATGTTGCTGGAGAATTATCAGGAACCATTATGCATGGCCAAGAATAATGTTCTGCACTATTGCGCATAACAGCGCATCGTTAACTTCTGTCACGTTGTGAATGAAGAGAATTGTCTCCACACACACAACCATATTCATCCAAAAGTCAGTTGCTGAACAACTCAACCCGCTCCAATTTGCTCCTCAAAATCCACAGCAGAAGAACTTTGTGACTACATGCTTAATTGGGCTCTGTGCTGTGGAGTGGCGCAGGAAGGAGGAGGAGACTGAGAGCCAGATGTATGGCTCCACGTGGCTCTCATCTCACTTGTTTTCCCAAACATCAGGCACATGCAGCAGGTAGAACACCTGCAGGAGCGCGCTAAGGATCACTGGAACAAAACTTTTAGCCGACTTGGCGTCACTGTCCATCATACTGCAGCAATGAAACTGAATGCGGTGCAGCAGGGTTTAACTGTGCGCACGTCAGAAGAACGCTGTTACGCTCTATTAAGGATCACCACTAATCAAGACGAATCAACACGCTCCGTTGTGACCTCCACGACCTGAGGCGAAATGAGAATGGTGTGTGACATTCGTAGAAGATTTTTTGACAGCCAAAAACATGCTCCGCGAAAATCATGAACATCACGCAATCAACACACACTATTAAGAAACCTATTCAGATGCTTTAAGAATGTCGCAAATATGATATTCTTAATGCCTATGTGTAAACGCACTATTATTCTCACAGCAAATGTGAATATTAAAATCACCCACAATCAGCAGACAGTCAGTGGTAGTTGCAATTCCTGCCCGGAAATTTTAAAACTCCCGGATAAAATGCTTGTTGAATTTTTTTTTTTTTTTTTTGGGGGGGGGGGGGGGGGGGGGGGCATAGATGAGTACACAAATGACAAATAGGTTCATCTGGTTGCAGTTCAAAACTTGAGGATACATCACAAGGAGACTGATGGCAGCAGAAGCTAGTTTTAAAAACTGTTGCAAGCCCTCCACCTTTCACAGAGTTACAAGTCATACTAAAATATGTGCAGCCCGGCGGAATGAGTTTGGAAAAGGCTAAGCAGGTACCCACTTGAAGCCACATCTCAGTCAGGAACATAAAATCCAGTTTTTTCAAGGCAAAGAAGTCATTAAGCAAGAAGGCCTTGTTGGAAACCGAACGGAGTGAAGTGTGCTTGGTGTGAGGAGTTTGAGCACGGGCTACCGGGCACAGGTTTGAGGCCGATCCAATGAGGATGCCGCTTACAATCAAGCAAAAAGGGAAACTGGTGGAATTCTACTTTAAGACCAAATTGATTGTGCAAAGCCAATGACAATATCAACTTCATTTTGCAGTTTGAAAATCTACAGACAGAAAGACAATATGGAAGATTGTAAAGAAGTTTCAAACTAATAGAACTGTTCACAATGTTAAAGGGAGAGCTGGCCGAACCAGAGGAGCGGTGCACATATTGAACACAGCCTGTGAATGCCAAAACTTTTAGAAACTGAAGTAAAATTAGAAATGAACACCAGAGATATGCTTCAATATGACATATGACATATCAGTATCCAAAGGTGCATAGATGTGGCATGTTTCTGTGGCACTTTTTTTGAGGACACCCTGTATTTAAACTTGTTTACTGTATCTTCACTACCTCCACCCCTTGTAATGGCACTAATCCACCAGAACGACTCCGACTGACTTTCATTCCCCTTCTCTCCAAAGCATATCACCGTGTGACTTTCATTCCCCTTCTCTCCAAAGCATATCACCATGTCTCCAGACTCATCTCAACCTGCTCTCTACTCTCACTACACACACTCACAATGTCATCTGCAAACATCATAGTCCATGGAGACTCCTGTCTGATCTACATAGTCAGTCAACCTGTTGTCAGCAAGAAAGGACTCAGAGCCGATCCTTGGTGCAATCTCACCTCCACCTTGAATGCATCCATCATTCCTACTGTGCATCTTACCACTGTCCTTGTACATATCTTGTACCACCCTCACATAATTCTTTGTCACTCCAGACTTCCTCATACAACACCACAACTCTTATCTTGGCACTCGGTCATAAGCTTTGTCCAAATCCACAAACACAATGCAACATGCTCCGATCTTCTCTATACCTTACCATCTGCACTCTCAAAGCAACTATTGCATTGTGGTGCTCAGTCTTGGCATGAAACCATATTCCTGCTTGTAGATCTTCACCTCTTGTCTAAGCCTAGCTTCCACTACTCTTTTCTATAACTTCATGCTGTGTCTGACCAACTTTATGCCTCTGCTACAGGAGCTATGCACACCACCAGTGTTCTTGAAAATTGGATCCAGCACACTTCTTCTCCACTCCTCAGGAATCTCACTTTCCAAGATTTTATTAAACATTCTGGATAAAAACTGAACTGCCATCTCTTTTAAGCATTTCCATGCCTCCTCTGATATGTCAACTGGACCAACTGCCTTTACACTCTTCATTCCTATTTCCTATCATACCCATGATTATTATTAGTTTCACGAACTAACATGAGGGGCATGACCCTGAGGAATTGGAACTAAGTACATGGAGTGGCCCATCTACTGGAAAGTCAACCTCTGCTTGCTCACTTTCACTCACCTTGACCACGACATCGCGGCCGTCACCAGACTGAAGGCTGAAGTGTGCAATCTCGGGGCTCAGGCCAGTCTCCATCTGTTTGTACATCTGATTACAGGTCTGCATCAGCTCTACAGCCAGATCCATGTGGTCCCCTGGGAGACCGTTATGGACACCCAGTGCCAAGGTTCCAGGTAAGAAGCACACCAGGTGGTCCTGAAGGGGTGTGATGGAGGGAGAGGTGAAAACAGAAAGTGAAAAAATGACCGACCAAAGTGCCCGAGAGACCGGAAGAGGTTTCACAGGTACCAAAGCACAAAGGCTGACTGATTTAATGAAGCCGTTTGCAGAGTTGTGGTGTGAATACTGAATGTCTCTACCATCTTAGGGTTGAATCGGTTATGAGACAGCTCTCCAATGAAGGTCAGTCTGTTTGGCCCAGTCTGTCTCACGAGGTGTTTTTTCACTCCCTCCACAGCCATAAGGTAGTCCGACAACAAGCTGCACAAAAATACAAAGATTAAGCAATAAGCATTTATCTGGAGTCATGCAAAAACAACAGGTTGATCTACATAAAAGGAATCACTAACATTTTTCAATGTTTCTGCAGTCGATAGACCTGATAGGCTGCAGAACCCCCACCAGACCAATTCAATTCAACATACAGCACCGAATCAAAACAGATCTCCCTCAAGGCACTTCACATGGCTGAGTTCTATCTTTACCCATTACCCTAAGCAAACACATGGCAACAGTAGTAAGGAAAAACTCCCTCTGGTGTTTTTGAGGAAGACCAAATAATATTTCTTTTCCATAGTGCAAACGGTTTGAGTGGAAGTGTAAATATAGAAAAGTCAATCATTTCAGTACGTTTGCAGCACTTTCATTATGACACATACAACCCCTGGCAAAAATTATGGACTCACCGGCCTCGGAGGATGTTCATTCAGTTGTTTAATTTTGTAGAAAAAAAAAAAGCAGATCACAGACATGACACAAAACTAAAGTCATATTTTTCCCCTCTGCTTGGTCTAAAAAAAGGAACCGTTACTGACTGCCACAATTGTTTTCCTGATTTCTTATAGTGTTTCTTAAAGCCAGAAAGTTGCCATTTGAAATTACTTTGGTTTTGTGTCATGTCTGTGATCTGCTTTTTCTACAAAATTAAACAACTGAATGAACATCCTCCGAGGCCGGTGAGTCCATAATTTTTGCCAGGGGTTGTATACACACACACACACACACACACACACACACACACACAAGGGTGGTCCATAAAAATGGTCAAAATTTTTTTTTTTTTCAAAAAACTTCATCTCACCCTCTAAATTTGTTGTACCTAACATAAAAACACATGTACAATTTCATTAAACTAATAATTTTTACTGGTAGCACACAGCCCTTAAAGATTTTGCTGGCAATAACTGTCATATAGTATGGTCATTTCCAGATATTTCCAAATTATTTCTGTCAGTTTAATATTGATATGTCAGGACAGAAATTATGGCAATACATTGGAAAATCAAATCTTTTCATATCCCATAAAATAGTTAACACTAAAACATCAATTGTGAGATGCAGTTCTTCTCGTACATGTATCATGCTCCTACAATACCTACATACTGGGGTAGCGAAGATTTTGTAACAATCAAACATTGCATTTTCATTTTATTGATGAAATACTGTTTCATTATTGATAAATTTAAATAAGTCTATGCTTTATATATTTCCACATATATTTTGATCTAGCTCCAAACAATAATATTCTTTATGCTTTGCAGTACTTAATATTCAAAATTGTATGAATCAGCACAAGAACCAATTATACAGCTGTGTAACATAAGAGAACATCCTTTACATGATAATGATATTTAAGTTGCTTGCATCATGACAGAGACTTGCTGCAGTTTCAGTCAGAATATAGGTGGCACTTCTGTCTGTTGTTTTGGTCCTATCCAATGCTGCTGCAAGTCCTGGTGTTACAACAGCTTTAATTTTACTGGCTTTTTGTGGCACTGGCATAACAAATTCTTCATCTGGACTTTCTGTGTTCTCTTCACTCTGGCTGGAGACAGTGTCAGGTAGTGAGACATTAGATGGTCCAGGCTCCTCCAGTTCCTCTTTGTATTTTGCTTCTGCAGCTTTCCTTTTTTCTGCTCTTTGTTCTTTGGCAGTTTGTATTTTATCTATGCCTGCCATGCATCCCCTTCTACCTTTCTCTCGCTGAGCAAGTAGGAACTGTCTGTCATCTTCAAACTCTATCATTGTTAGGACATCCTGATGTGCCATGTCAAACAAGTCCTCCAAAGATTCACAAAACACTGTTTCATCTTTCTTCTGCTTGTCTGTATTGCGATTTTTGGTCTTTTTCAATGTTTTCCATTTTCCGAACACCTTTTCTAACTTTGTGATCAGATGCTGCTTTGCCCTCAGTGGGATTCTAGCTCTCTCCCAAAAAGGAATTGCCATGTCTATAGAGGTCACAGCAGCATCATGGACAGTTTTCTGCAAATCAGTGTGTTTGAAGAAAAATACCTTGAGTATTTGCCCATTTGAGGGCAATTTGTTTCCCTTTATTTCAGTCGGTGGAACCAATAAGGTATACAAATGTTCTACTTCTAGTAGCTGACATGTTTTACTGAAGTTTCCAGTTAATGGTTAAGCATGTTAAGTCAGCAAGTGTCTCTTTTTACATTTATCTCATGTTAGATTCACCATCACCAAAGATCTGAAAGAAAAGAAGCTGTGAATTGAAGCAAAATTTTCAGCTTGTAGCCTAAATAACATTTTTGAAAGTATGTTTGTGAGAAATATTTAAACCCAGGTATAGTTTTAAATTGAATATAAAATTATACTTTAGTTACACTCAGGTGGTTAACTTCTATCCTCTTTATAAGTGATGTGATTAGATACTGGATAATGGATAACCTATTGCACGGGCACTCGGGCAGCGATAACTGATATATTTACAACCTTCAGCTATGATGTGCTACCTCTAAATATTAATGTATGACAAAAATATTTGGCAGGCTTTCTTTTTTCCCCAAAGCATCATAAAATGAAGGGGTGAGAGTAATGAATTTCCAACTTTTAATTTTTTGAACCACCCTAACACACACACAAATTTGAAGATATTACTACTTCGAAGATATCACTATTACTGCTTTTGATGATTGCCATATACCATGACAACATGCCAAATTTTCTTAGTCTATGTGAAAATTCTTGCATGTTCTGAACAAAACAATGCACCAATCAATCAGGTGTACGGAGGCAAACCACATGTGATTCCTCGCATCATAAAAGTTATAGTTTACTCCTAAATTTCAGTAAATGTACCCACTCGCAATAAGAACAAGAGTTAGAACAAGAAGAAGAAAAAGGGAAATCAGAAGTATAGTTCAAATCATTAAATCTGAGTGATGTGTCTAAAATATTGTTACAACAGAGACCAAATAGTTGTGACATTGTTTTGTACCTTTTTAAAAAAGAGCTATTAAGTGAACAAACTTGTATGAATTAATAAGTCTGATACAGTTGATCTATAAAACATTTTTAAACCACACAGACATCAACTTGGATTTTGGGAAACAGTGACTTACTTTTACATTCTACATTTTTATGAGAATCAATCATAACAGTTCATCTCCATAAAGAATAATTATTAGCACTTCTAATTTTGTATTATAGCAAAATGCTTCTGTTGGCCATCCTTAATGTTTATGTCTGTACTGTGAAACCTTGAAGATTAAGAAGAAATGGTGACACGTTGGGAAAAATAGTGTATTTTGTCTCTCAAGAGATTCTGTAAAAATAACTTTAACTGTGTACATTTCCAGCTTTTAAAATGCAGGTTTGTTCTCTCACATGAGTCACCAATCCTGGGAACAGGAAGCTGTACTCACTCGTCTTCAGTCTTGCCTCCTTGGATCCACTGCTTGAGGAGGTATTCGTAGTAGCTGTCGGCTCTCGCCCCCAGTGTGAAGACTCCTTTGTGACTAAACTGGCCACTGTTGGTGTTGATGAACATGGGCACCAGGCCATCATGTTTCCCGGGAAGCTTATGGACCAGCTTCATCACTTCATTCACAGCATCCTTAAAAAAAAGAAAAAAAAAAAGACAGAGGCACAAAGCCATGAAAAAAAAAAAGATGATAAAACTGAGACCAACTGCCTTGCTTACTACTGGCATTTGGGTCAAACATTATAACCAGACTTTGGCTTGAACAAATAAAAACTATTCACACAGGAAATCAGCCAAAAACAGCCTCCAATTCTCGACCCACTAATAATTTACCCTTTTTTTTTTTTTCTTTTTTTTTTTAAGTACATAACAACATTGCATGGACAGATTATAAATGTGTCATGTGCCAGTTTGAGCTGCTGGCACTTGAGTTTGGTTCCTGACCAACACATTTTATGTTTTTTTTTAGATTTCTGGAGTTTGGATGAAAAACCAGCCAAAGAAGTAAAACAAAAAAGAAATTTTAATTCGCCCTTGAGTGGCTTTCTGACTTTCAGATGGTAAATAAAAGTAAATTATCACTGAAATCTGTCTGATGTTAATAGAAAATCAATCAATTAAGTTATGACAAAAAATGTTTGGTCCAAATTCTTCAAGGTGTTAGTTTATAGGGAATACTTTAACGTAGCGTAAACCACAGCTTACGACTGTCACTTCCAACAGCCAAAGTATTTCTAAGATTTGACACTAATCAGTATTTTTTATAATAACTGAACAAATGAGGCTCTTCTGAAAACCCTCCTGTGATAGTTAATAAATAAATAAATGCTACCTAACGGTGGGCATATGACTCCTGTTTGGGGGAGCATATCTTGTAACGTCTTGGTGAACAGTCAGGATGGCTGATTCAAGTCATGCCATATGCGATAGACGGTGGATTGTCCGGTGTAGTCAATGTGAGGATAAGAGAAAACTCTGATGCGATCAGTTGTGGAAGCAGCAGCTGCACACTGTAAATTAAAGTAATGCAGCCCAGGCTCTGTGTTCTCAGGGTGCAGGACTACTTAGTGTCCCTAGGGTGAATAAAAAGTCTGCAGGTCACAGAGCTTTCTCTTATCATGCCCCTGTTTTGTGGAATGATCTCTCTGCATCAATAAAACAGTCAGATTCTGTAGAGACTTTCAAGTCCAGACTTAAAAAGCACAGATTTTCCCTTTCATATGGCTAGCATACTATGTAACTATGCTTTTTACACTTTTAAATTAATCTGATTAGTAAAGAGAGCGGGCCGTGGCCTCAACTTTATCTAAAGTCTGGGTCTTTTAGTGAAGCTTAGGGCTAGTGGCCAGCGATCACCTTAGTATTTCTTGTTTTTCTTGTTGTTAAATGCTGATAAATTATACTGTATTTATTGTCTTTTTGCTGCCTGATTCTGTTTTTTTCCTCTTTGTTTAAGGTGCAGCTCCATACAGAGATGGGAGTGGGTGTTTCTTCTGCAGGCCTCCAGTCTTGCGCACCAGCATGGGCTCCCAAACTTTCCTGTATAATTTCCAGCATTGTCTATTGTGTCGGCAGCACGGCCCAAGCAGAGGGTCACCCCTTTGAGTCTGGTCTGCTTGAAATTTCTTCCTCAAATCATCAGAGGGAGTTTTTCCCCTACCACTGTCGTCTGTGTGCTTGCTCTGGGGGTTGGTAAGGTTTGACCTTACTTGTGTGAAGCGCCTTGAGCCAAGGTCTCAAACTAACTCCAGACAGAGCCGAGCGGGTGCAGGTTTTCCTTGCAACAACCCACTCCACCAGGTGATTTCACTGAATAACTGATTCCATCTGCTCAAAGTGATGTTAATGACTGTGAACAAGTAAATGAAATGGTAAATGGACTGCATTTATATAGCGCTTTTCCATCTGCATCAGATGCTTAAAGCACTTTACACAATAATGCCTCTCATTCACCCTGATGTGAGGGTGCTGCCACACAAAGCGCTCACTGCACACTGGGAGCAATAGGGAATTAAAGATCTTGCCTATGCGCCCTTAGTGATTTTCCAATCAGGCTGGGATTTGAACTGAGCACCTTCTTGTCTCAAGCCCAACACCTTAACCATTAGACAATCACCTCCCCCAACTGCGTGAAAAAAAAAAATAGTCCAACAGTGTAAGAACAATGTTTCTCAGCGTTCAATTGCAAGGAATTTAGGGATTCCATCATCTACAGTTCATAATATAATCACAAGATTCAAAGAATCTGGAGAACTATCTGCACGTAAGCAGCAAGACCAAAAACCAACACTGAATGCCCGTGACCTTCGATCCCTCAGGTGACACTGCATTAAAAACTGACATTATGTTTGTGTAACTGAGGGACAGCTTTTTCCCAATGGCTGTGAAAAGACTTTTAGAAGAATATTGACTACTTGTATCGCACTGGGATCACACTGAACTGTTTTTATTATTGCACCGGATATCCCCTCCACTGTTTTATTCTTTAAAATATGTATTTAATATTCATTATCTTATTTATACTGAGTTTTTAACAGTCTATATATTTTATATGTGATAGTCTATTGTATATTGTAATTTATCTGTGAGGGAGCTGCTGCACAGGGGTGTTGCCGAACGACATTTCATTGTGTTTTTTATACAATGACAAAGCTTATTCATTCATTCATTCATAAAGGATTGTAGCACGTGGGCTCAGGAACACTTCAGAAGTGCAAGTTAAACAAGCCGCCTTCTCTGGGTCCGAGCTCATTTGAAATGGACAGACACAAAGTGGAAGTGTGTGCTATGGTCTGATGGGTCCACATTTCAAATTGTTTTAGGAAATCATGGACGTAGTGTCCTCCAGACAAGAGGAAAAAGACCATCCAGACTGTTACCAGCGCAAAGTTCAAAAGCCAGCATCTGTGATGGTATGGGGGTGTGTTAGTGCCCATGGCATGGACAACTTAAACATCTGTGATGGCACGATCAATGCTGAAAGGTACATCCAGGTTTTGGAGTAACACCTGCTGCCATCCAAGCAACGTCTTTTTCAGGGACGTCCCTGCTTATTTCAGCAAGACAATGCCAAGCCACATTCTGCACGTGTTACAACAGCGTGGCTTCGTAGTAAAAGAGTGCGGGTGCTAGACTGACCTACCTGCAGTCCAGACCTGTCACCCATTGAAAATGGGTGGCGCGTTATGAAGCGCAAAACATGACAATGGAGACCACGGACTGTTGAACAACTGAAGTCGTACATCAAGCAAGAATGGGAAAGAATTCCACCTACAAAGCTCCAACAATTAATGTCCTCAGTTCCCAAACGCTAATGAGTGTTGTTAGAAGGAAAGGTGATGTAACACAGTGGGAAACATACCAGCTTTTTTGAAATGTATTGCAGGCATCCATTTCAAAATGAGCAAATACTCATATTTGCACAAGAACAAAGTATATCAGTTTGAACATGAAATATCTTGTCTTTGTGGTGTATTCAATTGAATATAGGTTGAAGAGGATTTGCAAATCATTGTATTCTGTTTTTTATTTACGCTTTACACAACGTCCCAAATTCACTGGAATTGAGGTTGTACAGCTGCTGTACGTTGCTGCAGTATATACCGTTTAATCGCCTGTTCCAGTCACAAGAACAAATCAGATTATGGACTAAATAGTACAAGTAATATCTGCGCTAGTGCATGGCCAAATCCTCCAGTAACTGTAGCCTTTAAATATTAAGTTCTTAATAACATTTGCACATTTGTGAATATTCCTGCAGGTACCAGAGTTCTGCATTTCTTGCTTTTCATACAGTCTAAGGAAGGTCTGAAAATGTGGATGTTGCACAGGTGTCAAAATGTAGTAACAGTTTTGTGTGAGTTAGCAGTGCCACAAAAATGTTTTGGTATCATCCCCAAGGTGCACACACACACACACACTAACCATTGTTTAAATATAATTTTACTTTCCCTTCTGTTGTATATTTCATCTTGTATTTAGCCACACAGTGGCCATTATGACCTAGTTTAGACTGCCACTACAAATCAGATCTCACTGATTGACTGTCCACATTATATTTAATAAGTGATCAGATCTGAGCTATATGTCCACACTGACATACCCATGTTTGATTGCAATGGCAACAGGCCATACCCAGGAAAACTGTGGATGCCAGCGAACTATGCCCACTTTTGTCCAAAATAATTATGTGGAGCCCAGACAGCTTACAGGCACTTCTTTTCCTCATCTGTCCAGGATTTATCATTCCCCTCCATGCTCTGCTCTTTTTTACCGTTTTCCACTTATTACAACTCTACAGGTGCAGCGCCTCAAATCAACTTCTGTCTCTCCGGAACTACATCATCATTGTTTGTGTTGGGCAGAGGGCACTTTGAAACCCTAGTAAAGTGACAGACTGAAACTGATTTGCAAAAACATGATTTGAATCACATTTCAAACCATCTCCATATGTGGTCTGAATCCACTTTTTTTTGGGGGGGGGGGGGGGGGGGGGGTCGTCTCGTAGTTTTTCGCTCATACAACTATGTCCAGACTGCAAAGTTAGAGTGGAGTGTTGTATGATGTTAAGAAGTATACAAAGACAGTACATGTATGCCAACAGAAGGAATAAGGGAAGAGATCCGAAAATAAAGAATGACAATATATAATAATGTTGACAGATTTCTTTAGACGTATTTCTATTTATTATTATTTTATTCTATTATTTAGTATTCTATTTATTTTTAGAGGCATTTCTTTCGAGGTCAAGAGGTATGAACCAAGAGTTAATACAAATGTTACCATAGATAACTTTGTTAATCATGTGATATAGCAGAAAATTTTGCCTGTAAATATAAAGCATTATATAACAGCTGACCATCTAGTCAAGAAAATATGGAACATGTTTATAACCATGTTAATCACTGTAGTTCTGTCAAAGATGCTGATAGAAATGTAACAATAGATGAGGTCAATGCAGCTTTATGGCCCAGTCACACGGCACACGATGATTCCTGAACGAAGGGAAAAAAGTAAAAAAGTCACAATTCGTTGAGAAAAGGTGGACGAAAGAGCTTCATCACTGAATAGCTTAACAAAACCGAAGCTAACGATCTTGACGCTTTAAATGAAACGCATCTGGAGCCACAGTTGGAGCAGTGTGTGTCTGCATCTCTGTGTTCCAGGAGTCGGCGCTGGGACGGAGCTCATAGCACCTGAGTCCTGAAGAAACTGCAAACAGAAGGTATGGAGATCTGTGCGCACATCAGTCGACCCACCTACTCTGGTTCCTCGTCCAGGACAAAAGAGGGATCATCTCCATCATCAGAATCCTCACTGTCTAACAACACACTGCGCGCTCCGTCTTGCTCCAATTACAAAAAAGCAGTCTGGTGTGCCGTGGTCACTGCTGTGTCACTGTCTTATGTTTTAAGCCATATATATTGATTTATAACAGAAACCTTTAAAAGGGGGAATAAATATAAGCGTAAAGATGATTGAATATATCAGAGCAGTAACGTGATCAGGCCGTGTGAATGCGCATTGACTCACGTGCGGTTATTTCCACGAGCTGCAGCTGATCCACAACGTGAATTCTACCTTCCAGAACAGCTCTTTATATAGTCATTTGAAATATCTACCTGTTGCCACATGTACAGAAGGGCTGGATTGTCATTCCTACACTCATATTGTTACATTTAATACAAAATAATAAGCGCACGCAGCAGCTGCTGCTGCTGCCGCTAATGCTGCATTCAAATACCGTCGGAAATTACGCAATTTTTGTTGTTTCAAATTCAGCAGTTGCTTGTGGCAAAATAATTAATTGTATCCACACAAAAGATTAATTCTGGCCTATATAAAGTGCCTGAGCCCAGTGAAGCTGACCCCCCACCCAGATAAAAAAAAAACCCAAGCAAACAGGCTGAGTTTGCCCTGTAATTTCCGACAGTATATGAACGCAGCAGCAGCCTCAGCGCTCACAAACCGGCTTCTGCAACTGTGTGAAAACATTCAGCTGGTTAAACGAAGTCAAACTAAACAATAACGTTACAAAAACTAAATTAAAAAAACGACAACAAAACGAAACACGAACAAAATGAGGTTTTCGTTGCCCTTCATTCAAATTTTTCAACAGTTTAAAAATCCTAACGAAGTGCCAGCTGCAGGAACGAAGCTGCGCGAAGGTTAAACGATCCCAATGAAAGTCCACATTTCTTGTTTCGTTAGGGGTTTGTTGCCCTTCGTTAAGTGCCGTATGACTGGGACATTAAAGTCCCAATCACACGGTGGGGGGAGGTGATGGTCTAGTGGTTAAGGTGTTGGGCTTGAGTTCAGAAGATCATGGGTTCAAATCCCTGCCTGACTGGAAAATCACTAAGGGCCCTTGGGCAAGGCCTTTAATCCCCTATTGCTCCCGGTGTGTAGTGAGCACCTTGTATGGCAGCACCCTGACATCGGGGTGAATGTGAGGCATAATTGTGAAGTGCTTTGAGTGTCTGATGCAGATGGAAAAACGCTATATAAATGCAGTCCATTTAAAGTCAATCAAAGCTAACAGAAGCGACAGTGATGTACATTTTATGTCAAACCAATTGTTAGCTTGTCAGAGGTTTTTACTGTTGATAACTGCAATTCTAAGTCATGGGTATCAAACATGATATTTTGAAGGGTGCTATTGAACTGATAACAAAAAATATCAGAGGTAATATATGTGATGGGGTAATTATAGAAGGAAAACTCTCTAATTCCATTTCTAAAATATCTGATGCTATTATACTTGGCAGATATAGCAAGCATGGTTACAGGATATTACGCGGACAAAACAAAGCTGCTTTTCAACTGACGTGGTGCATGAAAGTAAATCACTGCCCAATGAGTTCATCCTCATTAGCAGTTCATGTTATTAAGTTATTGTCTAGATCATGCAGCAGATAAACAATCCTGCAAATGGTGATATAAGCACCAAATACTCCTTAGACATTACTCGGGGGGGGGGGGGGGGGGGGGGGCGCACAACTGCCACTTGAATTTTCAATAATTACACAGTGGTCAAAATTAAAAGATGTTCTAATCATATTGACAACTATATCACATTATTTGATCATAAATATTCCAACAATGTTGAGTTTGGACTATTTATGACTGAATGTTATGGAGTTATGCGGTAAAAACAGCAAGAATGGTGACAAAGGTCAATTTCAGTTTGTACAGGGGTCAAAAGATAAGTAGTGGTTGATCTAATAAAATTGTTTTGACTGTGTTGAATGCTTGGTCGGTAAAGTAAAGGTCACACAATGTCGTTGTCCACTGAATTCTATGATGCGACATATGTTACCATGTAATGTGATAACTACGCATGACACAACCGGACCGACGGGTTGCATTAATTTCCGTCGTGAGCAGAATGCTGAATTGTGGCCCTTGACATTACGTTTGCATCATGTGAAGCAGCACACACAGTAAATAAAAAGTCTTATTTTGACCTGTTGCATCCTTTCAGACGGATTCATCATCACACTTCTGACAGAAACTGTTGTCCACGTAAGACACCCTTGTTTTGGAAGACAATGTTTGGAAATAATTCAAATCCTTATCGTGGAAATTGAATAAAAAAAAAAAAAAAGAACCATGTGTTAACAGCTTGAGAATAATTAACTGACTCACTTTTCTTTTTTATGAGCGGGACCGGAGCGACAGATGTTTTTCGGCGTTGGCAATGCATGAGCATGTCCAACCTGCAGCGGTCAGTTGTACGAGTGTTTACTTGCCTCGAAAAGTTATAGCTAGTTAACAGACTGAAGCTGTGGAGTGTGTTGCTGACGTTTGGAAATAAAGTCCAAGTTCAAGTGAGAAGCTGCGTTGTGCATGCAAGTCTGTCGACCTCCATAGTATGTGGTGAGTGCCGTAATCCGTAATGCCTACGTACAGATTTGGTTAACAGTAACTGAATGAAAATGTGCTGCTTTGAATCTGTACTGAGGCAGTACTCACAACGTGCGTCATCTGTACTGCTGGTGAATCCGCAGCGAAAGTTCTGCATGCACTAAAACCTCTACAGCGTGTCTGCGTGTTCCTAAATTCGTACTGAGGCAGTACTTATGACGTACGGATCTCCAAATTTAGCCCACGTTTTTGCAAGTAGACTGCATGCACGTGCAAGTACGGCGGGTTGTGACCATGGCTTTACAGAGCCAACCCCATAACTCTATGGCTCAGCCATGGAGTTATATTACAGATACAACTCTCATATTATATTTCTATGGCCAAGCCCGACTCTTACGAAGCATTGCTTCATTTCACCTCCCGACTTATGAAGCATTGCTTCATTTCACCTTGTTTTTAGCAGAGAGCGGTCTCAGATCAGTTTCATTTAAATGTCAAAGCTGTAAAGCCGTTAAATCCATTATGAATAGTCTGTGGGAAGTATCGATTCAATTAAAAGTCATTGAGTTAGCCTTAATTCTATTTGAAATAAAGCAGGTGACTTAATTACAGCATTAAAAAAAAAATTTGAGTTTGTTCCAGTTACTCGCTGTACCAACAGAGGGTGCCTGTGTACTCCAGTTTGAGAACTATGGGTCGAGAAAAACCTGGCTTCTACAGAATTAATGCACAAGCCCAACACTGTTCTTACTGCATGCCCATTCAAGAAAGTTGGTAAAAAATATTAATGCGCAGGGTTAGTTTCATTCTCCTCCTACTTGCAATAAGAGAGAAGCGGTACAGAAGTGAAATAGAAAAGCAGTTGCCCCAAGTTCGGGTAAGACGTCAGTCATTTTCTACCTCCTCCATTAGAGAAATGGGAATCTCAAGGGAACCTAATTGCAAAGTAATGTAAAAGGAGTCCATCTCTGAGAGAAATGCAGAATTCAGTGGACCAACTCGGCACCAATAGAGGGTATTACATCACATCTCAGGTTTTACTGCACATTTATGGTTCAATCACTGACCACATTTCTGGCAGCAACGTAGCCCTCTTCATCAAACAAGTTCTCAAAAAGCCTGCAGTACTTTTTTAAAATGCCCAGCATCAGACAGCAGATGCACTTAACTATAATTCTGTAAAGTATATCAAAGACAATTTTCCGAGAGCTGGTGGAGATCAAACCACAGCGAAAAGCAGAGCGATTACTGAACTTTCTATTATCAGGAGGACAGAAAACAACTCTACAGCAATGATGTATGAATGAACAATGATTCAGGCCTAAAAAGCTTAAAATGTGTAATTCTAACTGAAGTCGTCCGTGAAGACAAAGGCAACATTTGAAGCACACTGTATAAAAACATATTACAATCACAATGTCCATTTTGCAGTTCTGTAAACCTTTCCCAAGCCCTGACCTGATACTGTGGGTCCTGGGTAAGACGGCTCATCTCTCTAAATTCCAGCTGAATGCTTGTGACCTCGGCCAGCGTGCTGTCTGATGTCCAGCGAGGGGGGTGGGCAGTTCCCTTCCCCATGTTCACATCTGAGAACGGGATCTTTGAAGGCGTTTTGAAAGCAGGCATCAACCTGGATGCAAGGTCTTTCTTTAAACAGGAAAGAAGAAATAGAAGTACAGTTGAGGGGAAGAGAGTCACATATACATATATATTTTTTTTTTTTCATTTTTTTATTATAAACGTCCCTGTAACAATAATTCTCATCCTGCTAAAGAAATTTCAAATCTATCTAGTACTTATCTGGCACTCCTACAGGGTCTAACACTTCTCAGAACCCATCATTAAACAGACCTCCATAACTCATCAGCACAAGCAAATATATCACAATAGAATTTGACGTGTTTGTTTCCCAACTCCTCCCATGGCCTTAGGGCGATTCCCACCAACCTGACGTGGATGAAGTTCAACACCACAATACACCTTAAAAATGGCTTTTTTCCAGAGGTGTAAAACTCCAGCTTCAGAAAGTAACAGTCCAGCCACATATTTGTTCCATCTTCCTAATAAACAAGCTGATTATAATTAGTTTAGCTCTTCAGGCAGATGGATGAGCTAATTACTGAGATCGCCTGTTTTAGGTGCACAGGTAGAAGCAACACATGGGAGGGTTTTTACTTTCTGAAAGCAGTTTTACGCCTCGGCTTTTTTCAAGCAAAGGTTAAATGGAAATTTTTCAATTTGTCACCAAACATCACATGTGGATGACAGTCAACTACAGAACTGCCCTTTAAAAATTTACTATGGGAAAGGTGAAGGTTATTGGGGTTAAAGCTCAAAATATTATCCCCCCAACACACACACTTGGCATATGTATGGGAATGTCCAAATAAGGGCAAATTTACCAAATGTCAATTATTGGGTCAAGGTTATAGGCATCAAAGGTCAAAAATCTTAAGGCTTTTTTTCCAGAAGGATTTGCACCAAACTTGGAATTACCTAGCAAAGCCAAATTTGACAAAAATCAATCACTGGGGTGAAGGTCATGCCACTTTTTTTTTTTTTTTTTTTTTTTATTGGGCACCTTCTCCCAGGTCTATAAAACTTGGTACAATCACCTTTAAAGAATTCCTTTTGTCAAAGATCAAGGTCACAGAATTTGATTTTCAAGCCAGTTTGGATTCCGGAATTGCTCTGACAAGGTCAGCAAGAAGTCAATCATTTGGTTGAAGGTCAATGTCAGATTACTGTTCATGCCCACGGGAGCCATTAGACAGTTTTTAATAAAGTGGATAAAAACCCCAGAGCCCAACAACACAGAGTCAACATGAACAGCCAATGTTTTCTGAGTTCAATCTTTTAAAAGAATTACAAAACAGCAAGACAAACCCAGAGTTATGGTTGGACTCACAGCTTTCTCAAGAAAGAGTTTGTCTTTTGTTAGGTGGTAGGTACTCAGCAAACCCCCAAGAACACGGATTGTAGTCTCAAAGAGGTTCACGTCCACGTTCTTGTTGAAAGACAGCTCTTTCTCCACCCACATCTTTGCTTCCTCAAACTCTGCACGGAGACAAAAAAGAGAGACATAAGGTAAATGGAGAAAAAAAATGGTTCTAAATGCTGTCAGGAAAAACTAAAAAGCCAGTGTGGAACCAGTCTAGTTTAACCTTGTTGTGAAAATTCATATTATGAAATGTGATCTTCACCATTGTCCCCAATTAAGAACAAGCATTCTGGCCCATTCTGAACATTTTAAAACAAACTGAGGAAATGAAGAAGTAACAGCACCTTCTTTCAGTCCCATAATCCACATTGTGTCCAGAGAATCAATGATCGTCAAGCCCAGTCCAAACCACTCGCCAAAGGACTTGGAAACAGGTTTGAGCTCATCGTGACCCCAGGCGTAGTCCTTATAGCCTTTCCACGCATGACTGAAGACCTGACGAACTGCCTCCAGCCTGTCCACAGGCCCACCTGAACCTTAAAATAAGGATCCACAGAAAGCATTGGCACGTTCAATCCATTTCCACAGATTCAAAATTTGAACAAAAGAAGGCCAGAGCTTTTAAACAGCGTGCAGAAACTTAAAAACATATCTGATTAAAAGGGAAATATGCACTGCAGCAGATCTAAACCACAACTTTCGTCATTTCCCTGAACAAGAACTTTTAGCTGGACTACTTAAAACTAATCATGATTTTTTTTTTGGGGGGGGGGGGGGGGGGCAGAGGCCACCAGTCCTAGGCTATGGAAATGAAAGTTATTTACCACCACATGCAACTTCAATCACACCTGCTCCTAATTTCCATCATGATAAAGTTATTCCCTGCAACAATCCCACATGTCCAGCAGGTGGCAGACACTTCTATGGTATATTACATATATCTCACCAATGAAGACACTGACCTGTAGGTGGAACAGCATCACCAGGGCTGGCTGGAGCTGCTTCTTTCTCATTGGCTGAGGGCGATGGCTCTGGAGCCTGGTCTGCTTCAATCATTGCTCCACGCCAACTGTGTGCCAAAACGCAACAATAACTATTACACACTTTGACCTTTACACCCTTTAAATATGACTCTTATTCCCAATAAATATAGAGGGCAAAACAATCACTTCTGAACGCAGATCATGAAAAGGTTTCATACACATGTTCTGTACAAAATTACAAAAGTTTTTTTTTTTTATTACTCAAAAGTCACGAGGAAAGACTATTCACCTGACAATTTTCTTTTTTCCTTTCTCCTCCTCTTCATCTTGAAGTAGGTCTTGTTTTTCTACCCCAGCTAAATTGGACACATTACCACCTTTCTGTAGGTTTGGTGGACCCCTCTTGTTTGGGAAAGTCCTTTTCTACAAGACAAAAAAAAGGCACCAAAAACATGTATTTATGAAGGACGACAACTGAAAAAGCATGAAAATATTTAAAGTATGTTCCATATTGGCATAGATCACAAATGGTACTGTCTCCATACACAAGTAAAAGAAAAAGCAAGAAAATCTCAACAGTACTGCAACTACGTACGCTGAATCCAGAAAGTATTCACAGCGCTTCACGTTCTCCACGTTATGTTACAGCTTTATTCCAAAATGGATGAAACTCATTTCTCCTCAAAATGTGACACGTAATATCCCATAATGACAACAAAAAAAAAAGTTTTGAGATTTTTGCTAATTTTTTAAACATTAAAAATAAAAATAAGAAATCAAATGTACATAAGTATTCACAGCCTTTGTAAGGAAGCTCAAAATTGAGCTCAGGTGCATCCTGTTTCCACTATCGTCCTTGAGATGTTTCTACACCTTAATTGGCGTCCACCTGGGGTAAATACAGTTGATTGGACATGATCTGGAGAGGCATATACGTCTACTTATAAGGTCCCACAGTTGACGGTGCATTTCAGAGCACAAACCAAGCATGAAGTCAAAGGAATCGTCTGTAGTAGGGATAGGTACTGATTAGATTTTATCGATAGATACAATTATTGATTCTGCATGAATATCACTCCATAACTCTGAGCTGAGCTCTTGCAGCTGTGCCGCACGTCAGGATGTAATTCATGAAGACCGTAGGACATCTCATTTTGGGAGGGAAAAAAAAAGTTTTAGTTGACTGTAGTTGTTGTCTGTGTTACGTTTGGAAAGAGGTGTCATTTTATTTAAAGCTGCAATTCGTTTTGAAGTTATTAATTCCGACCAGACTCTAACGTGAATCAGAAGAGAGCGCCAAAGCGTTTGGAGCTGTGCAAAGGGAACGGAGGACAATTCTTATTTCTTGACTGCAACAAGAGTCCCAGTTAGTGACTTTAATCCACACAAAAGTGACTCACAATCAACATATTTTAATGGTTTTGAGAGGGGCTAAGAACCGCACTTGCTCCTTCTGAAGAGCAGCGAAGCAATGAACGAACGAAGCAGCAGTTCGGAGCACTGCTTCATTGGTTCAACCTTCAAAGTGGAGTCGCACTGCAGAAGATGTTGATTACAGAGCCGCAGGCTCTGTAATCAACTGAAATGATCATTTTACCAACGAACACCCTCAAAAATAACGGCCGCTCTGAAGGACTGATAAAGGAATCGTTAATCAGAAAGGCTATTGATGTCGGTGGATCAAATAATTTCTTAACGATACCCAAAAATAACCGATTATCGACACCCAAACCTAGTCTATAGACCTCCGAGACAGGATCGTCTTGAGGCAGAAATCTGGGGAAGGGTACAGAAACATTTCAGCTGCTTTGAAGGTCCCAATGAGCACAGTGACCGCCATCATGGAAAAAGTTCGGATCCACCAGGACTCTCTCAAGCTGGCCGCCCATCTAAACTGAGCAATTAGGGATAAGGGGCTTAGTCAAGGGGGTGACCAAGAACCCGATGGTCACTCTGTCAGAGCGCTAGCATTCCTCTGTGGAGAGAGAACCTTCCAGAAGGACAACGATCTCTGTAGCAATCCACCAATCATGCCTGTATGGTTGAGTGACCAGATGGAAGCCACTCCCTAGAAAAACGGCACATGGCAGCTCACCTGGAGTTTGCCCAAAGGCACCTGAAGGACTCCCAGACCATGAGAAACAAAATTAGCTGGTCCGATGAGACAAAGATTAAACTCTTTGGTGTGAATGCCAGGTGTCATGTTTGAAGAAAACCAGGCACCATCCCTACAGTGAAGCATGGTGGTGGCAGCATCATGTTGTGGGGATGTTTTTCAGCAGCAGGAACTGGGAGGATTGAGGGAAAGATAAATGCAGCAATGTACAGAGACATCCTGGATGAAAATCTGCTCCAGCGCGCTCTTGACCTCAGACTGGGGTGATGGTTCATCTTTCAGCAAGACAACAACCAAAGTACACAACTAAGATACCAAGAGTGGCTTCAGGACAACTCTGTGAATGTCCTTGAGTGGCCCAGCCAGAACTCAGTCCTGAATCCGATTAAACATCTCTGGAGAGATCTGAAAATGGCTGTGCACCAACGCTCCCCATCCAACCTGATGGAGCTTAAGAGGTGCGGCAAAGTGGAATGTGCAAAACTGCCCAAAGATAGGTGCACCAAGCTTGTGGCATCATATTCAAGAAGACTTGAGACTCTAATTGCTGCCAAAGATGCATTAATAAAGTACTGAGCAAAGGATGTGAATACTTATGTACATGTGATGTCTTTTTTTTTTTTTATATAAATTTGCAAAAAAAAACATTTCTCATGTAGTTGTTATGGGGTGTTGTAAGTACAATTTTGAGGGAAAAAAATTAATCTGCTGTAATTTGGAAGAAGGATTGAACATAAAATGTGGGTGAACTGGGGTGATGTCCCCATATTTAAAAAAAGGGAACCAGAGAGTGTTTGCCAACTTCAGGGGCATCACACTACCCAGCCTCCCTGGTTAAGTCTACTCCAGGATGTTGGAAAGGAGGGTACGGCCAATAGCTGAACCTCAGATTGAAGAGAAACAATGTGGGTTCCGTAGTGGCTGTGGAACAACCAACCAGCTCTTCACTCTCACAAGGATCCTGGAGGGTGCCTGGGAGTATGCCCATCCAGTCTACATGTGTTTTGTGAACTTGGAGAAGGCGTATGATCGAGTACCCTGGGAGATGCTATGGGAGGTGCTGCGGGAGTATGGAGAGAGGGGGTCCCTTCTCAGGGCCATCCAATCTCTGTAAGAGCAAGAGCTGTATTTGGGTGCTCGGCAGTAAGTCAGACTCGTTTTTGATGGAGGTTGGCCTCCACCAGGATGGAGCCTCGTCACCAATCCTGTTTGTGACAGAAGGAGTATGAAGGAGTTCAAGTCCCCCAGGGTCTCGTTCACGAGCGAGGGGACAATGGAGCATGAGATTGGCCAGAGAATCTGTGCAGCAGGGACAGTATTGCATTCGCTTTACTGCACTGTTGTGACAAAAATTGAGTTAAGCCAAAAAGCAAAACTCTCAATCTACTGGTGAATCTTCATTCCTGCTCTCACCTATGGTCATGATGGTTGGGTCATGACCGAAGGAACTAGATCGTGGGTCCAAGGGGCCAAACTGGGTTTCTTCAGAAGGGTGGCTGGGATCTCCCTTAGAGATAGAGTGGGAAGCTCAATTATTCGTGAGGAGCTTGGAGTTAGAGCCGCTGCTCCTTCACACTGAAAGGAGCCAGCTGATGTGGTTCGAGCATATGGTAAGGACACCTCCATAGGGAGATGTCCCAGGTATGACCAGTTGGGAGGAGACCACAGGGAAGACCCAGGACTAGGTAGAGAGATAACATTTCCACACTGGCCAAGGATACCCTCAAAATCCACTAGTCTGGAGTGATTAATGTGGCCTGGGAAAGGGAAGTCTGGGCTCCCCCTGCTGGAGGTGTTTCTTCCAAGACCCGATCACAGATAAGCAGCTGAAGATGAGTGATAGGTGAGTGTGACAAATTAATACAAGACTAACTTTGCAGTTCAAGTCATTCCAAAATACGACAAATGAGCACAAATAAAAACTCCAACCTTGATGGGAGGTTTAGGAAAAATGGGGACATTTGGTACTCTGGGATCTGCCACAGCATCTGGAGCCACAGCTGGTACCAGGTCTGAACCTGCCACCGGGGCCGCAGCCCTGACTGGAAGGGGCCCCAACACAGGCTTCACACCCGGAAGTACAGCCTTCAAGTCCCCGTCATTGTGGTCCAGCCAGTCCTCTCTGTCAGACAGACCTCCAACAGACAGCAAACAAACAAAAAACCAAACTCATGTCATCGTCAAACATTTATCTCCAAGATGATCAATGTGTCAGATTCACAGACCCAAACAGGAATCTGGGCATTTTAAAATTTTCTAAACCCAAAGCAGTTTCTGGAGGGGTTTTTTTTTTTTTTGGCTTCCCTGACATTTTTAACTCACTATGGGCTCTGTTTTCACTGCACCTGCAAGTCCTGCACCTTCACAAAAGCAACACAATTATGGCTGAAAGTACTAACCCTGTCACACCTTGATGATTTAGCCAGCGTATGCCAACCATATTAAAAATGCTGGCATAGGCTGGGCATATGCGGGTGTACGTCTAATAAAAGTTATGGATAAGTTTGTGTCAGTTAAGCTCACGTTGAAGTGTGCTGATATATATTGTAATATGGTGAGTACCTCAAATAAATTTGGGCATGCACAATATTTTCGACGTATGCCAGCGTATGGCTCATACTTCCCGCATACGTGGACCGTAAGATGTAGGTAAGTTATGCGATTTTTGACACGTTTCTTCTAAGTTACTCATAATTGGAAATATGTCCAATAAAGCTGTCCATTGATTGACTGAAGAACTGAGCTGCAGTCCTCATCTGAACAGTTCAGACTGTTACAAAATATTAAAACCATTCACACAAGGAGTAAATATAAAGTCTTAATCTTACCTGTTCGTGTCAGTCAGATTCATCATCACAGCCTGACAAAACATATCCACATGAAGCATCCCGATTTTGGAAAATACTTTCCTTGTTGTGGCTGAAGAAACGTAGCATATCTCAGCCTGAACCAAAGGACGCCGGCATTTTGTGACAACAAATTTTTTTTTTTTTTTTACTTATTTTAAAAGTTAAGAGTTACAACAGTGGCTCATTCATTCATGTCAGCATTTATCACAGGCATCAGTCCACTCTTTCTGTGATGAAAATAAATCCCATGATCCACCAAAACAAAAATAAAATTTCATTGCTAAACAAAAGGATTCTGCCAGCGGTAAAAATGCAAACCAAGCCAGACTTAACTGTTCTGACACGTAACATACCACGCAGTATGGACCTGAACCACTCGGTGGAAATGGGGCTGTCAGCATACGCTGGCGAAATCATCATGGAGTGACAGCTACACACAGAGAACTAACTGTCTTTTGAGCAGTGTAACTGTTGTAACATCATAAGTTATGGGGGGGGGGAAGAGAAGCTGACTTTCTTTCATAATTTGTTTTACAAAGATTCTGGGAGAGGAAAAATACTTATACTACTGTCAGTACTGGTATGTTTGTTTTTCTGTTCTACTTTCTCTTGTTCTTTCCTTGCTCTTGTTGCACTGAAGAGCTGGAACATTTTTGTTTTTTAACAGATCTGGATAGAGCAAATGCTTTATTTTTGGTGAAATGAGACATGTCGAATAAAGTGATTTTACTAAATTACTATTTTAAGCTTAGATTTGGTTATTTTATGTTATTTATGGGTTCTTGTCACTTTTAATGCAATAAAATACACAGAATTAATATTTTTTTAACCTGGTTCTCATTTTGTGAGTACCTTCTCACTAATGCCACCTGTTGTTTTGGAGAACAGTAAAACTGGGTGTGTGTCTTTTCACTCAGTGCTGTGCGCTTCGTGCACCACAGCTCCAGTCAAACGTACAACTGAGGTGCAGGTTGTGAATGCTGAAGAGCTTGTTTTTCTGTCACATTGTTTTCTGGCTTTGTTACCCAACACACTTTAATAGCGTTGAAACAGATCTAAACAGGCATATACGAGGTCTATTAGATAATAAAACGACCCTTTTATTTTTTTTTTTAACTATATGGATTTGAATGACGTGCGATTACACCAATCATGCTTGAGCCCTCGTGCGCATGCGTGAGTTTTTTCACGCGTGTCGGTGACGTCATTTCCCTGTGGGCAGGCCTTGAGTGAGATGTGGTCCCGCCCTCTCAGCTGAATTCCTTTGTTTCACACGCTGCTCGAGACGGCGCGCGTTGCTTTATCAAAAATTTTTCTGGACCTGTGAGGAATATCCGAGTGGACACTATTCGAGAAATTAAGCTGGTTTTCGGTGAAAAGTTTAACGGCTGATGAGAGATTATGGGGTGTTTCTGTCGGTGTAAGGACTTCCCACAGAGCAGGATGTCGTGCAGCGCTTCCAGGCGCCGTCGTCGGCCTGTTTCGACCTGAAAACATCCTAATTTAAGGCTTAATTCACCCAGGATGTCGTGAGAGAACAGAGAAGATTCAGAAGAGGCCGGCATGAGGACTTTATGCGGACATTCCACTGTTTAAGGACATTTTTTAATGAAAGACGTGCGTGCAAATTCGCCGAGTCGTTTCCGTGACGACTCGGCAAATCTGTGTGCGCCGCGACAGGAAAAACGCCTCCGTGTTGAAAACCATTTGTAAAATTCAGGCGGCTTTTGATGGCTTTCAACAAGTGAGTAACTGAGAAATTGTTTAACAGCTTGGACATGTTCCAACTTGCCCGTTAAGGTTTCCAACAGAGGTGTTTTTCCTGTCGCGACCCCCCGCGGTCGGGTCCGGCCCGACATGCGACTCTGCCCGCACGTTCTTTCATTACAAAATGTCCGTTAACAATGGAATGTCCGAATAAAGTCCTCATGCTGACTTCTTCTGAAAGTTCTCTGTTCTCTGACGACTTCCTGGATCAACAGAGCCTGAAATGTGGAAGTTTTCAACTTGAAACGGTGAGACGCTGCCGCCTCGAAGGTGCCGTGGGCAGATCGCCGTCAGGCGCCGTGGGCCGTCCTTACAGCAACATTACCAGACCAAAATCTCTCATCAGCCGTTAAAATTTTTACCGAAAACCAGCTGAATTTATCGAATGGTGTCCACTCAGTTGTGCCTTACAGTTTTGAAAAAATTTTGATCAAACAAAGCAGCAGTCTCTGAGCCATTCCTAAACAATGAAAAAAATCGACGAGAGGGTGGGCGACTCCTCACTCAAAGACTGCCCACAGGCGAATGACATAACCGACAGGCGTGAAAAAACTCTTGCATGCCCACGAGGGTTCAAGCATGTCTGATGTAATCACACGTGATTCAAATCCATATGGTTTTTGAAAAAAATAATAAGGTCGGATACTTTTCTAATAGACCTCGTACATATTAACACAAAAACAATCTAACCATCACAGCACCTCATGTGGTTTTCCTGTAATTCATCATCACAACAAAAACAACTCAACATCGATTTTGTCACACAATGACATCACCGCAAACACTAATGACAAATGGAGCTTGTATGTGTGTGTTCACCTCTCCACTGCTCCGTCATGCTCGGATAAGACATCAGACCAGATATTAGCAGCAGAGCCAAAACAAACAGGATGAGACTTCTCTGGAGCCGAGACAGCTGTTTCCATTTCTGCTCACAGACACACAAATGGCTTTGAATTAAAAATCACAGCCATCTGAGGGGACCGTCCACAGCATTACACCCCGAACTGTCCTCGTCTCAACACATCCAGAAAATCATTTAATGATTTACTTCTACATGGAAGAGTGCAAGTCATAGAGAGGCTTAAGAGTGTATCACAGAAGAGATTAAGTCAATAAATTGAAATTTATAAATTAAAAGCAAAAGAATTTAAAAAAAGGGATAACAAAAATAAAATGTGCCACAGTATCGAAATGTAGATTTTTTTCTAAATATGGTTGGGGGGGGGGGGGCAAACGCCACACAGAAAGACCAGGTCGGATTTGAACCCAGCACATTCTCGCTGTGAGGCAATCGTCCTAAACCACTAAGCCACTGTACTGCTGCTAGTGATCACAAACAATTATTCTACGACCAAACGTTTACATACCCTGGCAGAATTTTTGCTTTTTTGGCCATTTTTTAAGAGAATATGAATGACAACACAAAAACTTTTTTTACTCATGATTAGCGGTTGGGTGAAGCCATTTATTGTCAAACAACTGTGTTTCCTCTTTTTGAATCAAAATGACGAGAGCTACCCAAATGAACCTGATCCAAAGTTTACATACCCCTGTTCTTAATACTGTGTGTTGCCCAAACAACCCAGAAGAAGTTATAGGCTTACATGGCTGTGACTGGAGAAATTATGCACAGTGCAAGCTTTGCTTTTTGTATCACCAGTTATCCATCTTCATGATGAAGTGGTATAGAGGAGGATTTTCTTAAAAAGAAGACCTGAAAGTTTAGCTACAAATTGCCAGAAGGTACATCTGAGATGCAAGCCTGGATTCGATCTGTTGTGGTGAAAGAAAATCCTTCTCTACTCTACTCCACTATGAAGCTAAGAGTGGTGATGCAAAATGCAAAGCTTGCACTGTGCACAATTTCTCCAATCACAGCCACATAAACCTATAACTTCTCTTGGGTTGTCTGGGTGTCTTGATGGCTTTCCTCACTCTTCTCCTTCTTGCACAGTCACTCTGTTTTTGAGAACTGTCTACTCCATGCAGATTTATCATAGAGTGCCATACTGTTCATATTTCTTTGTAATTGATGTAAATAAAGTCCAAAACATATTCAGTGGCAGCTTCACCATCAGAGAGCCTCGTCCACAACCACCACAAAAGACTCCAAGCTGTCAGTGATGTTAAAGGGGGCAACACACGGTATTAAGAACAGGGGTATGTAAACTTTGGATCAGGGTCATTTGGGTAGTTCTCTTGTCATTTTGATTTAAAAAGAGGGAACACAGTTGTTTGACAATAAATGGCTTCACCCAACCACTAATCATAAGTGAAAAAAAGTTTTTGTGTTGTCATTCATATTCTCTTAAAAATGGCCAAAAAAGCAAAAATTCTGCCAGGGTATATAAACGTTTCAGCACAACTGTAAATATAAAAATATCAATCAAGCTTAAGAGATAAAATTAAAAAACTCAGCAAATGGCCACAATGGAGATGCAGGAACCAATTAATCTGACATTTTTCTTGACAAATATTGACTGCCATTATCATCATAAAAAAAAAATGTTCTCGGAAAACCGACTACACATGATGTCCATGTGTCTCCTACTTGATGATCTCCCTTTGACAAGTCATCGTTATACCTTCCAAAATAAAACAAACCAGTTTCTCAAAATGAAGAGCCATTTTCATCCTCTCAAATTTTTTGCTCTTTGGTCAAAAATTCTACAGGTCATCAGCAAGAAATATAATGTCAGCTTAAATATAAATGAAGCAGCAAACTAACAAGGGAGCACAGAGTCTAAGCCAAAGGAACAAGGAGACCAAACACCGGCCACTTAACACCTGGGCAACACCAAACTGCTGAACCTCGCCTGAGCAGACAATCTTCATTCCAGAAAACACCTTACTTCTGCTTTTTTACCTCATACAGTCACACAACTAACACTTTATGATGAAAGATAAAAAAAAAAAGTATT
This sequence comes from Thalassophryne amazonica, assembly GCF_902500255.1. NCBI lineage: Eukaryota > Metazoa > Chordata > Actinopteri > Batrachoidiformes > Batrachoididae > Thalassophryne > Thalassophryne amazonica. The sequence goes on from NC_047119.1 coordinate 50,794,577, forward strand.
CTACCCAAAAAGCATCTTCATTCATTAATATTCATCTTATTCATTCATTCACTGCAATAATCACATTTTATCACACCTTCACATTCCAAAACTGTGTTACAGTCAAACATCATGGCTTCAACACACCAGCCTTTCCAAGTCCTCCTCATGTAATGTCAGTGAGTCAGTGCACGTAAAAGCAGCAAATAGCACGTTCGCCAGCTATTTTCATTCAAATCTGTCCAACACGTTCAGCGAACTGCAGCATGATATTACATCTTCATGTCTCCAGGACTCTGACAACAAGAGCTTGTGACACACACCCTTCTGGCTCCAGGGTACTCTATGGTGTGAAATTTCAGGATGTAACACCAAGCACTGCAACACTTGTACTTAATCAATGTAATTTAATAAGGTCTTACATAAATGCCCAAACCTCTGAATTTCCTCTACCAGCTACAGCAACCGTTTATATTTCTGTGACCTGTGCCATCTTCCAGTGGTGACGACGCCATCTGGTGTGTATTTCCCTTCATTTGAATTAAACTGGACATCACAGTGAGGTCTGGAAGGTCACATATAACTGCTATACATCAGGACCATGTTTTTGGAGCAGATTTTAAAGACAACTGCAAAACTGTGCAGAAAAAAAAAAAAAATCTTATGAGTTTAAAAACTTCAAATGAAACCACTGAATGGATTTAGGCACTCGCCTGTTGTTTCTGCAAAAATACTTGAAAATGTGAGTGTTAAGCAGACATTTCTGTTTCCACACATCCAGTAATGTTTTCTACAAATGCAGGGAGTAAAGCAAGAGAAAAAAAAACAAAAAACTGACAGAACTTTTTTTTTTTTAAACAGCCAAATTATAAGATGTTCACATTCATCTTCTTACAGAAACCCTTTTCTGATTGTGTCTGAGGATTTAAGGTGGAGACAGCTAAGAAAACCATCAGAATCAACAGAAATATTTTAAGATACAACAGATTAAAATACACACAGTTTCTTTTTCCTGGTCAAAAAAGGATGAGCAGAAATTTTAAAAATTGCTTGATTTTCTCTCCATATTTAGAACAGGCTAATAAAAAATAAAATCACATCCAAACAGAAAAAAAATAAAATGACCCAGTTTCTATTATTCCAGACATGCAAGTAGGGTGAGGTCAAAAAGTAAAAAAATAAATCTGAAACTGTTGGAGAAGAATTTTTGAAAATGTGGTACCAAATAGTGCATTATGAGCACAATTTTAAGGATGAATAGAGTCCATATTTGCTCACAAAAATGTTTGTATTTTATATATTTACAGAGTTAGGGTCATCGTATCAGGAAAAACTGTACTAATTTCCATTACAAAAACTTTCAATTCAAGACATAGAAGTCAAACCACAGTGAGGACAGTTATTCAAAATTTGAAACTGCATAGCAATGCATGCTAAACTGATTTAACAATATTCAATTAAACTTATTTGAAATGACATTTAATAAGCCGCAGGGGTGGTGGCCAAGTGGTTAGTGCACTATGTTTCAGTGTGAAAGGTTCCAGTTCAAACCCCCTCCCCCCCGCTACATTTCTCCATGTAACGTGATATTGCGTCAGGAAAGGCATCCGGCGTAAAACTTGCGCCAACTCAACACGCAGATCTGCCTCGGATCTACTGTGGCGACCCCAAGTGCAAACAATGGAGCAACCGAAGGGACTTTACTTTTTGAACCGATATTCAATAGTAGAATAAATTTGCCTTTCACAGCTGTGCAGAATCAAAACAATGATGTTCTAGATGATATGAGGTAAAATAATTTAAAACTGCATGTCAGTGCTGCTTTATCATGCATCAGTGAGAATGAAACAGCTTAGATTGAACTAAGATATTGTTGAGCCAATACGACACCTGAACCACTTGGGTCGGAATTTTTAAAAAGTGCAATTTATGTTTCAGAAAATACAGTATAACACTTCTTGATTCAGTCAGTTCTTTTTGGACCCAGTCTACAGTGATCCTGATGTTGGCACTTCAGCACTCACCCTCCAACAGGAACGTCTCCGATGTTTACCATTATTGTAATTATGGCCGTGAGGGTCACTGACTGTCAGAGAGATGAAGTCCTTTCTGGATGGTGGGTACATCCTCCGACTATTATGGAAAATTGGTCATAGAAGCTGCTTTCTGAAATGTGAAGAAAAAGAAAAATAATTAGGTTGATCATAATGTCAAATTATATGTGATAAAATCCTCTTCTGCATAACTTTGACAAAATTATTGGCATAATGAAGGCTGTAAATAAGGATAATGTTTACAGTGGGATTTGTCAGTCTTTCTGCTGTTAGGATAAATGCAAGTGCAAATTAATTTTGTTTGCAGACACCATGACAGATTTGATCTTGAAATGCTAATTTCTTTTTTTTTTTTTTTTTTTTTCAGTGAGCAGAGTGGGAATCTGGTGGAAGGAGTTCAACATTTGTGTTTTTGGTCAAATTGTGGTATGTCAGGGGAAAATCGAAGAGCCAGAAATTATGTTGGTTCAATATTTTTCATTTATTGCAAGTTACACACAATATTGAACAGGAAGTGGGAGTACATCAAGGATCAGTTCTTAACTTGCTCGCGTGCAATTTTGATGCACACATTGATCAAACAGGAGTCTCCATGGACTAACACGTGTGCAGATGACCCCATGATCTGTAGTGAGACTACAGAGCAGGTTGAGACTAGCTTAGACAGGTAGTGATACACTCTGGAGAGACAGGGAATAAAAGTCAGAAGGAACAAGACTGAGTACATTTGTGTGAACAGGAGGGCATGGGTGAATAATGAAATAGCAAAGGAGTAGAGGTGGTGAAAGTAAATTAGTTAAATACTTGCAATTATGCAAAGTAATGGAAAGTGTGACAGAGAGGTGAAGAAGAGTGCTTTAAACCTGATTTAAACCACTTAAATCAGAGCCCTCTGCACGGGTGCGAACCCTCTCTGTAGCCTGACGTACACCTGCTAAATGACGGACACAGCAAAGGGTTGTGATTAGTTACTTTTACGTTCAGCCGAGATGCCGTAGCTATGGAAAGCAACACTCTCCATAGCCAGCAATCAATTCACCCTATTGAGGTTTCAAATGCTGCAATATCTCAGAAAGGTGGCTATCACTGCAAGACATACATTATATATCATTATGCACTGTTCTCTGCAGCCGTCAGTTCTTTTATGTTATGTTTTATGTTTTCACTCATTCCTCTCCCCTCATATTTTAAAAGTTTTTGCAGCGTACCCGCTGATTACATTTAAATCATGGACTGAATATGTTTGGCAGAAAAGTCTGCAAATATTACCAACTTCACAACACGGAGTAAGAAAAAGACTCAAATATTCTGCAATTCATGGAGGAAACGGTACGCAGCCTGTCGTTGGTTTAGAGGTTGATTGTATAAAGAAGTGGAACATGTTGGGGGACAAATTAATCCATAAAAAGCCACTGCCATGCGGCAAACTGCACAAAGACATGAAAGAGAACTGCTGATGTCACTGCATGGCCACAGAGTTACAGAAGCATAAATCAGGGTTGAGGATTTTAAGGTACCACTCCGCAGTTAACTTAGGAAAAAAAGAGTGACTCAAACAAATATAATCTTTTTTTTTTTAATGCACATGATGTCCGGTGCTTGTTTAAGGCTGGTGTTCATTTTTTCAGAGCCGTTTTGATCCGGTTATGAAATGAAGCAGGTCACGATTCAAGGTCAGGCTTTTTAATCAAGGATATACTAACCTAATTGGTGCTGGGAATTCCCCATAGAACATACAGCACCTCCTGGCTGTAAGTAATACATTACATACATATAACTGATTTGTGCATGTTATACATGCGGATTTCGATTTTAATGGACAAAATTTGCTGGAGCTGAATCCATTATATGCGAGTTTTACTATATTCCTTTTTTGAATCTTTATGATGATCAGACAGATAATGTGGTATACTTTCAACGTGACTGGCGCATTTTTAAATTTTGACCCCTGTGTAATTCTTCATTCTCATAGCTGGCGGCGCCCTGGATGGCCACCATACATTTTGTGTCTGCCATAGCACACAGAGGATAATGGATTGTGAGTCTTGTGTTGCCATTTTAAGTGTCACTGATTAAATCAAAATTGTCTACTGGCCCATGGATTATCAGGAACGGCATCCGGCGTAAAACTTGTGCCAAATCAACACGCAGATCCACCTCGGCTCGACCCGGAGTGAAACAAGGGAGAGGTTGAAGGGACTTACTAAGGACTGAGGTTGTAATAAAAACATAAACACAGAGTGCTTCAAATCCTTACCTTTGTGTCGCTCGTCTGATTTTCTTTCCTCCTCCACTTAGCCAAAACGCTAGCTCACATAGCTACAGCTAAGAGATGCTATAAACTGCTTTATTCCGACTGTATTCCAAAAAAACACGCCAACCAAGCTCGAATGTGAACAGAACCGACCAGCACCACGTTCTATCTAAATAACTATAAATTAAACGTATGCGAGAAAAACGTGCTTATGACAGCGTCAGAAGCGGAAACACAACAGCTTCAGCGCTGCTGCTCGTCACGTGACGTATCACGTGTTGAGGTCACGTTAACAGTACAGCCCCGCCCCCTAATTGTGATGACGTTGCATACCGATATTTAAGTCGTGTTGAAATGACAAATCCATATTTGAAATTTATAGATATACATGAAGTGTGACTGTTGACAGACAAAAGTAGTCACACACTTCCTCCAATCACAGCCACTGAACCGAATCCTTAGGTTTCCTTATGGTGTCTTGGTGGCTTCCCTCACTTGTCTTAGTTATTGAATACAGCTTGCATCTAGACCGATTTAACAGACGTACAGAAGTACTATGCACAGTTTCTTGCAATCAAATTCTTTTTCCTTCTTTCCTCGTGAAATCACATTGCTGTAAAATTCTTTTAGATTCAAATTCCCTCAAATATTCATATTTTTTTGAGAGTGGTTCCATCAGAATGAGTCCAGATAAGTTTGATGATTCCACTTCACATGATGCAATGACTGAATTTTTTGATTTAATAGAATTTTGCAGGTTCAGACAGGTGGTATTTGGACAGTGACAGGTTTTGATATTTTGTGTTGCGTACCATCACAGTACAGCTGATACAAAACTGCACCATCTTCAAAAAATTACTTTTTTGCACATGATTGCCCAGGTTTCAGGGCATGAGAAACTGAACAAAGTAAATATCAGGATTATGATTAAAACAAACACTTTTCTTTAAACGAGTCTGGCAGCTGATACCTGAACATGTTCAAGTCACTGAATGTGCCCTGGTCTTCGTTCTCATCAATCAGTAACAGTAGGCCGTGTATGGAGGCTAGTGAGGGAAGCCACCAAAACAGCCCCATGACTGTGCTGAAGGTGTTCTGGGCTTCTGTGGCTGCTGGTACAAACAAAGGTTGCACTGTGTGATATATTTGCCAAACACCTCAAATTAAATCTGAAGCTCCACATTATTTTAGTTTTAATTTCAGCACCGTTATGGTTGTGTACCAAAGCAAAAAATGGCTAAAAGCGAGTCACCATCCAAATACTTAAGGCCCTGTCAGCAGACGCAAGTCACCATTATAATGCTAACATGTAAAACAGCATGTTTACATTGTTTTCACTCACAGTAACAAGCAGCTGAGAAAAATGTCAGTAATCTTTAGGCATTTTGTGGCTTAGATTTGGCATTTTGGTGGCTTCCCTCTCTTGTCTCTGTTTTTGAGAACAGTCTTGTTCTAGACAGATTTAACTGGGGTATGCATAGTCCCTTCAATCACAGCCACTAAACCTTGAATCCTTCAGTACTGTCATGGTGGCTTCCCTCACTTGTCTCAGTTTTTGAGTACAGCCCATACTAGATGGCTTTAACAGACTAAGTCACACATGTAAAATTACATTTCTGGATTGCATTTAGAATTTGGACTTTATATATACATATTTAAGTTTCTCTCAAGGTTGTGACAGCAAACGTTATATTCCGATTCTCACAAAAATAAAATAAAATAGCTGAAGATGAAGCATTTTAAGAATCTAAAGTTGAGTGTGTGATTATTTGAGCTCACTTTTTTCAACTCCAGTTTGAAATTCTTCAGAATCTGTAATTCATCTAAAAATTTAAACAAATCACAACAAACTCTGTCAACAGAGAAATCCTGACAAATATCACACCTGAGACATTGTAAATATAGAAATGTATAAAACTTCAGCAATAATTGGTGTTTTAACAAGTTTATAAAAACTTATTTCTTGTGGATTGAAGGAACATGTGTGTGTGTGTACATGAGCTTGTGTGAAATTTACAGATTTGAATTGATTTTATACCATTTTAATTTTATTTTCAAATACAATAAGTGCACATTTTTTTTCTTCTCTAATCAAGCAGTTGTTTAAAGAAGGTCAGAAATCTCATGAGATCCAACTAAAGTTCTGAGGTAAGAAGAAAAAAAAAAATCAAATACACACTCAAAAATTAAATGTAATACTTGTTTTCTCTCATTTTTTGTTTACAAAAAAACTAAGACTTCCTCTGTGCACACAGAAATGCTTATTTTTCCTGAAGTTTTGTTCACAAATTTGTAAAAAAAAAAAAAAATGCACAGCTGCTCTTTAAAACGCCACACTGCAACAAAAGTGAATTGAAAACAAAATTCTTGTATGTATGTATGTTCATGTTGAGCATAGTTGTATCGCTCCACCAAAAAATACTTGTTGCATTTTCTTTGTGAAATACTTTGTAAATATTTCTCAAAAATTTAGTCAATCTGAGAAAAAAATCACATCAGCTGTAATGGATTGTACAACCAGTTTCAAGTGATTACTAAAAGATATTTATGTAAAACAAACATAACTGCTGCCTTTTGCTGTTGAAATTTTTGAATTATTAAAGTGGTTAACAGTAATCAGAAGCATGTGATCTGTAGGAGACATTAAAAACCACTGGTACACTCTTTTTACAAAATATTGTTGTACTCCACCGCCGCCAACAACAAAGAGCAAAAGCAAAAAAGTAGCACCTGGAAAAAAAAAATTGACATACAGTACTAAAACACAAAACTGTTTACTGACCACTAGTCCACGGATTTGAACCAATGAGCACCACTTATACAATCCCATATCAGCATATCACGGCTTGCATAGAAATGTATGGTGGCCATGGAGTGGTAACCATAACGTAGACAACGTAGCATATGCTGAGAAGTACATCACAATAGCTGTTTGACCACAAGGATTCCAAAAAGGAATAATTTGATCTATGTGTGACCAAAGCTTACAGTGTTATGGGGCAAAAACAACAAAAATGATGCAAAAGCCAATTTCAGTGTGCAAAGGGGTAGAAAATTATAGTTGCTCCAATTTTGGTATGGCGATACAAATTATTAGTTAAGCTAATTGGATTTGAAAACATAGTTGTGACTGTGGGGAGGTGATGGTCTAGTGGTTAAGTGTTGGGCTTGGGACCAGAGGATCCTCGGTATATACCTTATATATAACTATACCTTTTTGGAATCTTTAAGATCAGACAAGTAATATAATATACCTTATGACATGATTGGATCATTTTTCAATTTTGACCCCTGGCTATAGCTACCACTTAGAGAAGGTATCATACATGGTTCTCTAGGCCACAGTACAACACTAAGGCGGGGTTGTGAGTGTTTATTCACTTTAGGTGGTACCAAAAAAACTGTGCTTGGCTCATGGACAACATGAGAAGACTGTAGCTGCGTCATCAAAACATTTTTTTTTTTTTACTTTCTATAATGGAGAAGAAAATAAATGACAGGAAAAAACATTATATATAAAAGATCAAAATACATTTTTAAATTATTCAGTACAAGATTATTCTCTGTAAACAAAATGGACAAAAATCACAAACTAACACTCAAAATACATTAATACAGAGTCACTTGAGAGAGATCCAAACTCAAACAGAAGGGGGTTAAAAAAGAACGGTGATGTTCTCACACATTCTTGATCTCGGCTCGGCGTCCAGCCTTTTTTTTTTTTTTTTTGAGTAGGGGGTTTTCCTGTCAACAGAGGATCATATCATGCCCCCTTGCTCTAGGGAGGTCGTCTCACTCTAGCTGAAACATACAGGTCCAACAGTGAAGCCGAACTGATGGCTGAAGTTCCTGCCTCCCATCAGCGCCACATCCCTCAGCGGAAGCAACTGCAGGTCCTCAAACTCAAACCCAGACTCACGCGGTGCAGAAACCGCCTCATCTGCAGGCTGAAACAAACGTACATATATACATATTTAACATCATGGGTACCCTATTGAGCGCAAGCCAAAGCACAACAGACCCTCCAACTGCATGTATGACTTCTTGAGGTTAATTAATTCACACAACTGTGCGTTTCATCGCAAACCTGAAGAAAGTGAACAAACATTTTCCAGACTGATTCACATTTTTTCAGTTAATCCTGGTGACAACCAATGAGCATTTGTGAAAAAATATATATCATCTTCTTAATCAGTGTGAACTAGAAGGGCACTCATAATACTAAGATGCTCCATCTTGCAGTATTAAAAATAGCTTTGTTTTTGGCTCTTTAAAGCTACAGTGTGTATGATGTAGCACCATCTAGTGGTGAGATTGTAGATTGCAGTCATCTCTGGTCACAATTTTATTTCTCTTAATATTTTTCACTGCTTTGGCAACACAGATTCATGTTCTCTTGCTTCCTCTTGTGATAAACAATATGCATGAGTCACCATTTCACAAAAATGAAGGTTCTCAAACGTAATAGTTGCATTAGGGGCTCGTAAAGTCATTAATGCCGAATTCAGTTTTTGGTAATAAATGCCCCTAAATCCTACAGACTAGAGGTTGGCAGATCGATCCTAATATCGATAATATCGATATTAGGATCATGTAAAAAGATCGATACTCAAGCCTTTTTTCTCTCCCACATGCACTGACTGCTGTGCACGCAGATTAATCAAAGTCTACTCTCTGTCTGTAAGAGCAGCGCTGCGCTATGTCACACAACACGGAGCAGCGCACCCTCCCCCCTCTGGTCTTTTGTATTTGCGCCGTCACGTGGCTCAGTGGTGCCAGCCAACAGCCATGCAGGTAGGCTCAGCCTGGCCCGCCCACTCAGCGCTCTCCTCGAGTCAGCCCTCTACCTCAGGAGATTTTGTTTTAAGTTGTGTTGAGTGATATTTTTTTAAACAAAAATGTTGATTGTGGTAAAGTATTTTGTTGTCGCGTACAATGTTTGACGAAATTCTATCCTAGGTCTTTTGGATCCTTTGGATCTATGAAGCTTAAATATGAAAAAGTATCGGTATCGGCGATACTGGGCCTGTATTTACTTGGTATCGGATCAATACCAAAATTCCCGGTATCGCCCACACTACAGACTGTAGCTTTAAGAGGAATCAGGTCACTAATATGTGAAAGTGGTAAACAGAACCTGGCTCTGACGTGTTAAAAGAAGAAATAAATGACTTCCATTATAAACAACCTAGTTTGCAATGCAAATGGCCCCGCCCCTTTTTAATGCAAATCCACCCCCAATTTTCCTGTTAGAGGCTGCATTGAAACTTTGCATAAAAAGTTGCTTCATTTGCATAATCTTGCTAATCAGCAATGCGGTAGGTCACCTTGCTGGTTGAGGTAATTAACTCTAGGATTCCCCCCCCGGATAAATCGTTTACATACCACACAGTCATTCAGTGCTCCAAGGTAACTTTGCTTCCTCGTGTCGGTGAGGAACCTGACTTCTCTGTCATTCTGACCGAGTCTGTGTCCTGGATGGCAGGAGTAGGTGACCTTCTGCACGGCGGTATTACTGTGCAGCCTCAGAAAACGCATCTGGACCACGTTAGCACCTGGATAGTAAAACTGGAAAAGAAAGCCAAATTTATAGATTACGGTAACAGCATTCAAATAAGGGTGGATGCATTATTGCACAGGGTCCATCCGCACCTGAAAGCCCTGCTGCAGCTTACTGAGCCACTGATACGATCCTTCTGTGGAAACCTCATCCATCCACGCTCTCACGGGCAACTAAAATCAGAAGGCAAGTCACAGCGCTGAGAAGGTCAAAGTACTCAGACAGCTGCTGATGAACAGAATTAACATGCAGCTCCAGCATGCATGAGAGAAGCAAAACACCGGAGTCAAAATTAATTCCACCGCCACTAAAAAACATAAACACTTTCAATTTCCCCCCCATTCTTCATGAGTTCATGTAAAACATCTAAGATTTCTTCTAAAGGCACAAAAGGTTTGTTTTCCTGAAATTGTGTTTAGAGATTTGTTAAAACACTGAGCTCAGCACCTTCACCAGGATAATCCGTCCACCTGGCTGCTGTGGTAGATTAAGATGCTGAGTAAAAAAGCATGATTATTGCACACGTGTGTTTTGGAGCTGCCCCCTCTAAAATTTGAGGATGATCTCAGGAAAAAACAAAGCTATTTTAGAAGAAGCTGCATGTGGTGGTCAGTAGTGGGTACAGTTCAGATTACACTGGTCTATATCCAAAATGCTTCTGAAATAAAGAGAGTCAAACTTTACTAATTTTGGGCCATGGAGAATGAAAATGTTGTTTGAAGGGGGAGGTGATGGTCTAGTGGTTAAAGCGCTGGGCTTGAGAGCAGAAGGTCCTCGGTTCAAATCCCTGCCTGACTGGAAAATCACTAAGGGTCCCTTGGGTAAGGTCTTTAATCCCCTAGTTGCTCCTGGTGTGTAGTGAGCACCTTGTATGGCAGCAGCTTCACACTGGGGAGAATGTGAGGCATTATTTGTAAAGCACTTCGAATGTCTGATGCAGATTGAAAAGCGCTATATAAATGCAGTCCATTTACCATTTATGAAATTGTTGATTAGCTGTAGTTTTAAGAAATGCTACTACTGTGCTACTAAGGATTAATATATAACCCTTTGCTGATTTTTAAAGTGTTACAAAAAGAAAAAGAACAGGTGAAATATTATACAGTCAGAGAAACTTAAAAAAGAACTATGTTTATGATTTTTCATGAAAACTCATCTCAAACAATTATGTAAACATAAAATGTAATATCTTGTATATCTTGGAAACAGTAGCCAATTAGCCATTGTTATTGTCATATTTGAATTAAACAAGCCAAAATCCATAATAAATAGCACATTTTATTTCTGAAGCAGACAACTTTAAAATATTTGTATACCAGTGTTGGTGAAGCTAACACTTTTTTTTAGCTGTTTATCTTTTCAGCTAGCTTTGAAAACAATTAGCAGAGCAACTCCTGTATTTCCCAGAGTATGAGTCACATTTTTTTCCTCCGCCCATGTTTTTGCCTGTTTGTTTGTGAACAGCCTGTAACCCACAGTTTTTCATATATCGTTAAAATTTTTTTTTTACAAACGGTTCATATCCTGATAGGCAAGAGCTGATTCAGTTTTCAAGGCCAACGGTCAAAGTCAGGAAAAATCTTGGAAAACTGGAAAAAACCATGACTAACATTGAATAAATTTTAAAACCACAGTCTGGATTCTCACGCTGCATGTTTGCGGCGTGCTTCGAGAAACTATATTTAAATTTTAGGCTTTTGTTCATCTTTCTACATTTCCATTTAAAACCTTGAAATTGCACCCAGGCGACTGAAGAAAAATATTTGAGAAATCCTCCCAAAATAATTTTTGAAAATTAACTGAGTACAAGCTGCAGGAAGCTGATGAAGCTTTGTGATGTCAGACCTGGGAGTCTTGAGGATGAAGGCACGTCTGTGTGGACATGGCTGAGAAGCTGCAGTAGGCCATCAGAGCGTCGGCAGGACTGCCCTGGTTTGGGTCGAGGTAGTACATTCCTGCAGACAAGCGTTAGTGACAGCTGAAAAACAATCGCTGCTGGAAACGAACACACCAGAACCCACTGAACTCCAGGCTCCAGCAACAGTTGTTGATACGTGTACAAAATTAAGATTTTAGCGACACCGATATTTTATTTCTGCTGCAACCTGAGCACTTGTCATTTATTTACAGCATTTCATAGATTTTCTTTGTGATATGTCAGTAATAACAGGAAATTATTCATTACATTTTCTTGTGCACAATAGAAAGAGTATTTAGGCTAAACTTAACTATTTATTGGTTTGTGTATTTTGTCAGAAATGAGTCATAAGTATGCAGTCTTAATTACTGACCTTTATAATGTTCAATTATATTCATTGATTCATTTATAATTAATTCAAAACTCTCAAAATCCACTTCAGTGAATATACTCGTATGTCCCAAAATCTTTAATTTATGATTCTAATTTTATAGTGGAATTACAAAAATCTTGTAGATTACTTATTGTCATTCATCGTATGATGTCTACCCTGATGTATCACACTTTATTTTTCTCTGTGTTTAATATTTACGCCTTCATGGTGAGACTGGTTGGACAAAAAAAGCAAATAAACCAGCAACTGAAATCTTTGCAATATTTCATCCATCCATCCATTTTCTTCCACCCTATCCGGAGTCGGGTCGCGGGGGCAGCAGCTCGAGCAAAGCTGCCCAGACCTCCCAATCCACACACACCTCCCCCAGCTCCTCCGGGGGAACCCCACGGCGTTCCCAAGCCAGCCGAGAGATGTGGTCCCTCCAGCGTGTCCTGGGTCTTCCCCGGGGCCTCCTCCCAATGGGACGTGCCTGGAATACCTCTCCAGCGAGGCATCCAGGGGGCATCTGGAAAAGATGCCTGAGCCACCTCAACTGACTACTTTCGACGTGGAGGAGCAGCGGCTCGACTCCGAGCTCCTCCCAAGTGACCGAGCTCCTCACCCTATCTCTAAGCGAGCGCTCAGCCACCCTGCGGAGGAAACTCATCTCGGCCGCTTGTACTCGCAATCTCGTTCTTTCGGTCATGAGCCAAATCTCATGACCATAGGTGAGGATCGGAACGTAGATCGATCGGTAAATCGAGAGCTTTGCCCCCCTACTCAGCTCTCTCTTCACCACGACGGTTCAATACAGCGACTGCATCACTGCAGATGCTGCACCGATCCGTCTATCGATCTCACGCTCCATCCGTCCCTCACTCGTGAACAAGACCCCGAGATACTTAAACTCCTCCACTTGAGGCAAGGACACTCCACCGACCTGAAGAGGGCAAAGCACCTTTTTCCGGTCGAGAACCATGGCCTCGGATTTGGAGGTGCTGATTTTCATCCCGGACGCTTCACACTTGGCTGCAAACCGGCCCAGTGCACGCTGAAGGTCCTGATTTGACGAAACCAACAGAACCACATCATCCGCAAACAGCAGAGACGAGATTCTGTGGTTCCCAAACCAGACCCCCTCTACACCCTGGCTGCACCTAGAAATTCTGTCCATAAAAATAATGAACAGAACCGGTGACAAAGGGCAGCCCTGGCGGAGGCCAACGTGCACTGGAAACAGGTTTGACTTACTACCGGCAATGCAAACCAAGCTCCTGCTGCGGTCATACAGGGACCGGATAGCCCTTAGCAAAGGACCCCGGACACCGTACTCCCGGAGCACCCCCCACAGGGTGTCCCGAGGGACATGGTCGAACGCCTTCTCCAGATCCACAAAACACATGTGGACTTGTTGGGCGAACTCCCATGAACCCTCGAGCACCCGATGGAGCGTGTAGAGCTGGTCCAGTGTGCCGCGACCAGGACGAAAACCACACTGCTCCTCCTGAATCCGAGGTTCGACCATCGGTCAAATTCTCCTCTCCAGTACTCTGGAATAGACCTTACCGGGGAGGCTGAGGAGTGTGATCCCCCTATAGTTGGAACACACCCTCCGGTCCCCCTTCTTAAACAGAGGGACCACCACCCCGGTCTGCCAATCCAGAGGCACTGTCCCCGATCGCCACGCGATGTTGCAGAGGCGTGTCAGCCAAGACAGTCCCACAACATCCAGAGACTTAAGGTACTCCACCCCAGGAGCCTTGCCACCGAGGTGCTTTCTAACCACCTCGGTGACTTCGGCCTGGGTAATGGATGAGTCCGCCTCTGAGTCCCCAGTCTCTGCTTCCTCTTTGGAAGACATGACAATGGGATTGAGGAGATCCTCAAAGTACTCCTTCCACCGCCCGACAACATCCCCAGTCAGGGTCAACAGCTCCCCACCCACACCGTAAACAGTGCCAAAAATCAACTTTCAGTTGTGTCTTTCAATCTTATGGGCACCTTGTTGCAAACATACATAATAAATGTAGAGTTCATAAATTCACAGATTGGCCGTAATTCTGCATAAAGATCACCACCACTTTATCAAGTGAACTGAGTTTAAAACATTTCACTTGGGATGAAGTGCAGCCACAGCGTTCGGATAAATTGCTTCTGTCACGTTTCAGGATTGTGCTCTGACCGCTGCTGTATTCAGGGTGACAGAGGCGGAGCTCCATGCAGGTGGTAGCCGGATGATCTTTGCTGCCATCAGGAGGATCCACCAGCAGCTGGAGCTCCTGCTGCAAAGAATCCAGCAGCGTCTGGATCAGAGGATAGTTGGGTTTATCTGACACATAAACCAGGTCCTACAGGAGAGAGAAAGTTATTTAGCCCGTTGCACCATGATGTCATAGTATGTAGTCTGCCCAAAGCTCATGTTTTCACTCACATTCACTCACTCAGTCTATCCCAGCAGTAATCATAGGGTGTGAGGTGGGGTGCACCCTGGACAGGACGCCAGTCTGTCTCAGAGCAGTTCACGTTTTATTAAAAACATCTCAATTATTAATTAAGTAACCTTAGTGTCCACCAGGGCCCTGTGACTCGCAATAAGTCTTCATATATCACACGCAAACCACAGGTCTGTTTTACATACGTCTCCCTAAAGAAGCCCAAACACACCACACACTGTCAATGTTAAAATGCACCAATATGGGCCAAAACATGAGGTTCACTGGTCCTCCCATGTATTTATCAGAATCCAAAATGTCAAAGCTGAATGTGAAGTTTTTATGGAGTTACTGACAGAAATTTTGAGATGCCACTCGTTCACTCACTGATGATTATGTCTGTGCTTGCCCTGCTAATCACAGAGAATAATTACAAATTCTAATGTTAAAAGATGCTATCATGGTAGAAAACATATGGTTCACTGGTCCTCACTTGTATCTGTCAGGGACCAAAATTTCTGAGCTAAATGTGCAGTTTTTACAGAGTTACTCATGAAAAGTTTTCAGACTGACTGACTTCAATAATTGGAAACAGTAAGTTTCCAATCCCCAGAGCACCGTTTTTGTTAAGTTTGCAGACAGATGGATTATTTTCTGATCCATGATTTTAAAACTGTACTCATGCATTCACCCAAATATTTAAAGTTGTACACTTCTTGCCTTAAGCTGAGTTAAAGTCAGATTTATGAATGGTCCTGGAGGTCCAGGCTTCCCTGGGGGACCCTAAAACAAAAAGCCAATTTAATACAAAGTACCAACGCAAAAAAGAAAAAAAAATATCACGCGAAAAGACAGTTATTAACTGCATTCTATCTTCCAAAAATGAGTGAATAATAACATACCACTAAATTATCACTTTTACAGCAAGATGGCTTTAAACAAGTCAGGAGGGTTGTACAAGACTATTCCCCAGAGATCAGTTAAATTAGCAAAAACAACAAAAATCAAAACAAAACAAACAACAACAACAAAAAAAACAGAACGTAATAATAATAATAATATGAATAATAATACATTTTAAAGCCATTAAAGGTAATCATATCTAGCCTAAATTCAAATCATGATAAAGCCAATAATTACATTTAAATAATAGTCACTCCCAAAAATTCAAACAGAGAATCTATAATGCTGCATTTTTCTGGTAGATTTTTTTTTAAATTAGCAAATTAAGCAGCATGACAAACTCAACTTTGATTTGATATGATAAAAATATGTACAGCATAAATTTGCCCAAATATTTGCAAACTAATAGCTATATTTGTACTTCTTTTTTAAACTGAATTTAAAAAAAAACTAAAAGTAGTCATTTTTGAAAACAAAGATTCTACATTCTACGTATTGTGCTTGAATCAAACTTGCAGTAAAGTGTAATATTGTGAGAAATAACCAAAGACCACAAAAATTTGGGCCACTTTTGTCAGATTTACAGTAAAATTCAGTCAAACAAAGATACTGACAGACACAGAAAACCAAATATTATGAAGAAATAAAGTTTTCTTTTACATTTGTACACATTTTGTGATTCCCAACTGTTGTATTATTATATGACTGTTATATTTCTTGTATTTTCTGTTTGAAAACGCAAACTTACTGGGAGGCCTCTTAGTCCAGCTAACCCGGGTAAACCTGGGTATCCTTTCACACCCTGTAGGAAAAGATATGTCAGATTATTTATTTTTAAGCATTCAGCAATGCAGTACAGGGTCTTCAAAAATGGCACAATAAATCATATATTATTTTATAATAATGAAATGTGAAAATATTCATAATAATTCATAATACTACAGAGATAAATAGAAAAATGTCATATGCAGACTGTGATTCTAACTTTAAAAGATGACTATGAGCTGCAGGTTCGAGGCGATCATATCGTACCTTTAATCCAAACAAACCCTGTGGCAGAAAATAGCACAATAAAACCACATTAGCGTCACTTTCATCCCCTGCATTCAAAAATCCATCAGCAGACGCTCTGCACATCCAGTGGAACGAACACGACTCAAACGTCTGACAGTGGAATAAAAGATCTGTTTCCTCACAGATAACAGGCTGTGAAGAAGTCAAGTGTTATTTCTTGCTCAATAAAGTATTCCCAGAATGAATTTCACTTTTTTATGCAGGATAATCTGTTTGTTCAAAATAGAAAATGTATCAGTTCTATGTTTTATATGTGTTTGCAAACTGAACTAAAATATTAACTGTTAATTCACAGGTCAAACTTACAGGCAGGCCCGGCAGACCCGGTGCACCCCTCACTCCTGTCGGACCAATATTCCCCTAAAACAGGAAGAAAATACTGTAAAAACTCTTTGTTGTTGAGAAAAATGATTCTCCGTGTTGTGTACCTGTTCTCCCTTTTGACCTGCTGGACCAGGCATCCCAACAGGACCACAAATACCCTGAAAGAAACTCACAGATCAGAATTAAAACATGATACTTACAACAACAGACTGCAGAATGCCGAATGAGCAAAATATGCTCCAATAACAACCCTACTTGTAAAGTCCTGTAGGAATCCTATAGCATGTTCAACAATAGCAATCCTATAGGACTGGATTAACAGATTCCTATAGGAGGCCTGTAGGAGTTCTATAGAACTACAGCGAGAAATCCTATTGTTTTCTTATTGGAATCCTGCAGGAAAAATAAAATGCTAAAATCTTATAGGATTCCTATAGGATTTTATTTTCCTAGGAAAATAAAAGGATTCCTGTGGAATTCCGACATGGTTTTATTTTACCATGAGATTCCTACAGGATTTTATTTTATGACAGAATTCCTATATAACTCTGATATGATTTTATTTTCCAATAAGATATCTATAGGATTCCTGTATGATTTTATTTCTCTGTAAGATTCCAATAGGGCTCAGGAAATTTATTTTTCTAAAGGGTTTCTAAATTGTTTTCCTTATAGGATTCTTGTGGGATTCCTTGATGATTTTCTTTTCCTATACAATTCCTGGAGTATTTCTTGATTTTATTTTGCTATAGGATTCCTTTATAATTTGATTTTCCTATTGGATTCCTTGAAGATGTTCCTTTCCTATAGAATTCCTAAATGATTTTCCTTTCCCATATAATTCCTGGAGTACTTCTTGATTCGATTTTCCTATAGGATTACTTTATGATTTTATTTTTGAAGATGTTCCTTTCCTATAGGATTCCTACATTATTTTCCTTTCCTGTAGGATTCCTACATGATTTTCCTTCGCTACACAATTCCTGGAGTATTCCTTGATTTCATTTTCCTGCAGGATTCCTTGAAGATTTTCCTTTTGTATATGATTCCTACATGATTTTCCTTTCCTACAAGATTCTTTCGTTATTTTCCTTTCCTATACAATTCCTGTAGGATTCCTTGATGATTTTATTTTCCAATAGGATTCCCGTGGAAACCTACTGATTTATTTTCCTATAGGATTTCTACAGAATGTTTCACCTATAGGTCAGAGAAAATGAGGAAGAAGTGACTGAGGACTTTATGTGAACATTTTCCTGCTACGAGAATTTGAGAACACATTTTGGAAACTTTACAGAACAAAAAAAGCAAACCATCACTTCAACGCTGATTTCTTCTTCCATTTCTGGTCAAAGTCCAAAATAGCTTTAAGAACGATTCCAAGAACCATGAATGGCTGTTACTCCCTATTGGTGTGCACCATGACCTTTGGGTACACACTTCCTATTGACAAAGATCTGCTTTCCACGTGTTCTTTCACAATAAGCACACATTCTAATTGCTGCAGAGTGAAACTTAAAGTACTGCTGTTTTCTCATGTCCTCGACCAGTCACTCATCAAAGCCCCTCACCAGTTCTCATCTGCTCTCTCAAACCTCCACAAACAGAAAAATTAACACAGACTTTTTACTTCAGTGCTCACTGGCAGGTCTTCCATCTGCAACTCTTTCGCTAATTATTAATCAGGGGACACGTCAGTCACGCCCACGACCATCTGTGTGCCCGAACTTCACTGTGGCGGTCATGACAAAATGCTCACAGTCATGTCGGTGTAACATCAGGTTCACTGACAGTTCTTACCTTTGTGCCGTCACCTCCAGCATGTCCTGGGGGTCCCTTACTGCCTTTCTCACCCTGAAAACACAAACCACTGCAGTCAAACCTGCAACTTCACTCAGAGAGCAGCATGGAACCATGAAAAATATTCAAGGAAGGAAGAAGTGCCAGCTTTGGCTATATTCAAATTAAATCCTTTCTGTGGGGTTGTGTTGACTTGTGGTCATGTTACTTGAGTTTTACAACATAATCAGAAAATAATTATTTATTTCTCTTTCTGTGCAGAAACACTCACTCTCTTACTGACTCCATTCACCATACCGGGCCTATAGGCAGTATAGACAACTGCTAAGGGTGGGGCCTATCTGTGGGGGGGGGTCCATTTTCACTCATACTAAAACAAGAGCACTCAGAGATTTCTGACATCCACCAATCTGGATCTGGATCAACTGCAAAATTCAGTAGAGTCTTCGATGCCCTAATATCTATCTGTGGTGAAAATGTGGTGAGAATCCGTGAAGTAGTTTTGAAGTAGTTTGACATAATCCTGGTAACAATAATCCTTCAAACCTATATAAAGTGAAACGTCATCCAGAATCCGGATCACCTCCAAAATTCAATGGAGTTTTCTATGGCCTAATATGTATATGTGGTGAAAATTTCATCAAAAATCCATACAGTAGTTTAGATGTAATCCCACTAAATGACAGACAAATAAATCAATAAATAAATGCCGATAGTTTTCTTACATCCTTGACAGACGTAACTAGTTGATACTATTTAATATAAACTAAATATAAGCCCAGATTGAGTTAACTGCATAGCAAAGGCTATTATAATAATGATGATGATAATAGTTCCTTCCCCCCCAAAGTGTCTGATGAGCAGAGCCCTTCTCAAAAAAAAAAAAAAAAAGTGCCACAAACTGTCTGGTGTTGGGTCACGGAATAACAAGTCAACAATGTCAAAGTGGATCAAACTGTCTGGTACCCAGGGGAGGAAAAAAACAGGACCAAGAGGTACAGTAAAAATAACATGAATGACTTGAATTAATTAATTATGCCAATTATGAATGAAGTATGTTTTTCTGTTGCATAGCATCACCGTTAACGTGCCTTCATCCATGGTTTGCTAATTCCTAACTCCTAAGGCATTTTGGAGTGAGGTTCGCCTAAACTGACCTAACCAAAATAAACCTTGGGGTGGGAATAGGTGGTTATAGTGGCTTTGAGTGGAGTTTCTCTCCGTCATTTTGACACGCATTGATCAATGTCAGTGGCCGACTGTTTACATTTCTTCTCACAATCTCACGAGGAGGTCTGGGGGGTTGTCGTTAGGGGAAGGGACACACTTACGTTATGGTTAGAGTTAGGAGAAAGGGTAGGGTTAGAAATAGTAAAATAAAAATAAAAAAAGACACGTCACGAAAATGTCACTCATTTCGTGACGGGGGCACGAAAAAAGCGTGAGACTGGACTGGGCTAAACTTCTTTAGGGGAGATGATGGTCTAGTGGCTAAAGTGTTGGGCTTGAGACCACAAGATCATGGGTTCAAATTCCCACCTGACTGGAAAATTACTAAGGGCCCTTGGCCAAGGCCTTTAATCCCCTATTGCTCCCGGTGTGTAGTGAGCGCCTTGTATGGCAGTACCCTGACATCGGGTGAATGTGAGGCATAATTGTAAAGCGCTTTCAGCATCTGATTCCGATGGAAAAGCGCTATATAAATGCAGTCCATTTTGAAGCAAAATCCATACAGAATGCTTTCTGCAGGCTTGTATGTCAAAACAAACTGTGTGAAACAATCAGAAAACAATGGTTTGCATGTCTGATTTAATAGTTTCTTTGTGGACCGGGTCCTCATGGCAGATGAAGTGGATGGCACATGTGACCATTCAAAATGGCAGCACCCATGGGTTCTTAGGGGTCCTCATGGCGGATGAGGCTGATGGTCAATTGGATTTATTTTTATTTTTGCCATCGCATTTTTATTTTTGTCAGTATAAATTTACTGAAGTAAGTACAGATATTACTTGGTGGCATGTTCTATATTAAAAACACTTTTTTTCTGAGCTTTTTGATATCAATAGTTCAGTATCTAACTTTACTTTATTAAATAATAGCCTAATAAACCAGTAAAGCAACAATAACAACAAAAGGTGTTCATGTCGTGTTAAAGTGAGTCCTGTGCTGTGACATGTTTGTTTGCTGTTGTGTTGTTTACCTCTTTGCCTTTTTCACCTTCATCTCCAGGCTCTCCACGTACACCAGGGGTTCCCTGGTTATACAAATAAACATTCACTGAATTATATCAATTCACTGACCAATGCAAAAGTGATCAAGTTTTTGATTCTTTTCATATAAATCACTGAACAAGACAGAGAAAGAAAGATTTTTAATTAAATCTTATTCATATTCTTATTCATATGGTAACACTGTCAGGTTTTGCCCCGCCTGGGTCTGCTTCACAGATTTCTTCCCTGTTTTTATCCGTCTCCCCTTCTATGCTCCTCTTTTGGCTCATTGGTTTTGAATGGTTTGTGGTATGTTATTCTCTGGTTTTGTTTATCTTGAATGTTTTATTATCTGGTTACATTCCTGCTATCATTTGTGTTGTTCTCGGTTATCGTTTATCTTGTGTTTTGTCATTCATTGCATTATCCGTTTCACTGTAGGCTCTGGTTTTGTTTCTGTTTATCACTTATTTTCTGGTCAATCCATAGTTTGTTTTTGCTATCTTATTTTCTGAGTTGTTATTATATTTTTACTTCAGCCATGTTCAGTTTGGTTCTAGTTTTGGTTATAGACTTTTCTATTTTATTTTCTGTGTTTATTATAACATTTATTCTTCTGTCATGTTCAGTTCAGTTCTAATCTTGATGATAGTCTTTTATTATTCTTCCGCCACTCTGTTTCCTAGTTTGCTCCTTTATTTTGTTCAAATTTACTTTTGTTTGTCTGTGGACACCTTATACTCTCACCATTGTTTTTTTCATTCACTGACTCCTCTTGCTTTTGATCTGCTTTGTTTTTCCACTCACTCACTCTCTTGCCTCTCTTCCTGTGTCTTTGCTTCACCAGACCACACCTCCTTCCAGAACCTTCACTAACACCTGCATCTTGTTCCACCAATTATGTCACCTGTTATTTAAGCCACAAGTCACTTTCTTCACTGCGGTGAAGGGTGATTCCATAATTTATTCCTCAGAATTGAGTGATTCCATTTTTTTTTTTCCCCCTCTGCTTGGCTAAAAAAAGTAACCGTTACTGACTGCCACAATTTTTTTTCCTGATTTCTTATAGTGTTTCTTAAAACCAGAAAGTTGCCATTTGAAATGACTTTAGTTTTGTGTCATGTCTGTGATCTGCTCTTTTTCTACAAAATTAAACAGCTGAATGAACATCCTCCGAGGCCGGTGATTCCATAATTTTTGCCAGGGGTTGTATGTATGTAAAAAAACAAAACAAAAACAACAATCCACAACTTAACATGTGTTTTTTCCCAAATAAATGTGTATTTGTAAAATATGTCATTTGTTAAAAAAAGGCATTTGAAAATTCTGTTTGCTAAGTTGTAATTCAGGCAGCAACAACCGTATGATATAACCGAGCGTCATTCACACTGCCATCCAGTAGATGGCACTGTTCTATGCATTTTGACCCATCTACTGGATGGCATATTACATACTGGCATATGATGTTACTATGCTTTTAATTTTTTTACTCTTTTACTATGCTTTTTAATCTTTTAATTCATTTTATTTTGTTTTCTGAATTGTTTTGTGTGAAGCACCTTGAGGTGACACTGTTGTGATTTGGCGCTATATAAAGTGAATAAATCGAATTGAAATTGAGGCTCAGTTTACCCATAATGCAGTTTGGTATCAGTGTGTGTTAATGTTCAAAAGTTCAGAATTAGTGCATTATTTTAAAATTAAAAGATGTGTGTTATATTTTCACTTTGTACAAATGACTTGAAATTAATGTAGTTAAACTATCCGGATAAATTTGCTTTATAAATCAAAACCATAAGTCAAGCCTGCTTTCTTTTTGAGGAATTCGGCCTCACGGCTGAACTGCTGCATCCTGTGAACAGAAATTACTTTTCCTTACAGTAATGAGCAGGTCGCACAAAGACTGAAGCGCTGGCTCATTGGTTGTGTTGGGTATATAATCGTCTTTGATTCTGATCAGAAGCAAGCAAGATTAAACTCAAAACCGGCCTGTCAGTAGCTGAATGTACAGGAGACAATACTGAAAGTTATCAGCTGTAGCTTCCGCAAAATTTTTTGTGGTTTATTGGTTTAGCATTATAAAAGTTAACCTTTCAGTTAGCTGACTAGCGTTTATCGAAGCTAACTTTTTTGTTAGCTGTGCCCACCACAGCTTATTTTACGTTCTCTGCTTTGTCTGAGAGTTTGCACTTTGTGTCCACCCACCTTCTGTGCCACGTGACCTCGCTTCCTGACAAACATGAATGAATAATTTTATATTACATTGACTAATTATTCATTCTAATGGCTATAATAGAATCCAATTTTATTGTACATGTACAATGACAAAGATTAATTTCTCCTCTTTTGTTTCATTGGTGACACTATAAATATGGTGTGAATGCGGTTGTCAAATGTAATCTCACTTCGCTATCTCGTGGAGCATTTTTCCTTTCTTTCCTCTCTCCATGCATCTACCTGTGCACTCTTACATTTGGCACCCGACACAACATGACATCCTGCTTGGAACAGTTTGCTCAAATACATTTAATAAATTAAATGAGACAAATTACAGACTGCTTGTCTGGACCAAACAAACTGACTTACAATGAGTCCTGGCCAGCCAGGCAACCCAGTCACTCCCACATCTCCCTTTTCCCCCTAAAGGAAGAGATAAAACATGATGTCAGCTCATGAATTAAATGTTTAAACAAACGAAGCTTGATGTCCTACCTTTGGTCCTCTCTCTCCCCTTGACCCCCTGACTCCGGCTTTTCCCCGTTTTCCCTGTGGACAAGTTCACAGTATTTTACGTTAGCTGACAGAAAATAAAAGCCTTGGTGGCTACAAGGCCTACAGGTTTTTGGAGATAAAAGAAACTGACAAACAAGCTAATTTCAAACCACATGTAAGTTCAGCAACACCTACTCCTAATTTCCATCATGCATGTGATGATAAGAACATTCCCTGCAACAAACCCAGATAGGTGACACACAAGCTACATGTACCATACTGGCCTGAATACAAGATGGCCCTGATTACAAGACACCCACCCCCCCCTATTGCTGTTTTTAAAGGAAATTTTCAAAATAAATTTAATACAATTAAAATAATTGTAAATATTGTTGATTCAATACATTATTTGTGAATGCCACATGTGGGCTATTGCTCTAGCACCAATAAATAATTATGCTGTTAAAATGCAGGCAACACAACCATGCACAAATGCCATTTGTTGCCAAATGCACACAACATTTGGCAACACAACTAAATTATATCTGAGACCATGGTATTCTCATGTTGTTGAGAGAGGGTGTGTGGCGCCACCTACTGTTGGATGTAAATGTCTGGTTGTTACAAGTAGACCCCATATTTTTCAGATTGAAGGAGGGGGGAACCCGCCTCCCCCCCGTCTTATATTCAGGTCAGTACGGTACGTTCAACCACACCCACTCCTAATTTCCATCATCCATTCAACATCCACCAATCATCCAGCAGGTGGCAGACATCTCTATGGGATATTAACTAAGCAAAATAAAAGTGCCTTTTCAAATGATCTGGTACATGAAAGATAACGAGCATTTAATCAGCTATCTTCATTGCTGCCGTTTTTTAATGAGGTGGGTTACAAGATAATGGCACCTTTTTTTTAAGTCGCTGTGTTAAACTGCAACCACAACCTTATATAATTCAGGACGTATTTATTTTCTGAAGGTACATTTTTAGATGCTGGTTTAATGAGATTGAAACAGAACACACTTACCCTCCTTCCAACCTGCCCCGTCTTCCCCGCGGATCCAATTATGCCATCATCCCCCTGCAGGGGTGAACATAATTTTATCAGCTTTCAAACAAAAAATGCAGCTACAAAAAGAGACAGTTAGCTGCTGTAATAGGCCATGAAAAAAGGATCAGCGGTGTTACTGTCACACGGCGGCAATTCACCGATTGCCGAGATTCATTTCTTTTTTGCCAGACTCCAAATACAAAAACAGTTCACAGGATATTAAATGACATAAATCTACATTTTCACTAAAATCTCAACTTGCCTTTTCTCCTTTTGTGCCCTGTTTTCCTTCAGGTCCCGACCGACCCGTCACTCCCTGTGCAGCCAGAAAACGGTTACAGTCGACTTATAATTATCATGCATTTAGTAAAACAGCATTTTAGTGTCTGTATAACACGCACACACACACACACACACACACACACACACACACACACACACACACACACACACACACACACACACACACACACACACACACACATACACACACTCCAACCTTCAACCATGCCTGTTGTTTTGATGCTAAACAAATGTGCTAACTGCAGATCACCAGCAACACAAGTCCACTTATGGATATTTTTCCTCCAGTGGAAAAAGATTAATTACTGTTCGGGTAAAAGATTTGTACGTGGACAGATGAACAAACGACCAAACGTCATTACAATTCATAAAATGTAATACTAGTAACAGAAACTAGATAAGTGGTGCTGGTTAAGGGTGGTTCCAGACTCGGCCTCCTCAGATCTTCTGTATTCACTCGAGCTCACGTCTGGTGGTTTATAGATTAAAATTGCTCAAATATTCACAGACTATCTTTTGCTCTTGGAGTCACTTTCAGAATTAGTAAGCCTTTTTTTTTAGTGACACAAATGTTATTTATGGTAACGTTGCATTTTGTGAAGACGAGAACAGTTTGCCAGAGGACATTCGTTAGCGGAGTGTGCAGGTGTACAGCATATTCTCCTGAGGGTAATAATGTACCAATCCTTACCTGATTCCCTGTGGAACCCTGGGAGCCCCGAGGTCCCATTTCACCAGGAGGCCCCTGAGAACAAGAAGGAAAAAATATATATATCAAGGATTTAAAATAAAAGCCTCCTACCCCCCATTGTAAATAAAATTGTCTTATATCAAACCACTGAAACAGATCAGATTTTATTTAGGAACGTTAATTATTTAAATGCTTGCTACTTGGGTCTCAGTACAGAGTAATAATAATAAGTTATATATTGAAATTAAGCATGAAATGCAAATAAAACATAGTTATTTGTTATTCATCTTAAGAGGATGTCCTCATGTCAACAGAGTAAATAACATAAGTAATAATGCAAAGAGGTTCTGTACATATCACATACATACAAAAAGGGCCATGCGGGTATAGAAGGGAAGTTGGACGCCAACTATGTACTATCTTGAAAGTGGCAGCTTTTATCTGCATAGAAGTGGAAATGTTTCACATAATTTCTACCATTAATTCACATACAGTGAAGATTAATATAATTTCATAAGCAGCACTCAATACACTGAAAAATATGTTGCAGAAACAATGCCCTGATTACTTGGTAGAACCAATAAAAAGCTCTATGAAAAACTCTATTTGAGCCATGTTCTACCAATGAAATGGTCACGAGCAGCAGGGGGCATCAATTGCAGAGTTACGTAACGAGAAATGCATGGTTTTTTTTGTCATTAAGGAATGAAAAATCATTGGTAGAATATTCACCTCGAACCCTAGCAGAGCAGGAGTTCCTTTGATTCCTGGCAGACCATCGGCACCCTGCAGACATATTTAACAGCATTGAGGTCATTTTGTGGATATTTGCACACAATCAGCAGAGATTTATCTCCTTTAGAATGAGCCACACACAGAGGTCTAAACTCTAGCCATATGATGACTTGTAATGGATGACTTTGTGTCTTAACATAGAGCTGCATTTTAAAAATGGGCATTATTCTTCAAATGCAGCTCTACGTTAAGGCACAAAGTCATCCATCTTTAACACCAGACACAGCAGCATAGCAGAGCCAACAGTTCACTGCAATGAGAACCACAAGGCTTATCAACAAGACAGTGCCTGGACGGGTGGGCAGGTAGAGATCAAGAGACAGATGGACAGACAGACAGATCCATAGTGGTATAGAGATACAGATCAAGGGAAATACATCAAGAGACAGGCAGATCGATACACACTTCTATAATACAGTTGTATGCAAACGTTTGGGCACCCCTGAGAATTTTCATGATTTTCCTTTATAAATCATTGGTTGTCTGGATCAGAAATTTCAGTTAAATATATCATGTAGCAGATGAACACACTGATATTTGAGAAGTGAAATGAAGTTTCTAGTATTTATAGAAAGTGTGCAATAATATTTAAACAAAATTGGGCAGGTGCATAAATTTGGGCACCCTTGTCATTTTATAGATTTGAATACATTTAGCACTAATTATTGGAACACAAAATTGGTTTGGTAAGCTCACTGACCCTTGACCTTACACAGGTGAATCCAATCATGAGAAAGGGTATTTAAGGTGGCCATTTGTAAATGTTTCCCCTCTTTGCATCTCTTGTACTGAGTGGCAACACGGGAGCCTCTAAATAACTCTGAAATGACCTGAAAACAAAGATTGCTCAACATCATGGTTTAGGTGAAGGATACAAAAAGCTATCTCAGAGATTTCAGCTGTCAGTTTCTACTGTGAGGAACATAGTGAGGAAATGGGAAATGGAAGACCACAGGCACAGCACTAGTTAAGGCCCGAAGTGGCAGACCAAGAAAAATCTCAGATAAGCTGAAGCAAAGAATGGTGAGAACAGTCATAGTCAACTCACAGACCTGCTCCAAAGACCTACAATATGATCTTGCTGCAGATAGTGTCTCTGTGCATCTTTCAACTATACAGCACACTTTGCACAAGGAGATGCTGGATGAGAGAGTAATGCAGAGGAAGCCTTTTCTGCGTACATGCCACAAACAGAGTTGCTTGAGGTATGCTAAAGCACATTTGGAATAAGGTGCTGTGGACTGACGAAACTAAAATTTAGTTATTTGGACATAACAAGAGGAGGTATGCATGGCTGAAAAAGAACACAGCATTCCAAGAAAAACATTTGCTACCTACAGTAAAATTTGGAGGTGGTTCCATCATGCTGTGTGACTGTGTGGCCAGTGCAGGTACCGGGAATCTTGTTAAAGTTGAGGGACACATGGATTCCAGTCAATATCAGCAGATTCTTGGGAACAATGTTCATGAATCAGTGACAAAGTTGAAGTTGCGCCAGGGCTGGATCTTTCAACAAGACAATGACCCTAAACACTGCTGAAAATCTACTAAGGCATTCATGCAGAGGAACAAGTACAACGTTCTGGAATGGCCATCTCAGTCCCCAGACCAGAATATTATTGAAAATATGTGGTGTGATTTTAAGCGGGCTGCCCATGCTCAGAAACCAACAAACCTGTCGGAAGTGGAGATGTTTTGTAAAGAAGAATGGTCCAAAATACCTTCAACCAAAATCCAGACTCTCATTGAAGCTATAGGAAGCATTTAGAGGCTGTTATTTCTGCAAAAGGAGGATCTACTAAATATTGATGTATTTTTTCTGTTGGGGTGTCCAAATTTATGCACCTGCCTAATTTTGTTTAAAGAATTATTGCACACTTTCTGTAAATCCTATATCCTGTGTTTGTCTGCTATATGATATATTTAACTGAAATTGCTGATCCAAACAACCAATAATTTATAAAGGAAAATCATGGAAATCATCAGGGGTGTCCAAACTTTTACTTACGTGGTCTGTTAGAAAAGTAAAGGACCTTTTTATTTTTTGCAAAAACTATATGGATTTGAATCATGTGCGCTTGCATCAGCAAGCTTGAACCTTCATGCGCATGCGTGAGTTTTTTCACGCCTGTCGGTTGCATCATTCGCCTGTGGGCAGGCTTTGAGTGAGCACTGGTCCACCCCTCTTGTCGGATTTTCATTGTCAGGAAAATGTCTGAACGATTGGAGCAGCACTGCATCAAATTTTTTCAGAAACTGTGAGAGACAGCCAGGTGGAAACCATTCGGAAAATTCAGATGGCTTTCGGTGAAGATTCTATGGGTGTCACAAGGATTAAGGAGCATTACAACGGGATTAAAGATGGCCCACAGCGGCTGAGGGCGCGCCACTCTCCGTGCAGCCATCGACAGGCTGAAATGACCAGATCATTTCCAAAGTGAAGGCTGTGTTGATCCGGGACGTCGTGTGACCCAGAGAAATTGCGGAAGAGGTGGGCATAGCATTTTTTAGGCACATTCCACTATTACAGGAGATTTTGTAATGAAAGACGTGCAGCGGAATTCACGCGTCGGGACGAAGCCGCAATGGCGGAGAACAAAATCAAGTCCATGTTGGAAGTCTCACGGGACATGTCTTCCACCATTCAGAAGATTCAGACGGCTTTCGGTGGCTTTTTAATCGAGTGAGTATCTGAGAAATTGTGGAGAGCTGGGCATGTCAACATGTCCCGTGAGACTTCCAACACGGACTTGATTTTGTTCTCCGCCATTGCGGCTTCGTCCCGATGCGCGAATTCCACCGCACGTCTTTCATTACAAAATCTTCTTTAACAGTGGAATGTGCCTAAAAATGGCTATGCCCACCTCTTCTGCAATTTCTCTGGGTCACACGACATCCCGGATCAACACAGCCTTCACTTTGGAAATGATCTGGTCATTTCAGCCTGTCGATGGCTGCTCGGAGCACGGCGCGCCCTCAGCCACTGTGGGCCGTCTTTAATCCGGTTGTAATGCTCTTTAATCTGTGTGACGCCCATAGAATCTTCACCGAAAGCCATCTGAATATTCCGAATGGTTTCCACCTGGCTGTCTCTCACAGTTTCTGAAAAAATCTGATGCAGCGCTGCTCCAATCGTTCAGACATTTTCCTGACAATGAAAATCCGACGAGGGGGGAGGACCAGTGCTCACTCAAAGCCTGCCCACAGGCGAATGACGCAACTGACAGGCGTGAAAAAACTCACGCATGCGCGCGAAAGTTCAAGCTTGGCTGACGCAAGCGCACATGATTCAAATCCATATAGTTTTTGAAAAAAGTAAAAAGGTCCGTTGCTTTTCTAACAGACCTCATACAACGGTATTAGAGTTTTTCAGAGCAACATTCTGCTGCTTCCAGATAAATTTATTCACTTAAGATTTAGATCAATTTCCAGCTAAATTAAAAAACATGACAGTTTGAAATACTTTACAAAAACATGATTCAGTATGATGATGATTCACCCACATACATGTGGGGTAAACGTGCCCAAATACTAAGCAGTTCAGCATCCTGCACAGGGATGCTTTGACACTCCACTCCAACCAGGGATTGAAACAACCAATTTGTGGTTATTGGACACCTGCTCTACAGACAAAATCCTATCTGGAACTTCTAAATGGACCTGTGATTGAGGCGCAGACTTCATTATCGCTTCCTCCACCCACATAATTGGTTTCCACAACCTTCTCAAAAATGTCACAAGTGTCAAAATCTTGTTTTCTTTCCCTGTAATGTGGCTGTTTTTGCAGAGCAGAGTCCAAAGGAAATTTGGTGGAAATGTTATTAGTTCCTACCTGGGAAAACTGTCAATGTGGCTCTTGTGGAAAAGTTATTCAAAGACTTTCCAATCACCAAAGGGTTTAAAATGGAAGCAAACATCACAACGAGGTCAGATCAGGGGCCTGTTCCATAAAACAGGATTACCAAATAAGCCAGGCTTATTTTGTTAGTCTGTCTTATTTTCCAGTGGATCCACTGGAAAATAAGGCAGACTTATGAAATAAACCTAGCTGATTTGGTAATCCTGTTTTATGGAACCGGCCCCAAGTCTGGGAATATGTGCTGGGGATGCATGTTGTCACATTCACCACACAACAGAATCGCAGATACCACCTGTCAGGTTTCGGTCCAGTTTGCGTTCCGGTTTTTATTTGTCCTCTTTTCTTTTCCTTCCATTTGCCCCGGTCTTGACTTTATAGTTGTTTTTATTTTGTCACTTGATTATTCTCATTCTAGTTTGGTTCTGATTATTCCTGTTCATGCATTACTCTTTGGTTCCTGGTTTTGGGTCTTCATTGCATTCTCGGTTCACTCATGTATTGCATTTTCGGTTATTCATTATTCTATATTTTTGGTTCAGTCATTTATTGCCTTTCTTTCTGTATGCTTGAGTCTCTAGTTTTGTTCCTGGTTATCTTTTATTTTATTTATCAATCATGTATTTGTTATCTTCAGTAGTAATTATGTATTCTCTGGTTTTGTGTCTTATTTAGCTTCAGTGTCTCTTGGTCTGGTTGTGTTATGTTATCCTGAGTTTTAGTTTCGGTTATCATTTATGGTATGTTTAGTTATTTATTACATTATTCTGTAGTCACCAGTTTTGTTTCTGTTCATCTTTTATCCTCTGTTCAACTAATAGTTTGTTTTGCCATGTTTATTGTATTCACGTTTATGCATCACTCAGTATCTATCCCGTCCGTTTTTGTGATAATCAGTAGTTTTCTTGTTTTTAAATTTTTAGACTAGTTATATTTCTTAGTTTTGCCCCTTCTGTTGTGCTCACCTTAATTATTGTTTGCCTTGTGCATGTCACGTTTTTCATCGCTAGTTTTCCAGTCTCTTGGATCTGTCTGCTTTGTGCTTTCCTTCCCTCACACTCTTGCACCTGTTCCTCATCTGTCCGCGAAGCCCCCTTTTCAGATCCTTCATCCTCACATGCATCTTGTTTTCCTGTCACCACCTTCCTTATTTAAACTGCATCTGTTCACTCCTTCGTTGCTTGTTTGTTGAGTTTTATGACTTACCAGCCCTTTGTCACAGTACTGTTTTTGCCGAACTGTTTTTGACTCTGCTGTTTACCAGATCCTGCCTTTAGCCTCAGCTCTGATTACCCTGTTTGCTTGTGTACTGAACCCTGCTTGTTAACGGCCATGTCCTCTACCTCGCCCCTGCCTGGTACCTTTGCTCTGGGGCCTGCCTTCCTGTACACCAAACCCTTGCCTGTATTAAAGATCCTTATTGTTACTCATACATCCTGCTTGAGAGTCTGCATTTTGTGTCCAGCCTCTGTCTGTGCCTCGCCTCCCCTCAGCCTGATACCACCCAGGCAGATAATCAGAACCATCTATCTGACTCAGCCAGGTGAAAGGTGGGCATCCCCTTGGCTTTTTCCAGTATCTGGAGTCCTCAATACTGGGGCTCCCCAGAGGAGGAGGCCTGAGGCAGGATTTAAAAGAAACTGAGTCACCCCAACAGCCTGAATGTGTGAATGACATAAAATAATGAGAACTCTCCACCCATCAGGAGAACACAAGAAGCCTCTCGGTTATCTAGCAAAACATCTTCAAAAATCCAGCTGTCTTGATTTTAAAATTTTTATTATCTTACACCCCATTTACACCGAGTCCACGACTGAAAAATGGCCTGTGCTCACTGTCAATCTCATTGACTTCCACTGGGGTTGCAGGCTGGTCACATTGGGGTCTCCATGGTCGGAAAAAAGATCCCTCTTGGTTGGCATCACTCTCCATCGGTCTCCAACAGGTGTGCGAGTGTATTGAACTGTTTAAAACACTCGCCCAAGTTGTGCGACCAGTTAGCAGATATATGGGTCTCATAATCGGTCTTGCTAAACTCTCACGTCTTAACTCACTCTTAACTTAATCCTTTGCATCGTAATATACTCTCAGTTGACTCTGCATGGGGTTGCATCAATGATCGCAGATATTAACATATTTTTCACTTGCATAATTCAGTCGCAATGCAAGCTCAGTGTAAACACAAATAACAAATCACAACGGAGACCACGCAAGACTTGTGAGAGCTAACAAAATGTCATGATCCAGTCCAATGTAAATGGGGCATTAGTAAATGTCTGAAGTAAAGTGATCATACTCCAGTGAACGTATACATTAACTAAGAGAAGCAATGTGAACAACTTGTCCTGAAGAGTGTTAACCTTTTCCCCTGTTTGTCCAGAAGGTCCTGGCTCTCCTTTCAGTCCTTGTGAGCCCACTTCCCCCCTGGGACCCTGCTCTCCAAGAGGTCCAGGTCGCCCTGCCAGGCCCTGCCACACACACACACACATGAAGAGGAAAACACACCACCCAACCAGACATGAAGTCATTATTTATTCAATGGATTTCACATTTTATTCCAGTAAAATTTTTAAAGTCACTGTTTTCATACATTCTAACAAATTAATTACTGTATTTCCTGGTGTAAAAGTCACACCTGTTTTTTTTGTGTTTTTTTTTTGCTTTATTAGCTCTTTAATTTGAGATTTTTGTGGACTGACATTCTTTTTTTCCATGATTGGAATTTATTTTGTTTATTGCTTTCATTCTGGGAAAGCCCTATATAAATAATAATTATAATTATTATTATTAATAATGAAAAATGTATTGAAAAGGCAATATGAGTTAAATAATAATTTTTAAAACATATTTTATACATTTTTATTTATATGGTTTGTTGTTATCAGAACCTTGAATTTTTTATTTTATTATTATTTTGTTATTTTTAAGCTATATCATGTACCATGTCATGGAGCTAGTGTCGCGTTCAACCCCTAAGGGCCCCTTCACACATAGCATGATTGAGGCCGAACAGCGCATGAAGGAGGAATCGTATGCCACTCTGGAAAAATCTGAGCCACCTCGAACGTCTCGTACAGCAATCGCCACAACCATTCGGGCACAACACATGCACTCCACATTCACGTGCCGCTCGCCCCAGAAACCCATTCAAACAGCGGGCAAGATGAGGTCGCACTGCCATCTGATCGTGTTCGCAGCATTCGTACGTGATCGCTCACGCCTGTCCGGCCGTGTGTCCCTCCTGAGAGCAGGTGGAATTTTTTGCGGCTCCCCAATTTGTCCCCCCCCCCTGCGGTTTTTCGCCTGGTTCCTGCTTCTTTCGCCGAACTTCGTGTTATGTGTGAAGGGGGCATAAAGAATGGCATCAAAGGAAAACTCTTCTGGAAATGTCACATTAACTGAAGAAACATTTAAAAAAAAAAAATTCTGAAAAATTCTGAAAAAAATTTGTAATCACTGCCAGTATCAGTAACAGTTTCTTAACCCAAAGATCATCGTGGAACAAACTTTCAAAATAATCATCATCAATCAAATGGTCACTTACAGATGGACCGAGCCTCCCTGAGTTTCCTCTGGCTCCAGGTGCTCCTTTAATTCCCTGTGAACACAAATATGGGTCAACCACAACCAAC
The DNA here is from genome assembly GCF_902500255.1 of Thalassophryne amazonica. Taxonomy (NCBI): domain Eukaryota; kingdom Metazoa; phylum Chordata; class Actinopteri; order Batrachoidiformes; family Batrachoididae; genus Thalassophryne; species Thalassophryne amazonica. The sequence goes on from NC_047119.1 coordinate 50,828,504, forward strand.
AGAACCTCCACATTCACGCTGTACAGCACACAGTGAAAGTTTACCGGAGCGCCCGCTGACCCAGGAGGTCCAGTGAGTCCCTCGAGCCCAGATTCTCCCTGAAGAGGAAGATTCAAACATTATTTATCCAGAAGGTAGTTTTTGTTTTGTTTTAAACTCTTCTTATATACATTCTTATTTGTGTTTCATTGTATTTATTTTGGGCAGCACAGTGATTTAGTGGTTAGCACTGTTGCCTCACAGCGAGAAGGTCATGGATTCAATTCCCACCTGTGGCCTTTCTGTGTGGAGTTTGCATGTTCTCCCTGTGTTTGCGTGGGTTTCCTCCGGGTGCTCCGGTTTCCTCCCACATCCAAAGACATGCAGGTTAGGTGGACTGGAATCTTTAAATTGGTGTGAATGTGTTTGTTTGTCTGTTTGCGGCCCTGCGACAGACTGGCGTCCTGTCCTGGGTGTACCCTGCCTCACGCTCTATGACTGCTGGGATAGGCTACAGCCCCCGGCGACCCTTGATTGGACTAAGCGGTTGAAGATGAGTGTGTGCGTATGTATTTATTTTGACATTCTTCATACACTTTTATATTGTGTGACTGTAAATTGATAAAGTGTTTAGAACAATGTGGCTTACAATCGTTTGGCTTTTAATCATTGAAAAAATTTAATGACATCAAAACAACAACACCATGCAGACTTCTACAAGCATATATAAAACGAGGACGCTGACCCGTGGGGAACCACAGGTTACAGATGTGGTCATTTGTACTATATACAGAAGACAGCTGACTTTCGGGGAAAATCTGTGCACAGTTATGCTGCATTTTTTAAGTACTGACATAGAAACATTGCTTGGGGTTTATGAAAGTCTTAATCTGTTTGGTTTAATCTCTTTTCAGTTGTGTTCAATTTTCTAAAATTTATTTTTGTCATCAATAAACTTACTTAACCAGTACAATATTCCATGCAGAGAAATTATGAATAACTGAAGTTTTATATTTGTACTGTTCACATTAGATTAATTTTTTTTTTTTTTGGCCTGTGTGAGACAATAGACAATTTTCAAGTTGCTCCAGCATCTTGAAACCAAGACTTCCGGTTAGGGAGCCTCTCACTCGCGTATTTGCCGTAATTTGAAACAACAGCTCAGCTGTCAGATTTCCAGGGAGTGAAATTCCACACCGTATCGGTGAGTAATTTTGTTGTCTTTGTTGTTGTTAACCCACAAGGAATAAGGAGGAGTGTTGCAGTGGTGTGAATGCCGATGTAAAGCCTCAGTCACACAGCACTTACGAAGGACGCCGAAGCCAAAGCAAAACAAGAAATCTGGACTTAAGCTGACTTTCGGAGACATCGTTTAACCATCCTCCAGTTTCGTTCCTGTAGCTGGCGCTTCATTAGAATTTTCAAACTGTTGAAAAAAGTGAACGAATTCCGACGACAACTTCAATTCCTCCGTATTCCATTTTGCTTTCTGTTTTGACAATTCCTCATCGTTTGCGTAGTCCCAATACTGTCAGCGTTCCGTTTGACTGTCATCCAACTTCGTCCAACCTCCCAAATCCGACGTCTTCCACGAATGTTGACGATATCTGAACGGATCAATAACTGAAGATCCGACAAGATGAACGTGACTTGTCCATGTGTGGAATTGAAAAGCAATGTTGTCATACAGAAACAATAGCGGCAAACTGCGTCTCCCTAACCGGAAAGAGTTGTGACATCATCACACATGCGCGTAGGTGCTGCTCTAGCGGCGACATGAAAATCATCCATTCTGCTGTTTTGTCCAGAATGTGAACATGCTAATTCTGGGTTGGGGTCACATGCAGACAGAAAATGTCCGGATTTTAATGAACTGTCTGGGATGGTCGAGCATGAATTCTGTCAGGTTTGCAGCAACCTCACAGGCTTTTATTTTGAAATACGGGCTCTTATTTTGGAAGTGCGACAGAAATAGGCTTGTTGTTTTAAAAAATTACTGATTTCTCAAAAAAATACTGGTCCGATCACCTTGCTGTTTTAACAACTTGAATCCTCTTCTTTAAATTGACAGTGAAACAAATCATGACAGTGACAATAAAACATGATATAAATTACATAATAAATAAAAATAATAATAATACATAATAATAAAAATAAATACATAGTACTGGAATGCATACATAAGGAGCAGCACCCCCCCCCCCCCCCCGTTTTGTATACTATATTTAAATAATTACTTTAACAACCATGAACATTTCCATCTCAGTGAATATGTCTTGGACTTCATTTACCTCAATCATTAAAGCTACAATGTGTAGGATTTAGTGCCATCCAGTGGTGAGGCTGCAGATTGCACTATGCCATCACCGGTCATGTTTTTGTTTCTTTTACGAGGGGGATTCCTGCTCCCTTGTCTTCTCTTGTGATCAACAATATTTATCAGCCTTCATTTCACAAAAATGAGAGTTCTCAAACTTGTTAACCTGCGCTAGGAACCAGTTAGCAGCACATAGGGGAGAAAACACTGATTTCTCTTCTTTTATCTTCGCTCTTCCAGCCGCTCTGCAAAATTCAAAAGATGGAGTAAGTATGTCCCTTTTGGGTGACTGTATAAACAGCGCAACATAATGGCCACCATAACGGGGTCCACTGAGGGGGTTGTTGTATGTAATTACACAGTAATCAACAGATGGTAATTAGTGCTAATGTGCCATTTCTGCTAAAGAACACCACTAAATCCTACACACTGTAGCTTTAAACGTGATCTTAATGTTTTGGTTTCACAATACAGAGCTTTGTGCTTTAAATTAGGCACAGTAGGAGCAAATTTTGGTTGTGTTATGTCCTAATAAAATGGCCTGTTTCAGGAAAATTTTAAACATTTTCAATATATCAAGTAAATCTGCGACCATGAGTGAATTCAGGCAGCCAACTTAGATCACAGCACTGCTCATCTGCATTAAGAACAAAGATGTGGTTTTCCAGGCAAGATATTTTAATGTAAACGTCTAGATAAGTGCATGAGAGCAGCATTACCTTTGGTCCCTGAGGTCCATATAACCCTGGAGGTCCTGGATGGCCTGTAATTCCCTAAAGTCACCAAAAGACACAACATTTAGCTGACACAGGAACAGCAGATGCATCTTGATGGCATCTGATTCAAATCACATCAATAAAGGTGAATTTAAAAGGATAATCTAAATGACACGTCAGTAGCTCCTGGTCACAAACTCACCTGTAACCCCGTCAAACCTGCAGGGCCAACATCACCTGTCGGTCCAGGCTCACCCTGTTCAAGAAGATGAAGAATGACAATGCGGAACAGCACTGTGAAGTCTGACACTTCATTACTGGATGATATATGAAAAATTTATGCACATTCAGCTGAATTCATACATATCCAATGTATTTCTCCACCAGGATGCTGTGATGACATCACCAACGAGACAGAGTGGGGGAAAAAGCCCTGTGGTATGCCATTATTATTGGTCTTCTAACCTTAATATAACCTCAGTGCATGTTCCTGAATGCTAAATGTGAAATTCATGGCAATATGCACAAATATCACAATTAACTTTTCGTACCATGGCAGATGAAACGTGTCATATTTTTGGCTGTGACCTTTAATACCAGTTTTTAGCGCCGTCTATAAAGTTTTCCAATTTGTTGTCTTTGTCACAGTCCATAAATGAGTTTAAAAGTTTCAGTGTTAGCTGGAAATAGACTTGTTACAAATGCAAGACAGACACCAAACAGTAACAAAAGTGAGTCAAGTGGAAAAACTGAACTCACCATTAGTCCGACGTGACCTTTCTCCCCTTTAGAGCCTCTTATGCCGTTTTTTCCCAGGGCACCCCAAGGGCCTTCTTGACCAGACAACCCCAGAGGGCCAAGCTCACCCTGCCAAAAAACGCAGCCTGGTCACTTAGAGATTTCTAGAGTGGAAATTATCCTGAGAACCAGCAAACAAAGTGTATATACAGCAACTTTCAAAATTTTAAAACTTTCAAAAATCTACAAAGTAAGAAACATCTGTGTGTGTGTGTGTGTGTGTGTATGTTGCTCGCATATTTTTGTCAGATCAGCCTCAGCTTTCAGATATGGCTTGTGCATGGCACAATGATGTGCACCCTTTATTATGGAAATTTTGGGGATTGATCTTCAAAACCTTTATTTTCATTAACATTGTAACATTAGTACTTCCAAGATGGCACCTTATGTGGCGTCTCACGAGTGTAAGCTAACTGTCAGAAAACAGACACACTGCAGGAGAATGACCTCTGAGAACGGCAGTCAGTTAAACATGTTTTTTTTCAAGTTTGATGGCAAATAATATCAAGTGTGGCTCACTGATGTTACCGGTAGCAAAGTTAAACAAAATCAGATAGTTCATGTTGCTCACACCACTTCATAATAAAACATTTAATACCAGCATCCCAGCAAATACTTTTACTGTGAAAGGCATGCTGTCAGTGTTCCTTGCAACTGAGTAACTTGACAACACTGAGGAAACATTAATTAAAATCCGTTTTTTGCTAAAAACGACTAATTTCCGACAACTTCTCCAAAGCTTCAGTAAACACATAAGCTGAATAAAAATTAATATTTGTTGTGAGTTCAAGTTTAAATAAACTGTGTTCAGGAGGTGAGGGTACTGAGGATTTGCTGTTTAAAATATTCTGTTTAATTTCGTGTGAGTCTCTTCCATTAACCTGTTTAATAGGAATCCTTTTATTTTCATATAATTGATAATAAAACTGATTTTTGAAAACAATATGAAATACTAGATTCAAATCATAACATAATTAGGGAGTAACCTTGTTGTGTCTGATGATTTGTAGACGTTCATGCTGGTTAAACGATCGCAAATTTAGCTTTACCAGCGACTCGTCCACAAATCATCAGACACAACAGGGTTATTCCCATTCTAATCCAATTCCATTGTTTGCACAGTTTATTTTTCTGTAGGTAATTCAGTCAGCGAAGCTTATCTTCGAGCCGAGGCAGCGACACTCCAAGAGCGGTCGGGGCACAGAGAAATCCATCAAATGATCAGATCTATCAAATGTGAAACTGTAATTCTGTATCAGAATCCACATCAATACTTTTGTATGGTAGCTTAAATTCACCCATTTCGCCACTGGCGTCATCGGTACATGACTTTCTCTCACTCTCAGCTAACAGTGCTAACAGCTAGCAGTGCACGCAGCCGGTGTTCTGTCAAATTATGCGTCACACAAATCGGCAGTTCTGCATCTCGACAATACTGTGCATGCGTGCGCAACTGTGCAGATGACGTAACTGCGCAAGGACTGTTGCGCTGAGGACAAGAATGATATTTGACAGGAATGACATCTCGTCAGAACACCGGTCAGGGTGCAGAGTAATACATCCAAATGTGAAACGGTCAAATATTTTGCCACCGTTACCCTGATATTGTACCGTCTGAAATCTCACACGATTAACCAATCAGATTTACGAGAAAAATGCACTTGGATTAGAATGTAACATGTCAATCAAAACATAGACCCAAATGACATAAAAAGTGCTTATTATCAACTCCACATATCGATCGAATAGCTTTCATTTGTGCCAAGTGGCTTTTGAATGCTTGTGTTGGATCAAAATTGATATTATTTCTACCTCAGATTGTACCTCAATTTCACATCTATATATTTGTGCTTCATGTACACTAACTGTGTTTATTCCTTCTTATATGTGTGTATATGTGTGACCATGTTGGATGAATGTCAATCTTTGTCTTAAAATAACTGTATATGCATGTCTCTTTGTATCTTAATGTCATCCCTGTCTTAACACACACTTTGTCTGTTAAAAGTATGTAACAGTAAGTACGCCTCTTTGTACATCCCACCTTCAAACGCAGCCTCATACGTCCATCCATAAAAAAAAAAATCTACTTAAACTCCAAATATTCTACAGGAATACAAACTTCCTACAGGCACTGTACTAATCTCTCTATAAAGCAAGAAGTGTCTGTGTGTGCCTTTGTATGTGGCTCGCATATCAGACTGTTTTTCAGATCGGCCTCATCTTTCGGATATGGCTTGCGCGTGGCACAATGATGCACATCCTTTATTATGAAAATTTGGGAGATTCATTTTCAAAACCTTTATGAGGTCTATTAGAAAAGTATCCGACCTTATTATTTTTTTCAGAAACCATATGGATTTGAATCACGTGTGATTACATCAGACATGCTTGAACCCTCGTGGGCATGCGAGAGATTTTTTTCACGCCTGTCGGTTACGTCATTCGCCTGTGGGCAGTCTTTGAGTGAGGAGTGGCCCACCCTCTCGTCGATTTTTTCATTGTTTAGGAATGGCTCAGAGACTGCTGCTTTGTTTGATCAAAATTTTTTCAAAACTGTAAGGCACAACTGAGTGGACACCATTCGATAAATTCAGCTGGTTTTCGGTAAAAATTTTAACGGCTGATGAGAGATTTTGGTCTGGTAATGTTGCTGTAAGGACGGCCCACAGCGCCTGACGGCGATCTGCGCTTCGAGGCGGCAGCGTCTCGCCGTTTCAAGTTGAAAACTTCCACATTTCAGGCTCTGTTGACCCAGTAAGTCGTCAGAGAACACGGCATGAGGACTTTATTTGGACATTCCATTGTTAACGGACATTTTGTAATGAAAGAACGTGCGGGCAGAGTCGCATGTCGGGCCGGACCCGACCGCAGGGGGTCGCGACAGGAATAACACCTCCGTTGGAAACCTTAACGGGCAAGTTGGAACATGCCCAAGCTGTTAAACAATTTCTCAGTTACTCACTTGTTGAAAGCCATCAAAAGCCGCCTGAATTTTACAAATGGTTTTCAACACGGAGGTGTTTTTCCTGTCGCGGCGCACACAGATTTGCCGAGTCGTCACGGAAATGACTCGGCGAATTTGCGTGCACGTCTTTCATTACAAAATGTCCTTAAACAGTGGAATGTCCGCATAAAGTCCTCATGCCGGCCTCTTCTGAATCTTCTCTGTTCTCTCACGACGTCCTGGGTGAATTAAGCCTTAAATTACGATGTTTTCAGGTCGAAACAGGCCGACGACGGCGCCTGGAGTGCTGCACGACGTCCCGCTCCGTGGGAAGTCCTTACAGCGACAGAAACACCCCATAATCTCTCATCAGCTGTTAAACTTTTCACTGAAAACCAGCTTAATTTCTCGAATAGTCTCCACTCGGATATTCCTCACAGGTCCAGAAAAAATTTTGATAAAGCAACGCGCGCCGTCTCGAGCAGCGTGTGAAACAAAGGAATTCAGCCGAGAGGGCGGGACCACATCTCACTCAAGGTCTGCCCACAGGGAAATGACGTCACAGACACGCGTGAAAAAACTCACGCATGCACACGAAGGCTCAAGCATGATTGGTGTAATCGCACATCATTCAAATCCATATAGTTAAAAAAAAATAAAAGGGTCGGTTTATTATCTAATAGACCTCGTATTTAGAAACTTTTATTTTCATTACAGGGTTGGCCCGCTCGGGAAATGCATTGCTTCCCAAAATGTGCCAGTGAATAAAATCAAGCACTTCTTCTGTGGTATTTAGTGCTCCAGTTTAATCGGCTCATGTTATCTTAGCCTTAGTTGAACAATCAATGGGTCCCACATTTTACCCAGTCTGATGGCAAATATGAGTAAATTAAGTACTTTTATTAATTTTTTGGTGTGTTTTTTTTTTGTGGCATTTTGTAAATGTGGAAATGCACTCCATCGTCAAAACATACCCCTGTGAACAAATCAAGCGCCCCTCTCTTCTTCAATGGTGGTTAACGGCTGCCGGCATCCTTATTGTTGCATTGCTGCCACCTTCTGCATCAGGCCGTTATAGCAGTACTAAATCCTCTCAATGACTCCAGTGTCGATCAAGTATTTTAAAACCCAATACTTCCTCTTCCCACTTTACCTTATGTCAAAAATTGTCTGCAGATCACCTAAACAAATTCATACTTATTACAATATTCCACAATACATACCCTTTACTTTACCTCAAAAAGAAATCTTACCAGACTGAGCCTTCAAAACACTTTTAAAAAATCATGCTGTTGCATTACTGTTTTTGCTTTTCCTCAATGGCCAAAAAACCAAAAGGCACCAGTAGTGGTACTTTCACATTAGTGGAATGGAGTTCAACTACCTACAGTGTCCTTGTGAAAAGCCAAAATTTATGAAAACACAATAGTTATCAATCAATCCACACATTTCACAACAAACCTAAATGTCCCTGACTCACATTATCAATAACTACTGTATTCACATCCATATGTTTGTGCTTTATGCACACTGTGTTTATTCCTTCTTATATGTGTGTTTATATAACAGCTGAGTGGATCCTTGTCATTTGATTGGTGCTTTGTATGTCACATGACATGGTTTATTCGTCTCATTTGTGTTGCGTTGCATTTAGAGTGCAGTTTGGTTCCATTTATAGTGCAAATTTGGTTCCATACGTTTGGTACCATTGCACTTTGCACACGTGCACACACACAAAACAAATCCACTGTGCTGTATAGAGGCTGTTGGCAGGAAGTTAGAATGAAAAGGTGGACTAATTTCTGACGTGATTTTTTTTTTCACTGCAGTGAGGATGTACACAGTCTTTTTTTTGGTAGTACACATGCGCACAAGAGCCGACCCGGTTGCGTGTGTATACGCGCGCGTGCGCGTGGGACAACGAATCTACCGAGACAATGATTTCATTGAGCTAACCGACGCTGCTAATTCTTGTAACACACACACACATACACACGCACACACAAAATCCACTCCGCTGTAAGCCGTCTGGATGCATGAAGAGCTGTTCAGATGAAAAGCTGATGTGATTTTTGGCTGGTCTGATGAACTTTTTCTTTTTTCCTTTTTTATGGAAGTCCGAAGTCAGTGCACAGCATCACCGGACCACATGTTACAATTTAGACTTTAGCAGCAGTGGAACACCAAAATGTAAGTCCCTCTTCTGTTAAATTAAATTAATATAAATTAATAAAATGTAAAATGACAATGATCTATTTTAGCTGTTATGTAAAACAAATAATTAATATTTTTACATCCTTTCAATGAAACAAATATTTAATTTGGTGAAAGCTTGAACAAACCATTCAATGAGATGAAGCCGAGTTGAATGGAACATTCCATCTTTCACCTCATGAAATATTCATACCATTGAACTCATAAACATTCATTATTTGTATATGTCTGACCAAGTTGCATGAATATCAATCTTTTTCTTAACAAATGTACACTTTGTTAAAACTATGTAAGAGTAAGTACACAATTCAATTTATTTAATTTATATAGTGCCAAATCACAACAAAGCTGCCTCAAGGCACTTTGCACAAGTAAGTTCTAACCTTAGCAACCTCTATAGCAAGCACACAGGTGACAGTGGTAAGGGAAAAACTCCCTCTGATGATTTGAGGAAGAAACCTCAAGCAGACCAGACTCAAAGGGGTAACCCTCTGCTTGGGCCATGCTACTGACACAGTTGACAATATGAATATACAGGAAATTTTAGGAGTCCATGTTGGTGTATAGGGCAGGAGGCCTGCAGAAGAAGACACCCACTCCCACTTCTGGATGGAGCCGCACCTCAAACAGTGAGAAAAAAACAAACCAGAATCAGGCAGAAAGACAACAAATACGGTATAATTTGTCAGCATTAAGCAACAAGAAAAACAGAAGAAATACTAAGGTGATTGCCAGCCACTAGCCCTAAGCTTCACTAAAAGACCCAGACTTTAGATCAAGTTGAGGCCGCAGCCTGCTCTTTTTACTAATAAAATGAATTTAAATGGGTAGAAAGCATAGTACCATAGAGTACTGTGCCAGTATGCTAGCCATACGAAACGGAAAATAAGTGCGTCTAAAGTCTGGACTTGAAAGTCTCTACAGAAACTGACTGTTTTATTGATGCAGGGAGATCATTCTACAAAGCAGGTGCATGATAAGAGAAAGCTCTGTGACTCGCAGAATTTTTATTTTTTTTACCCTAGGGACACAAAGTAGTCCTGCACCCTGAGAACGCAGAACCCGGGACGGTACGTAGGGTTTAATAAGGTCAGCTAAGTAGGGAGGTGCTAGTCTGTGAATAAATTTATAGGTTCATAGCAGAACCTTAAAATCTGATCTCACAGGGACAGGAAGCCAGTGAAGAGATGCCAACGTAATGTGATCAAACATTCTGCTTCATGTCAAAAGTCTGGCAGCAGCATTTTGAATCAGTTGGAGACCCCTAATGCTGGACTGCGGTAAACCAGAAAATAGAAGACTGCAGTCGTCCAATCCAGAAGAAACAAATGCATGAATCAGGGTCTCAGCATCAGCCATAGACAGGATGGGACGAATCTTCACTATATTTCACAGGTGGAAGAAACCTCTTTGTACATCCTACCTTCAAACACAGCCTAATATGACCATCCATGAGAAATCTACTTAAGCTCCCAATTTTCTATAGGAATACAAACTTCTTTCGGCACTACACTAGTGTTGTAAATTGAGCAATTTGGGTAACTATGCATAACATCATTGAAAAATATTGTTTTAACCATCTCTTAGTAAATGATAAACTTCATTACTGTATATGAATTTCTACAATAAAGGAAGCATTCAGCAGCGTTCACCTTCTCTCCTTTAGGCCCTGGATCTCCTGCCTCTCCTGGATGTCCAACATCACCCTGCAAATGAGGGTGATACTTTATTTTAGTATCTTATCTCTTAATGGACTTATTATATTACCATCTTTGTTAAGAGCTGAGGTTTTAATATCACACTGACTGATTTTATGTCATCTTGTAGTTGGTGCTTATGTCAACAAAAGAGCCCAAAGTCTGAATTGTAATCTGTCAAAAGTACAACATAATAAAAATACTGAGAAAATGAAATTTTAAGTTCCAATCTTTCTTTAAAACAGGAAATGAAATTGACAAAAGCCTTTAAAATTGAATAAATAGACATACCTCTTTGCCCGCTGGTCCAGGAGGTCCCTGTAGGCCTTTTGGTCCTTCTAATCCTCTTTCTCCAATGGTTCCTGATGGACCAGATCTCCCATAAGTTCCTTGGTCCCCCTATAAATCATATCACCAAAACAAGACAGGATTTCAGAAAACATGATGGTTGGCATCTTTAACAGTAGATGTGGCTAAGAATGGTTTATGTTCCCCACAAACAGAGATTTCATGTTTGTGTTCCACACTATTTAGATTAGATTAGAGAGAACTTTACTGATCCCTTGGGAAGACTCCCTCAGGGAAATTGAGGTTCCAGTAGCATTGCATAGCGGCACACAGGGTAAGAAGCACACAGAGTATCAAAAGTGAAAGTAAAAATGACTTATCTTGGACAAGTTTTTTCTTTTATTCTACCAAACCAAGGGACAAAATGATTTACTGTCAATTTGATTGCAAAGAAACCAATGATCTCAACACTCAGAACATGTGTTGCTGCAAACACTAACCTGGTCCCCTTTTTGTCCAGGAGGGCCCTCGGCTCCTCTTTGGCCAAGAAGACCCTGGATAAGTCAGAAATCAAAACGCTGATTGAGTTCAGCATTGTTTGTTTCAGCAACAATTCAAATGCAACACATAATGCCATATTTTCTCTGGATTTGATGAAAATTTGATAACCTTAACAAATCTGGCAATAAAATACTCATTAAAAGTAAACAAACCTGTGGTCCAACTTGTCCGAGAGGACCAGCATCACCAAGTGAGCCAGGAAAACCCTGGAATTTAACAACTTTAACAAGTAAACATCAATTTGAACGAGACAGAAGCATCGTATATTCATGCTAATTCTTAAATCTCACGTAATAGGTTACTTATTCACAAATTACCTTATCTCCTTTTGCTCCTGCTGTTCCCGATAATCCATCAGCACCTTGTGAGCCCTGAGAAGATCCAACAATTTATTTTTCTTTTAGGTTACTTTGAAATTAGATTGTTTTTTCTTAAAGGTAGCAGACTGATTTGAATTTCCTCAGACTATAGGAAGTACCCACTCACTAGGCTTCCTGTGAGCCCCTGTGCACCCTGTGGTCCTGGGGGCCCTTTGCTTCCCCAAGGTCCAGGTTTTCCAGGCACCCCTTCGCCACCTTGTACACCAGCAGCACCCTAAGGGAAAAAATTATATATATTAAAAAATAAATGAATCATGGAACACTATGACTTTGAATACAGTAAAATCAGCAATGTGAGGGAGTCAGCAGCCAAGTCGAGGGGATCTGGCAGGAAATGCGAGAGAACCGGCAACCAAGGCAAGGGAACAAGCAGGAAACAGCCAGACAAGGTGAGGGGGTCAGTAGTCAAGCAAGGGCGATGTGGCAGCCAATGTGAGGGGAGCCTGCAGGAAATGTGAGGAGACCAGCAGCCAAGATGGGGGAGACAGCAACCAAGGCAAGGGAACAAGCAGAAAACAAGAGGGAACAGGCAGCCAAGGCAAGGGTGCCAGTAGCCAAGCCAGGGGGCTGGCAGCCAAGGCGAGGGGGGCCGGTAGCCAAGTCAGGGGGCCAGTAGCCAAGCCAGGGGGAGCCAGCAGCCAAGGAGAGGGAACAGACAAGATACAGGTGAAGCAAAATACTGATGTACTGACTATACGAACACCACACACCATCTCTTGTATGTTCATGGAGATTGTATTTTTTTTTTTTTTACATTCCACCAAAAAGGCTGACATGAACAGTGATGTAAAGATTTTTACATTTATTTATTTATTACTGAATACTGCTCTAAAGAAGTTCAGTTTGAAGAAAATAATAAATTAATTTCAAATTCCTGTGTCTGTTTAACTACCTATTGATCAATTTTGTGTATTTTTAGTCAGTGATGCACATCACTGAATAGTGCTGATTCTGTGATGACTTCTGATGCATTGTGGGTAATCCATTATCACCAGGTGCTGACTGGTTCATTACGACCAATCAAATAATCTATTTAATAAAAATAAGTCTTCATATCTTTAACAAAGCACAATAAACAAAGATAAACAGATCATTTTATTGGACACGTTTTATAAATTGCAAACTCAAAGTCATGAGCATGGTGGATTAGTGGTTAGCACTGTTGCCTCACAGCGAGAAGGTCGTGGGTTCAATTCCCATGGCCTTTCTGTGTGGAGTTTGCATGTTCTCCCCATGTTTGCGTGGGTTTCCTCCGGGTGCTCCGGTTTTCTCCCACATCCAAAGACATGCGGGTTAGGTGGATTGGGATCTTTAAAATTGTCCGTACATGTGTGTGTGGGTGTGTCTGTGTTTGTTTGTCTATTTGTGACCTTGTGACAGACTGGCGTCCTGTCCTGGGTGTACCCCGCCTTGCGTTCTATGACTGCTGGGATAGGCTCCAGCCCCCTGCGACCCTTAATTGGACTAAGCGGTAGAAGATGAATGAAAGTCATGAGACACACACACATGCAAACACTATCCAATGACAGTCTCTTACCAGGGGGCCTGGTAACCCTGTGGGGCCTTTGTCTCCAGGCCGACCCTGTCAGTGAGAAACAAACTGTCAACTTTTAGAGCATTTTCCTGCTCCCAATGAACACCAACAATTACATCATTACGTTATGAATTTTTTTGTTATTTTACAGTACAAATTATTGGGACACTGAATACAAAACATCACAAAATTTAAAATGAAATGGCAAATAAAGAATATTAACAATGCTAATTGCTCTCACCTGAGGTCCCCGGGGTCCCCTCTCTCCTCGAGGTCCTGGTGGACCCTAAAAACAAATAAGAAAAGTTGGGATAGACCAGGTCCACACACAGTGTTCACAATATGACAAAACTCCAGACAATGAAATTTAAACTCAAAGAGTCAGCAAAACCTGCGGCAACATACACCATTGATTATTTTATATATATATATATATATATATATATATATATATATATATATATATATATATATATATATATATATATTCTATTAGTAGAGACTCTGATCAAAGACTCTACTAGTAGAGACTCTGATTCTACCAAGCCATTCATTATCATGACAAGATGATATCTAGACATAGAATGACAGCAATACCTTACTGTGGAAATTAGAAAAATATCTGTCATGTCAACTTGACGTTAGAGCCACACCATGCTGAAGTGATCACAGTAAGAAAGTAAGAATGTGTAATCAACGGAAACTCTACTAGTAGAGTCTCCGATCGGAGTCTCGACTGGGATTCTGCCAGTAGATTCTCCAATTGGAGACTCTACTAGTAGAGACTCCGATCACAGTCTCTGCTGGTAGAATCTCCAATTCTACCAATTCACAGACTCTACTTGGACATATATATATAATTATGATTTTTCAATTGGAGAATAATGTGATCTACTACAAATTTAAAAAACTTAAGAAGAATTAAGAAATTACAAATCTTATAATGAAAAATTATTTAAATTGAGAACTTACTCAGCAAGCTAGCGAGAACTTTGTGGTATTATACTGGAAAAGACTTTTATGCTTATGTGGGTGTGAGAAAGATTCTAAATGTGTAATTACATGATGATATGTTTATATATAAAATTATGTATCAAATGCCTGCTGCATGTTAATACACTTTATACAAAAAAAGGTGTCTGAATGACATTGTCAGAATTTGCTCCAAGATCACTGGCACCTAGTTTAATGGCCTCTGCACCCTTTGGAAGAGGCGAGTGGTCCAGAAAGAAAACAGAACCTTGTGCCAACTTGATCATGTGCTTTATAATCAATGTGTAGTCATGCCCTCAGGTCAGCATGATCATGTGCCAACATGAAAGACAAACTGTTATGCAAAATCTTTTATTCCATCTGCCATAAGGCTGCTAAATGCTCAGAATGCATTACATGCATAAATTACTGTGATCTGGGTTCCTTGCATCCCATTTTTATTTTGCCGTCACTGGTTGGTGCCAGTTTTGTGATGTTTGATTGTAGATGTTAGCTGCTGTATTTATTCATTTTACTTTTTTTGTCTTCATTTTATCCTATTTATTATGAATGGTTGACTGCAGAAGCAAATTGCTCTATCTGGAACTAATGTGCTCTGAATCTGGGTAATTCCACAGTGACGGATGTTACATTTGTAAGGAGTCTGTACCATTTCAACCAGTCTCATACTAAAAGTTGAAGCCATAAGTCCCTAATCTTGTGTGTGGGTATTGTTAAGGTCTTGAGATACTTAGGCAGGGAAGAAAGGATATCCAGTGATGCTTCTGTTTTTTTTTTATGAAAACAAAAAATATGAGTGTGAGGGACATTACAAGAAAAAGACATGAAAATATCCTCAAACTGCATTTCAAAATTATCTTTAAAACTAAAAATGATTGATGATTGTGAACTCCAGGTATAGAAGGGGAGCAGGCTCACCAATATACTGACTGCAGAGGGAACACAAATAGTGGCAACACTGGCTTCAGGGTTGCAAAAAATTCCATGTGACTGACATTACAACTGATTGATTAATGTGATTTGCAGAAAAAAAGACATGTTTTCTGAAATATTTTACTGATTTGCTTAGGTCAAGACGAAATAATCCAATTATTTACAATTTTACATCAAGTTACACGCTTTCATGCATTTCTGAGTTTAAAATGTTTTAGAAAATCTGAGAAAACTGTTTCCACTCCTCATACATGACTGACCTATCTGAAGATACATGTAATAAGAACATATGTCAACCCAAAAAATCAGATGTAACAATCTGGCAAAAACTGATAAGTAACCAATTTAATTAATCATCTGACAGTCAACATTAATGTGGGAAAGAGATATTTCCTATTGAATTCAACTTCTACTGTAAGGTTGAGGGATTTATAAATAAGTTGCACTGTTTTTCAGAATCCATAAGTGAAAATAATTTATTTTATTTATTTATTTAACCTGGTTAGTCCCATTGAGATCGAGACCTCTTTTGCAAAGGAGACCTGAACAATTAAAAACTTTCAAATTCACCTCACCTGCATGTCTTTAAATGTGGGAGGAAGCCGGAGCACCCAGAGGAAACCCACACAAACACAGGGAGAACATGCAAATTCCACACAGAAAGGCCACAGGTGGGAATCGAACCAATGACCTTCTTGCTGTGAGGCAACAGTGCTAACCACTAAGCTACCTTGCTGCCTGGTTTTTGCCTGGTCATGTTCCAATTTTCATGAATCTGAAGATAAAATAATAATAAATTGATCAAATGCATCACTTATCTTTTTTAAGTACTTTTTCTGATACAGTACATTAAGTACACACACACACACACACACACACACACACACACACATATATATATATAAAAAATGGTACTTCACGTTTTTCAAAAATGTACAAAAATTTTTAATAATTAAAATTGCCATTTCATTATTTTTATATTCACTTTTCAGTTTTATTTCTTCATTTATTTATTTTTAATGAGGGTCTTTACAAAATAATAATAATGTGTGTACATGACTTAAAACACACAGAGCAAAAAAAAAAAAAAAAGTCTGGTGATTATTTTCTACCACGGTCATGGTTGACACTGAGTGACATGGATAAAAATAAAACCAAAAACAGCTGGTGATGTTTGCAGCACTCTGCTGTATGACTGTGTGACAGCGTGATGGATTTCGGCATGGTGCCATGTGAGCGAGATGTAAGCACAAACGTGCACGATGACTCTGCAGGGACAACTCTCGACCAGCACACGGCTGAACTTTAAAGAGCACAGTCTGACTTTCATTACTCAAACTGCCACTTTCCACACAACAGGGCACTTTCTCATTCACAAATCCAAGCAGCCAAAAATAACAGTGATGATTTAAGACTTTGCTCTATTCCAAGAAAAATGCTCAAGTTTCCAGCTTCACTTTGAAATTCATCAAACCAGAAGAAAGGTGACGCCCATTGCACCAAGTACCAAACTGCATATGGTCTTATTTTAGGAAGGTGTTCTCAGAAAACTTCTAAAAGCTTTTAAAACCATTTTCATGTTGAAATAATTACATTAGCGTTGACTGTGTTCTCACACTGATAATTAGCACCACATGTGGATCATTCAGGAGGGCGCGGATGCCACATGTGGTTAATTTAGGAGGGTGCGCACACCACATGTGGCTCATTCAGGAGGGCGCACACACCACACATAACGAATTTACTAGGGCATGCACGCCACATGTGCCTTCTTCATGAGGGCGCACAAGCCACATGTGCCTAATTCATGATGGCCCACACAACACACGTGGCTGAATCACAAGAGTGCACACGCCAAACGTGGCTAAATCAAGAGGTCCCGCACACCAAACGTGGCCAATTTAGGAGGTCGGCCGCACCAAATGTGGTTAAATCAGGAGGGGGCGCACTAGGCATGTGAATATCATCAATGACAACAATTTGATACGCACCTTGATACACTACCACCACCAATCACTGTCAGATTAAAAGCTCAATAGATTTCTGTTGCGATTTTTCGCTGGACTGAAGAAAGCAGACAGCAGTCTGTACATGAAGAAGTCAATGGATGGCATCAGCTATGGAATACAGCATCAGGATTGTTCTTGCAACTTTTGGATTGGTTTTTTGTTTGGTTTTTTTTGTTGTTGTTTTGCAAGTTGACTTGAGAACAATTTTGGATTGGATTCCTATTTAAAGTTTGTGTTGGAATGTTTCGAACTGCTTGACCTCAAAGGATCAGTGACAAACACCAAAATGCAAGTCCCTTTTATCTTGTTTATAAATTAATAAATTATCAAATGAAAAGGATCTATTTTAGGCGTTATATAAAACAAATAATGAATGTTTTTTCATTTGCGCAATGGAAAGAATATTTCATCTTTCACCTCAAAAACATTCATTATTTGTACAATCTATTTATTTGTTCACTGACTTCAGTTTATTAGATACATACTAGATTTGTCCAAAGCCTAAGAAGACACTAGGGATCACCAAAAACCAAGAAATAAACCACAGATACGTACTACGTGCCCCGGCTTCCCAACAGGTCCACGTAAACCTCGTACTCCCGGCTCACCCTGGTGCAAAACACAAACAAAAGATCAGCATATTTTGTGATCTACGTATTGCAGGTCAATTCATGACCTGTGACAAAATTACTTTATTCTTGCTTCTTTGGCAATTGGTAATTTTTAGTAATACATGTCATAAAAATAGTAATTGGATTTATTTTGTAAATAAGCAGTTCATGTAAATTCACATTCACAGACAACAAATCCATTCAATTCACTGCTTAAATATGATGTAAACGTTGACCTCACCCTTTCACCCACATGACCTGGAGGTCCTCGCATGCCTGCGTTCCCCTGCACACCCTGACGGTAGAAGAAAAACAAAAAAAAGTGATACTAAAAATACAAGTACGAGAGCTGTCAATAAAGTATAGGTCCTTTTTATTTTTTTCAAAAACTATATGGATTTCATTCATATATTTTTACGTCAGACATGCTTGAACCCTCGTGCGCATGCGTGAGTTTTTCCACGCCTGTCGGTGACGTCATCCGCCTGTGAACACTCCTTGTGGGAGGAGTCGTCCAGCCCCTTGTCGGAATTCCTTTGTCTGAGAAGTTGCTAAGAGACTGGCGCTTTGTTTTATCAAAATTTTTTCTAAACCTGTGAGACACATCGAAGTGGACACGGATCGAAAAATTAAGCTGGTTTTCAGTGAAAATTTTAACGGCTGATGAGAGATTTTGTGGTGATACTGTCGCTTTAAGGACTTCCCATGGTGCGAGACGTCGCGCAGCACTCTCAGGCGCCATCGTCAGCCTGTTTCAAGCTGAAAACCTCCACATTTCAGGCTCTGTTGATCCAGGACGTCGTGAGAGAACAGAGAAGTTTCAGAAGAAGTCGGTTTCAGCATTTTATCTGGATATTCCACTGTTAAAGGAGATTTTTTTTTAATGAAAGACGTGCGGACGGGTCCGCGCGTCGGGACGCAGACGGCGCGGTGCGGCGGCACACGAGAAACACCTCCGTGTTGATAACCATTTGTAAAATCCAGGCGGCTTTTGATGGCTTTCAGTGGAGTGAGTATATGAGAAATTGTTTAACAGCTGGACATGTTCCAACTTGTCCTTAAGGCTTCCAACGGAGGTGTTTTTCCTGTGGCGGAGCATCGCGCCGGCTGCGTCCTGACGCGCGGACCCGTCCGCACGTCTTTCATTAAAAAAATCTCCTTTAACAGTGGAATATCCGGATAAAATGCTGAAACCGACTTCTTCTGAAACTTCTCTGTTCTCTCACGACGTCCTGGATCAACAGAGCCTGAAATGTGGAGGTTTTCAGCTTGAAACAGGCTGACGACGGCACCTGGGAGCGCTGCAGGACGTCTCGCACCGTGGGAAGTCCTTAAAGCGACAGTATCACCTCAAAATCTCTCATCAGCCGTTAAAATTTTCACCGAAAACCAGCTTAATTTTTCGAACCGTGTCCACTTCGATGTGTCTCACAGGTTTAGAAAAAATTTTGATCAAACAAAGCGCCAGTCTCTCAGCAACTTCTCAGACAAAGGAATTCCGACGAGGGGCTGGATGACTCCTCCCACAAGGAGTGCTCACAGGCGAATGACGTCACCGACAGGCGTGGAAAAACTCACACATGCGCACGAGGGTTCAAGCATGTCTGACGTAAAAACATATGAATGAAATCCATATAGTTTTTGAAAAAAATAAAAAGGACCTATACTTTATTGACAGCCCTCGTATCCTGCAAAACTCTGAATTTTAATCCCCCTGCTGGATTTGTTATGCATATTCTAAAAAATTCAGTTTGACAACACAAATTAAGCACACCAAGTTTTTTCTTTGTGTTTTAACTTTCTTTAAAGTTTCATAATTAGCAGCTTATTTAGCACTTTCTCCCATTTTTCCCCCCTCTTCCTTTTTGTCTTTCTTGAAAGACTTTCCAAGCTGTGATCTTCAAAAGATGACCTCATTGTCTAAAATAACCACTGATTAAATTCTAATTGTTGCAGGAAACATTAATAATTAAGGCTATGAACACATGAAAGTCATAATGAGAAACAATTCACTCCTTTAAAATGTCTAATTAGTTTTTTTGGGGGGGCGGGGGGGGGGGGGCAGAAAAGGATTCCTTTTTGTTCAGGTTTTCAATGCAGAATATGGAGGACCCCAAGTGTCACTGAAGTAGTAACAAAGCATAGCGATTCAAGATTCAATAGTTTATTGTCTTGTCAAGGTAACAATGAAATTACATTTTGAGCAATTCATACAATAAGTAATTTGTATACTCAACAAAAATATAAATGCAACACTTTTGGATTTGCTCCCATTTTGTATGAGATGAACTCAAAGATCTAAAACTTTTTCCACATACACAATATCACCATTTCCCTCAAATATTGTTCACAAACCAGTCTAAATCTGTGATAGTGAGCACTTCTCCTTTGCTGAGATAATCCATCCCACCTCACAGGTGTGCCATACCAAGATGCTGATTAGACACCATGATTAGTGCACAGGTGTGGCTTAGACTGTCCACAATAAAAGGCCACTCTGAAAGGTGCAGTTTTGTTTTATTGGGGGGGGATACCAGTCAGTATCTGGTGTGACCACCATGTGCCTCATGCAGTGCAACACATCTCCTTTGCATAGAGTTGATCAGGTTGTCAATTGTGGCCTGAGGAATGTTGGTCCACTCCTCTTCAATGGCTGTGCGAAGTTGCTGGATATTGGCAGGAACTGGTACACGCTGTCGTATACGCCGGTCCAGAGGATCCCAAACATGCTCAATGGGTGACATGTCTGGTGAGTATGCCGGCCATGCAAGAACTGGGACATTTTCAGCTTCCAAGAATTGTGTACAGATCCTTGCAACATGGGGCCGTGCATTATCCTGCTGCAACATGAGGTGATGTTCTTGGATGTATGGCACAACAATGGGCCTCAGGATCTCGTCACGGTATCTCTGTGCATTCAAAATGCCATCAATAAAATGCACCTGTGTTCTTCGTCCATAACAGACGCCTGCCCATACTATAATCCCACCGCCACCATGGGCCACTCGATCCACAACATTGACATCAGAAAACCGCTCACCCACACGACGCCACACACGCTGTCTGCCATCTGCCCTGGACAGTGTGAACCGGGATTCATCCGTGAAGAGAACACCTCTCCAACGTGCCAAACGCCAGCGAATGTGAGCATTTGCCCACTCAAGTCGGTTACGATGACGAACTGGAGTCAGGTCGAGACCCCGATGAGGACGATGAGCATGCAGATGAGCTTCCCTGAGACGGTTTCTGACAGTTTGTGCAGAAAGTCTTTGGTTATGCAAACCGATTGTTCCAGCAGCTGTCCGAGTGGCTGGTCTCAGACGATCTTGGAGGTGAACATGCTGGATGTGGAGGTCCTGGGCTGGTGTGGTTACACGTGGTCTGCGGTTGTGAGGCTGGTTGGATGTACTGCCAAATTCTCCGAAACGCCTTTGGAGACGGCTTATGGTAGAGAAATGAACATTCAATACACGAGCAACAGCTCTGGTTCACATTCCTGCTGTCAGCATGCCAATTGCACGCTCCCTCAAATCTTGCGACATCTGTGGCATTGTGCTGTGTGATAAAACTGCACCTTTCAGAGTGGCCTTTTATTGTGGACAGTCTAAGGCACACCTGTGCACTAATCATGGTGTCTAATCAGCATCGTGATATGGCACACCTGTGAGGTGGGATGGATTATCTCAGCAAAGGAGAAGTGCTCACTATCACAGATTTAGACTGGTTTGTGAACAATATTTGAGGGAAATGGTGATATTGTGTATGTGGAAAAAGTTTTAGATCTTTGTGTACAAAAATAGCAGTGTGATGTAAACAGTACAGTATGTAGGCACATACAATGTAAACACTGACATGGGAGGGAGGGAGAATAGATTCAGACTGTTATTGTAAAATATATTGCTCTAAGGAATGTTTGCTGCATCAATGCAAGACCAGTTCACAGTTGTAGCCTGTGAGAGATATTGGAGGGTGAAGGCATTTGAGATGTATATAAGCACTAGAAAGTGCAGTCCCAGTGCTGCCTACTTAATGTGAGTGTGTCTTCACGGAGAGCAATTTGCCATTTTGAAGCTGGGCAAAATATTGACGAAGTACCCGGATGTGAAATGTTTCATGAAAATTCAGTAAGGTATATCTTATATATTATATTCCAATTCAAGGTGGGACTATGCTAGTATACTAAGATATATAAATATCTAAAAATAGAAAAGTAGAAAAGAGTAGAGTAGAGCCACTTAGGTGCCTGGTCTTCAGAACCACAGATGGTAGGTTTTGTACATTTTCAATACGTGAGTGAACACACACGATTGAAGTTAAGCCACCTTGGCACTTGTCTGAATTTGATCCTCGCATTGCACCGCACAATTCGCCGTGCCAATGTGACCTGCTTTTACCCCGCTTGACACCACTCTATATAAAAATAAAATAAAATGATCATTTTGTAGCTGAAATTCTGATGCATTTGCTGTTAGAAAGCTGCTGATGAAACCATCTCTCATTGCTGCCAGAAGGACAGAGAAATTATCTACAGCTGCAGGTTGTCACGTGCGCATCATGCGGTGGAGACAGCACTTGGACTTTTGTCTCAAAGGTAATTATTTATAATATATACTGTAATGGTTTAGTACAACAGTTGCATTTTCATTCCTCATGAGTTAGATTATGTTTATTAGTATAGGAGCTATTTGTTGTTGTTTTTTTGTCACATTATATTTTTATTTTGTATTATCACAGTGGGTCGCGGTAAAGAGGTGCATCAGGTGTATTAAATAGCAGCCACAAGTGATGCAGGGTTTTGTTTTTTTTTGGTTGCGGGAGAGGCACAGTTTTTACCTCTACTGCTTTCACCTTTTCATTATCTTGCCAAAACAAAGTTTTACAAGATATGTTACGCAGTATGTATTTTTTATTTTTTTTTATTTTTTATTTTTTGCAATCATTGCAATTTTCACCTTTAGCTCACTCTGGAGCACACAATTTACATTACAGAGTTTTGGTGAAGGTGAAACACTAAATTCAACAAAACAACTTTCCTGGTTGCAATTTTTGAAATTGTGCCTCCAAATTTGGCATGTATATAGTGATCTTCAGGGTTTCGCTTGAGGTCAAAGGTGACCTAAATTTGGTCAAATTTCAGATTTGAGTAAAACATGTCTTGTAATACACCAGAATAAATGGTTTAATGAGAGGACCCATAATATGTCAATAGTTTTAAGATATGACAACATTTGATGACGTCATCATGGAAATACTTGCAAAATTTTGATTTTTTTTAAGGGTGTGACAAAGCATGCAAATCATTATTGCTGACTCTTGTATGTTCACAGATAGCAGTCCTATGGACATACCTTTCAGCACACAAAAGGGTGAAGGTCAAAGTTAAAGGTCACAGGAAGGTGAACACTAAAATGACCAAAACAAGTTTCCTAGTCACAATTTGTGCTTTTTAACCTCCAAATATGACATGAATATAGTGATTGGCCTTGCCCATAAACCATTACCTGCAACAAGAGGTCAACCTTGACCTTCAAGGTTTACCTTGAGGTCAAAGATGTACTACAATTAGGTCAAATTTCATCTTTGAGTAAAACATATCGTATCATACACCGAAATAAAGGACTTGAAGAGGGGATCCAGAATATATCACGAGTTTTAAGGTATGACACCATTTGATGACATCATCATGAAAAAACTGGCAAAATTTCAATTTGTTAAGGGTGTCCCTTACCAAAAAGTAGTATATGCAAGTATGTTTCAAGTATACTTCTAGTTTACTTTTTATATACTTATCAGTACTATTTTTTGGTAAGGGGTGACAAAGCCTGCAAATAATCATTGCAGACTCTTTAGTAGAGAAGCTTGAATCTTCAACTGGACTGGGTTGCTTGACGTGAGGACGTTTCGCTTCAAATCACAGAAGCTTCCTCAGCTAAAATTCTAAAATTCTTTGAAGCAAAACGTCCTCACGTCAAGCAACCCAGTCCAATCGAAGATTCAAGCTTCTCTACTATGGAAACCACCTGGATAACTGAGAGCCTGTACAGAAACATTGCAGACTCTTGTAAGTTCACATTTAGCAGTACTGTGGAGACACCTCTCAGCACACAAAAGGGTCAAGGTCAAAGGTCAAGATCACAGAAAGGTCAAACACTAAAATCAACAAACAACTTTTCTGGTTGCAATTTTAGAAATTATTCCAAATTTGGCATGAACATAGTGAATGGCCTTGCCCATAAACCATCACCTGGGATAAGCGATTGACTTTGACCTTCAGAGTTTACCTTGAGTTCAAAGATCACCTAAAAGTATATTACATTTAAAATTTGAGTAAAACATGTCATGTAATACACCAAATTAAAGGGCTTGATGAGAGAATCCAGAATATATCAAATGATTTTAGTTCTGACATCATTTGGTGATGTCCCGATGAAGAAACTTGCAATATTTTGATTTTCTTTAGGGCTCCATCACACATAGTGCTAATATGTACAACTCAGGGCAACTCCCATCGGAACAGCTCATATGAGCGCACCATGAAACATTGCGCCGACACGCAGGTGTGCACAATGCTGGTGCGACGGTTCGTGCATGTGGGAACACAGTGCCAGCAGTGGCCAAGAGATTTTGTCATGGAAAGCCACGCAGAGGCTTCGCGCGTCACGAGGGATTTGCTTTGGAAGCGTGACAAAGGAACACCTCCGTTTCGGCGTGTCAGAGGACAAGTTTGGACATGTCTATCTCGGCTTTCAGTGCTTACCAGTCCAGTAAGCATCAGTGAAATTGTGGAGAGCTGGGCATGTCCCAACTTGTCCTCTGACACGCCGAAATGGAGGTGTTCCTTTGTCTCACTTCCAAAGCGAATCAGTCTTTACGCGCAAAGCCTTCGCGCGGCTTTCCATGACAAAATCTCTTGCTAAAAGTGAAATCTGCCAGAAAATGGCTGATGTCAGGCTCTTGTGATAACCAGAGAAAGAGCACACGACGGTCTCGTATCCACAGAGCCATCTGTTTAGAAATGGTCCGGCGGCTTATGCCGCGTCGTCGCAGCTCGGAGCGCGGCTCGCCGAGCATCCTTAGAGGGGTCGTTAAAGCTGTAGTAACAGACCTTATTCTCTGTGAAGCCCGTAAAATTTTCACCGAAAACCAGATAAATTTTTCGAATGGTTTCCAGGTGCCAGTCTCTAACAGCTTCTGAAAAAATTCTGATGGAAAAAAGTCCTTTTCATTCCGCCATTTCCAGACAATGAAAATCCGACGAGGGGGCGGGACCACTCCTTCCCAAGGCGTGCTCACAGGCGAATGACGTCACCGACAGGCGTGGAAAAACTCACGCATGCGCACAAGGGTTCAAGCATGTCTGACTTAAAAACATATGAATGAAATCCATATAGTTTTTGAAAAAATAAAAAGGACCATTACTTTATTGACAGACCTCGTATGTCCACCTCCACTGGACATTGGCCAGGGAGGGCAAAGGAAATGTTGATGTGAAATAACATGTATGTGGCACACATTCATCATGTGCAGTGAATGTGAACAGCATGCAATCAAACGGAAAGCATTGTGTGCCACTGCAGGTCAATGTGTCACACAGTGCATGCTGCTGCAGATCTGAACAGGCTGTTATATTCATAATAGACCTTACAGTACAGATATCTCCATTCCTTCCCACGGGCGACATAAATAAGGTGAAATACTGTGCTTGTTCAGCTGTTATGAACACACACACACACACACAGCTGAGTGATCATTTCATCACGCACGTGCGATCTTCTGGTGCAAAGTCAGTGAGCACTGGGAAAGAGAGGACAAGCGAAGATGTGATTGCATGGGTGGGTGAGTGATGGCACCAATGCGGGCTTTGACACATATGGCATGAGTCCAGTCCATACGTTGGTTATACTCTGATGTACCGCCAGGGCCTGTGCAAAGGGAGGAACACAGCGCTGGCAACCACTCTGGTCACGTGTTTGTCATTCCAGATGTTTGGACATCGGGCAGTCTTCAACGCTTTATTTATGGCCGTCTGACAGCAGTCTGGACGGGATCTGCCCACAGTCCACACACCTCTTTCCCTCCCTCCCGCATCCAGATTATGGCCATTTTTGCTATGTCGACCTGGTTCCTGGGCATTCTTACTATGTGTGACGGGTCTAAGTTCTAAATCCTTCAGTTTGTCAACAAATAGTTAAGGGATGATTTCTATTTACAACAGTAAAATTTCACTTTCACACCTTGTCTGAGGGCCCTTAGTGATTTTCCGGTCAGGCTGGGATTGAACCAAGGATCCTCTAGTCTCAAGTCCAATGCTTAACCACTAGACCATCACCTCCCCTTCCTAAATATGTATTCCTGTGAAACGGCATAAGGTTAAATTCAGTATGAACTGCTGAATAATCACTTACATACATGCCTACTGGGCCCTGATTTCCCTCCAGGCCTGGCTTCCCTGTGAAACCCTGAAAACACAAGACACACAATGTAACACACAAGTCTTTGATCATGTGGATGAAACCAAAACGGTGTCTGCAGACTAACCCGTTCTCCTGGGGGTCCCGGAGAGCCTGAAGGTCCTGTCTTTCCCGGTGGTCCCTGTCAGATAAAAACAGTGCTACCAAGGCCAAAAACATCAACAAGATACTAAACTTTCTTTTAACTATTCAGCCAAACAGAGCCCTGATTGGATGAACAGATTGGCACCAGTTCGATGAGCAGCACCTCAAAGAGAAGGCGCCACGTTTGTGCAGAATTATGTTTCCACGGCAGAAAAATATTTCCTGTTTAGAGATTTTAGGTTACGACTTATGCAGAGTTCGTCTGCATGGGTTAAGGATAAGTTTGGGCTAAGCTGGGGGGGGTGTTAAAAAAAATCAAGTCAAGTCTGGGAGCAGGCAACTACTGGATGGCAACCACAAAGACAGACAACTCGGCCGTCCCCACCTCTCACACCTAACCATCTATCTATTGCAGATGAGTGTCCATTTACAGCTGAGTGGACTGGAACAATCAAATCAAATCAATTTTATTTATATAGCGCCAAATCACAACAAACAGTTGCCCCAAGGCGCTTCATATTGTAAGGCAAAGCCATACAATAATTACGGAAAACCCCAACTGTCAAAACGACCCCCTGTGAGCAAGCACTTGGCGACAGTGGGAAGGAAAAACTCCCTTTTAACAGGAAGAAACCTCCAGCAGAACCAGGCTCAGGGAGGGGCAGTCTTCTGCTGGGACTGGTTGGGGCTGAGGGAGAGAACCAGGAAAAAGACATGCTGTGGAGGGGAGCAGAGATCAATCACTAATGATTAAATGCAGAGTGGTGCATACAGAGCAAAAAGAGAAAGAAACACTCAGTGCATCATGGGAACCCCCCAGCAGTCTAAGTCTATAGCAGCATAACTAAGGGATGGTTCAGGGTCACTTGATCCAGCCCTAACTATAAGCTTTAGCAAAAAGGAAAGTTTTAAGCCTAATCTTAAAAGTAGAGAGGGTGTCTGTCTCCCTGATCCAAATTGGGAGCTGGTTCCACAGGAGAGGAGCCTGAAAGCTGAAGGCTCTGCCTCCCATTCTACTCTTACAAACCCTAGGAACTACAAGTAAGCCTGCAGTCTGAGAGCGAAGCGCTCTATTGGGGTGACAATGCAGATCAAATCTCATATCCATGGACACAGACAGGTAGCGTGACTGGAAATCTAATCCAGGTCTATGTTTTGGTAGAGCAGCTCCTAATCCCACTGATCTACCTGCTCTGCAGTAAACTGTGTGTATTATACAGGATAAATGAGTTAATTAAGGAATGATTGTTGTCAGCAGCGTTGACCACCGTAAAGCTCCCTGAAAATGAGACAATAACAGGAAAACACCACATACCGGAGAACCTGGTGAACCATCGGAACCTCTATCACCAGCTATTCCATGAAAACCCTGGAAATATAAAAGTATTTTAGTTTAAGGTGACCAGAATGAAGAAAAAGGAAAATCGCATAAAATGAGAAATCGAGTATCAGAACATCTGCACTGCAGAGAACAAAAACACCACAGTACAATAGTGAAGTTAATTTCTTTTGTATGACTGGGGGGGGGGGGGGGTGTCTTCACTGAGCCTTTAAATTACTGCTCTGAACTGGTCAATTAAATATTGTGCTATTATTTGTCTAATTTGCCATTTAATTGTTCCTGTGCTGCTTCATTGGACAGGATTTATGAGGCGACCCATTAATCGTGTCCTATTTAATGTTGGGTTAATGTTCAAAGGCCTGTAATTGTCTCCCAACTGGAAAAGTGATTAACAAAAAGAAATGGACAACTAGTTATCACAGTTGTTGTGTGCTGATTTAAAAAGTAAAAAAGAACAACAACAACAACAAAAAAAACCCTCAAATGGACTCACATTTGAATTGTAGAGTTTTCAATGCTGTGGGGCAGCAACCAGTGTCCATCTGACACTATTTTGTCCAAATTGCACCAAATAACATCAAATATGAGGTCTATTAGAAAAGTATCGGACCTTTTTATTTTTTTCAAAAACTATATGGATTTGAATCATGTGCAATTACATCAGACAAGCTTGAACCCTCGTGGGCATGCGAGAGTTTTTTCACGCCTGTCGGTTACGTCATTCGCCTATGGGCTGGCTTTGAGTGAGGAGTGGTCCACCCCTCCCGTCTGAATCTCTTTGTCTGAGAACTTCCTGAGAGACTGACGCTTTGCTTGATCAAAATTTTTTCAAAGACTGTGAGGCACATCGAAGTGGACACCATTCGAGAAATTCAGCTGGTTTTCTGTGAAAATTTTAACGGCTGATGAGAGATTATGGACTGTTGCTGTCGCTTTAAGGACTGCCCACGGAGCGGGACGTCGCGACGCACCCTGAGCTGCCGCTGTCTGCCTGTTTCGAGCTGAAAGCTTCCAAATTTAAGCCTCTGTTGACCCAGGACGTCGTGACAGAACAGAGAACTTTCAGAAGAGGTCAGGATCAGCAGTTTATCCGGACATTTCACTGTTAAAGGAGATTTTGTAATGAAAGAATGTGCGGACGGGTCCGCACGTCGGGACGCAGCCGGTGCCGCGCCCCACCATAGGAAAAACACCTCCGTTGGAAGCCTTAAGGACAAGTTGGAACATATCCAGCTGTTAAACAATTTCTCAGATACTCACTCAGCTGAAAGCCATCAAAAGCCGCCTGGTTTTTACAAATGGTTATCAACACAGAGGTGTTTTTCCTGTGCCGCCGCACCGCGCCGGCTGCGTCCCGATGCACGGACCTGTCCGCACGTCTTTCATTAATAAAATCTCCTTTAACAGTGGAATGTCCAGATAAACTGCTGATCCCGACCTCTTCTGAAAGTTCTCTGTTCTCTCACGACGTCCTGGGTCAACAGAGGCTTAAATTTGGAAGCTTTCAGCTCGAAACAGGCAGACAGCAGCGGCTCAGGGCGCGTCACGACGTCCCGCTCCGTGGGCAGTCCTTAAAGTGACAGCAGCAGTCCATAATCTCTCATCAGCCATTAAAATTTTCACAGAAAACCAGCTGAATTTCTCGAATGATGTCCACTTCGATGTGCCTCACAGTCTTTGAAAAAATTTTGATCAAGCAAAGCACCAGTCTCTCATGAAGTTCTCAGACAAAGAGATTCTGATGGGAGGGGTGGACCACTCCTCACTCAAAGCCAGCCCACAGGCGAATGACGTAACCGACAGGCGTGAAAAAACTCACGCATGCGCATGAGGGTTCAAGGTTGTCTGATGTAATTGCACGTGATTCAAATCCATATAGTTTTTGAAAAAATAAAAAGGTACGTTAGTTTTATCACAGACCTCGTATTTTGGCCATCATGCATTCATTTGTCTATCTTGCTTATTTTTTGGAAATTAACAGTCCATATGGTACATGCCACAAATGGAGGGCTTCATGCATTAATCCACTATTAATTTCTCCATGTTGCTGTAGGCCAGTAATCCATGTACACCTGATGTTTTTTTTGGGCCAACTCTTTCAAATAATGCCATATGTGTTGCCCAACAAATGTTTATTTGTCCATCTTGCATATTTTTTGAAACATCCTTATGTTAAGTAACAGCACAGACCTCTGTGTGCACATGTGCTATGGTGAGGTCTTGTCTATTGTTAAAACATGCTTATATAGGCAGTGTTTTTAAATCTAGAGTTGGTCCCCAAGACTCAATAAATAAATAAATAAATAAATAATAAATAAATAAACAAACTGTTCCTCTCACTCTGTATGCAGAGTGTATTGCGTTCTAAGCAGCTCGTGTGTATACACTAAACAACACGTATTCCTGAGCTGCAATCACAGCTAGATGTACGTGCACAGAAGAGTTGCAAGATATCACACAAACAATGTTGAATACACAAACAGACACAGTGATTTTCTGATGGATGGAAATCGAGCACTGCGGAAATGACTGGATTAATATTTAATGAGGGAGTTTACAGTGTTCTGAAGGGTACTATAAAATAAAAATGAACATCCAATGGGTTGTTGAGACATAATGGCCATTCATATATGAACGGCCATTATGTCTCAACAACACGTAGTAAAATATCATATGCGTGATCCACATGCTTTCAGAGAGCTCAAAACCTTCACGCTGACTTTCTACACACGGCTGATGAGTTTAACTGGCTGGGACCAGATTTATTTATTCATTTATTTACTTATTTATTTTGTACCTATAAAACCCCAACATTTAATCTCGACCTGTAAATGTTTAATAATTAATATGTGTTATATGTGTTTATTTTATTCAGCTGAACACAGCAGACTGAGCCCAAACTGTTGTGATGACATCATGAAGTGAAGGTCAATGTTCAGTCGTACCTTTTAATCTAATCATGTACATACACAGTCTGTGGTCTTACCATTTGTCCTTTACCACCTGTGACACCGGCTACACCTGAAGAACCCTGAAACACACAAAACAAGCTTTAAACCTCAACAAATGTCAACAAATCAACATTTAATTTCAATGCTCAAGCAAAAGCATCTCATTAACAGTCTCCAAAGGCTCATTATTATTATGACTATTACGTTATTACTATTACTGCTATATTACTACTACTGCATTACTACTCATCTTTGTAATAAATTGCCATCAAATGTGGCTGTCAAATATATTGTAAACGTGAAACGGGACCAACTTTATTTTTTTATACTCCCATTTGTTACAGTGGGGCCAAAAAGTATTTAGCCAGTCCCTGATTGTGTAAGTTCTCCTACTTAGAAAGATGAGAGAGGTCTGTAATTTTCAGTATAGGTACACTTCAACTGTGAGAGACAAAATGAGAAAATCCAGGAAATCACATTGTAGGATTTTTAAAGAATTTCTTTGTAAATTATGGTGGAAAATAAGTATTTGGTCAATAACAAAAGTTCAACTCAGTACTTTATAACATAATCTTTGTTGGCAATGACAGAAGTCAAATGTTTCCTGTAAGTCTTCACCAGGTTTGCACACACTGTAGCTGGTATTTTGGTCCATTCCTCCATGCAGATCTCCTCTAGAGCACTGATGTTTTGGGGCTGTCGCTGGGCAACATGGACTTTCAACTCCCTCAACAAATTTTCTATGGGGTTGAGGTCTGGAGACTGGCTAGGCCACTCCAGGACCTTGAAATGATTTTCATGGAGCCACTCCTTCGTTGCCCAAGTTGTTCGTTTGGGATCATTGGCATGCTGGAAGACCCAGCCACATTGCATCTTCAATGCTCTCACTGAAGGAAGGAGGTTTTGGATTAAAATCTCATGATACATGGCCCCGTTCATTCTTCCCTTAACACGGATCAGTCGTCCTGTCCCCTTTGTAGAAAAACAGCACCAAAGCATGATGTTTCTGCCCCCATGCTTCACAGTAGATATGGTGTTCCTGGGATGCAACTCAGCATTTGTCTTCCTCCAAACATGACTAGTTGAGTTTTTACCAAAATATTCTATTTTGGTTTCATCTGACCACATGATATGCTCCCAATCCCCTTCTGGATCATCCATATGCTCTCTGGCAAACTTCAGACAGGCCTGGACATGTACTGGCTTAAGCAGGGGGACACATCTGGCACTGCAGGATTTGAGTCCCTCTCTGTGTAGTGTGTAGCCTTTGTTACTTTGGTCCCAGCATTCTGCAGGTCATTCATCAGGTCCCTCCATGTAGTTCTGGGATTTTTGTTCACCGTTCTCATGATCATTTTGACCCCACAGGATGACATCTTGTGTGGACCCCCAGATCAAGGGAGATTATCAATGGTCTTGTATGTCTTCCATTTTTTTTTACAGTTACTCCCACAGCTGATTTATTCACACCAACCTGCTTAACTATTGTAGATTCACTCTTCCCAGCCTGGTGCACATCAACAATTTTCTTCCTGGTGTCCTTCGACAGCTCTTTGGTCTTGGCCATGGTTGAGTTTGGAGTCTGACTGTTAGAGGCTGTGGACAGGTGTCTTTTATACAGATAACAAGTTCCAACAGGTGCCATTAATACAGGTAACAGGTGGAGGACAGAAGAGCTTCTTAAAAAAGAAGTTACAGGTCTCTGAGAGCCAGAAATCTTGCTTATTTGTGGATGATCAAATACTTATTTTCCACCATAATTACAAATAAATTCTTTAAAAATCCTACAATGTGATTTCCTGGATTTTTTTTTTTTCTCATTTTGTCTCTCATAATTGAAGTGTACCTATGTTGAAAATTACAGACCTCTCTCATCTTTCTAAGTAGGGGAACTTGCAGAATCAGGGGCTGACTAAATACTTTTTTGCCCCACTGTACACCTAAATTTATTTCTCTAAAAAAAGTTTTAATTTTATTTCTCTAAAGTTTTGACTGTATTATCAATAGACTGAGAAAAACTAATAAATGAAGAAGTCACAAAGTAGAATAAATTTTCTCATAATGATTCAACATTTCAGTTTTTTCAGTGTAGCATTGAACTGCAACTGGATATTATATATCCATTCATATATATATATATATATATATATATATATATATACGTGGGCTGTCAATAAAGTAACGGTCCTTTTTATTTTTTTCAAAAACTATATGGATTTCATTCATATGTTTTTACGTCAGACATGCTTGAACCCTCGTGCGCATGCGTGAGTTTTTCCACGCCTGTCGGTGACGTCATTCACCTGTGAGCACTCCTTGTGGGAGGAGTCGTCCAGCCCCTCGTCGGCATTCCTTTGTCTGAGAAGTTGCTGAGAGACTGGCGCTTTGTTTGATCAAAATTTTTTCTAAACCTGTGAGACACATCGAAGTGGACATGGTTCGAAAAAGTAAGCTGGTTTTCAGTGAAAATTTTAACGGCTGATGAGAGATTTTGAGGTGATTCTGTCGCTTTAAGGACTTCGCACGGTGCGAGACGTCGCGCAGCGCTCTCAGGCGCCGTCATCAGCCTGTTTCAAGCTTAAAACCTCCACATTTCAGGCTCTATTGATCCAGGACGTCGTGAGAGAACAGAGAAGTTTCAGAAGAAGTCGGTTTCAGCATTTTATCCGGATATTCCACTGTTAAAGGAGATTTTTTTAATGAAAGACGTGTGGACGGGTCCGCGCGTCGGGACGCAGCCGCCGCGACGCTCCGCCACAGGAAAAACACCTCTGTTGGAAGCCTTAAGGACAAGTTGGAACATGTCCTGCCTGTTAAACAATTTCTCATATACTCACTCCACTGAAAGCCATCAAAAGCCGCCTGGATTTTACAAATGGTTATCAACACGGAGGTGTTTTTCCTGTGCCGCCGCACCGCGTTGGCTGCGTCCCGACGCGTGGACCCGTCCGCACGTCTTTCATTAAAAAAATCTCCTTTAACAGTGGAATATCCGGATAAAATGCTGAAACCGACTTCTTCTGAAACTTCTCTGTTCTCTCACGACGTCCTGGATCAATAGAGCCTGAAATGTGGAGGTTTTCAGCTTGAAACAGGCTGACGACGGCGCCTGAGAGCGCTGCAGGACGTCTCGCTCCATGGGAAGTCCTTAAAGCGACAGTATCACCTCAAAATCTCTCATCAGCCGTTAAAATTTTCACTGAAAACCAGCTTAATTTTTCGAACCGTGTCCACTTCGATGTGTCTCACAGGTTTAGAAAAAATTTTGATCAAACAAAGCGCCAGTCTCTCAGCAACTTCTCAGACAAAGGAATTCCGACGAGGGGCTGGACGACTCCTCCCACAAGGAGTGCTCACAGGCGAATGACGTCACCGACAGGCGTGGAAAAACTCACGCATGCGCACGAGGGTTCAAGCATGTCTGACGTAAAAACATATGAATGAAATCCATATAGTTTTTGAAAAAAATAAAAAGGACTGTTACTTTATTGACAGCCCACGTATATATATACACACACTCAACAAAAATATAAACGCAACACTTTTGGTTTTGCTCCCATTTTGTATGAGATGAACTCAAAGATCTAAAACTTTTTCCACATACACAATATCACCATTTCCCTCAAATATTGTTCACAAACCAGTCTAAATCTGTGATAGTGAGCACTTCTCCTTTGCTGAGATAATCCATCCCACCTCACAGGTGTGCCATATCAAGATGCTGATTAGACACCATGATTAGTGCACAGGTGTGCCTTAGACAGCCCACAATAAAAGGCCACTCTGAAAGGTGCAGTTTTATCACACAGCACAATGCCACAGATGTCGCAAGATTTGAGGGAGCGTGCAATTGGCATGCTGACAGCAGGAATGTCAACCAGAGCTGTTGCTCGTGTATTGAATGTTCATTTCTCTACCATAAGCCGTCTCCAAAGGCGTTTCAGAGAATTTGGCAGTACATCCAACCAGCCTCACAACCGCAGACCACGTGTAACCACACCAGTCCAGGACCTCCACATCCAGCATGTTCACCTCCAAGATCGTCTGAGACCTGCCACTCGGACAGCTGCTGAAACAATCGGTTTGCATAACCAAAGAATTTCTGCACAAACTGTCAGAAACCGTCTCAGGGAAGCTCATCTGCATGCTCGTCGTCCTCATTGGGGTCTCGAACTGACTCCAGTTCGTCGTCGTAACCAACTTGAGTGGGCAAATGCTCACATTCGCTGGCATTTGGCATGTTGGAGAGGTGTTCTCTTCACGGATGAATCCCGGTTCACACTGTTCAGGGCAGATGGCAGACAGCATGTGTGGCGTCGTGTGGGTGAGTGGTTTTCTGATGTCAATGTTGTGGATCGAGTGGCCCATGGTGGCGGTGGGGTTATGGTATGGGCAGGCGTCTGCTATGGACGAAGAACACAGGTGCATTTTATTGATGGCATTTTGAATGCACAGAAATACCGTGACGAGATCCTGAGGCCCACTGTTGTGCCACATCCAAGAACATCACCTCATGTTGCAGCAGGATAATGCACGGCCCCATGTTGCAAGGATCTGTACACAATTCTTGGAAGCTGAAAATGTCCCAGTTCTTGCATGGCCGGCATACTCACCGGACATGTCACCCATTGAGCATGTTTGGGATGCTCTGGACCGGCGTATACGACAGCGTGTACCAGTTCCTGCCAGTATTCAGCAACTTCGCACAGCCATTGAAGAGGAGTGGACCAACATTCCACAGGCCACAATTGACAACCTGATCAACTCTATGCGAAGGAGATGTGTTGCACTGCATGAGGCAAATAGTGGTCACACCAGATACTGACTGGTATCCCCCCCCCAATAAAACAAAACTGCGGAAAAAGTTTTAGATCTTTGAGTTCATCTCATACAAAATGGGAGCAAAACCAAAAGTGTTGCGTTTATATTTTGTTGAGTGTATATATATATATATATATATATATATATATATATATATATATCATAAGATGATTATTGGCTGTGATTTTAATAAATTATGTTTTTTTTTAAATCAACTCATATTAACTGCATTATCACAAATGGAACCTACAAACAGTTATCTATTGACATTTGGGACATATTATATACTTCATTCATGTAACTGAATAAACCGACTAAAGTGTGTATATATATATATATATATATATATATATATATATATATATATATATATATATATATATATATATATATATACACACACACACACACACACACGTATATTTATGTATTTTTATTTGAGTGAATTTCAGCTTGATTAGAGTGGATTTATCCACAGGGATTGCGCTAGTTATTAAATAGCAATATACGAGTATTGCACTTATATAGCGTAGATTGTTTATTGATAGGAGCTGGATTTTATTTATTTATTTATAAGAAAATGAAAATGCCATAACAGTTTAATATAATTCAATTCATAATTTCAGGATTACATATCAAAAATGAGACTGATTAAATAAAAAAAATCCAGACTGTATTTTGCTGTACAGATGGAGAAGGCAAAGTTTAAGAAAGTATAGCAAGTCTGCCCTCTGCTGGCTCAACTACTCAAAACTAAAAAAGGTGATGGGACATTTCATTGCTCCCCTTCACTCATTCTAAACTTGACATCTAGTGTCCTAATGAAGAGATCATTTTTAAAAGACAAGTGATGCTACAAAAATAAATAAATAAATAAATAAATAAAACAACAGCTGAGTTGCCAGAGCAGACGTCAGCCAACCACAAATGTGTGGGTTTGATTCCCAAATGTAGCTTAGCCAAGTGTCACTGAGCAAGACACTGGACCTCAGAACTGTTGAGTATTTGGGTCCACTGCCTCCAAACAATGAGCTGATGTGAAACAAAATATCTGAAATAATAAACTGATCAACATCTATAGTGAAGAGTCCAAGAGGCCTGTTTATTCATGAAACTGACAAACAGAATGTACAATTATCTCCCCTCAAAGACACTCACCTGGATTTATTATTTTCTTCATGGACGTCTTTGCATAATATGTAACTAGCAACTAAAGTTTCACAGAAATATTGGTGAATGCAGACCACAGTAGCACGCCTGAGTCTGACATTCTGCTCCCAAAGCGATCAAATGGATTAATGTGATTATTAACCATCAGATAACAAAGTAAAACCTTTTAAATCATTCTGAAGTCAGTTTTAGGCAGAAATGAGGTGATAATTGGTGAGTCGCTACTGATGGTCTGAAATGACGTAGGTGTCGCAGCAGCATGTCAGAGTCAGACATGCTGCTGCCACGCTCTGATCGCTTCCCCCATCTTTATTATGGAATAATGCTGAATTTATGTGGAAATGATTGTTGTACAAAAGCTTCAGTTATGTGTCGCTGAGACAGATGATGACTGGAGTGCAGTTTGAAGCAGAAACAAGGTGATAATCGGTGAATTGCTGGTGACGCTCAGAAATGATGCTGCTGAGCTCCGAAATTACACAGGCGCACTGAAGGCAGGGTGGACGGATTTTTAGGGGGGACCGTTCAGTCAGCAACACTGGAACTATTTTACTTCACATGATGTGTTCCCCCTGTGTGAAGTTTCAGTGAAACCCAGCAAATGGTTTGTGGGAGGAGTTGTGCCTAAAATCGCACGAACACATGGATCGACCTGACCCAAGACACAAACACCCCCCCCCACCCTGTAATAACCAGCATCTCTCTCACACACATTTACAGGTGACGGAAGTGAAATATGATAGAAAATGGGAACCTGTGTACCAGGCTTTCCTTCTGCTCCCTCAGGTCCAGGTGGCCCCGGTAAACCCTGTAAGGAAAAGACACACACACACACACACACACACACACACACACACACACACACACACACACACACACACACACACACACACACACACACACACACACACACACACACACACACACACACACACACACACACACACACAGGTCTCAAGTGTAACTGAGTTGTAGATCATCTTGTCTGAGCAAATAAACAAAAAATTTTTACCTTCATTAACTAAATTCAGCTCCACTCTATACAGGAAAGATTTATACACGTGAGATGTATGGAACATTGTGAAATAACATAACATTTTTTTGTTCAACATGTTTGAGCAGATTTTTTTTAAACCTTTTTTAAGTTTACATTAAACCATCACTGACAGAAAGAGTTTTACTTACTAAATATTGCTTATTTACATGACCTCTTACAGAATTATCTGCAGTTACATTAAATAAATTCCCACATACCCCAACTTGGTACTTGCTAACTACTGGACAGAAATAATAAAAAAAACCAACTCTTTTCTTTCTTGCATGGTTTTATTTATGTTAACCAGTGGCTGTTTTCTGAAGAAGTGACAGCTGTCATTCATCCCCTGCACCAGCTGTCACTCGTTCATCATCATCACCACCATAAAAGCCGGACTGCAACTCCACCTCCTCGCCGAGAAATCGACTACCAGTACCAAGGTAATTTCTCTGCTGACTAACACTGTGTGTGTAATAACTTGAAGTTCTATTGCAGCCGTTTTCCTGGAGTGTTGCCTTATCTGGAGGATTGGCGTTTGGTGTGACAGCGACGGCTTCGCCTCACACCCCATCTCAGATAAGTGGTTGACCAGGAGCTGCACGAGTGTATGTGATTTGGAGGTGGAGGTGCTCCCTCCTAACTGTGTTTGGACTGTGAATTACTGAGTGTGCGGACTCACACTCACACATCATATCTCTGCTTTCTGCCAGCAGTACCAGGGTCGACAGCCGAAGACAGAGGCCACCTGGGGACTCGGGACTTGGTGGCTCCGGTGTTCTTCAGACCGTTGGTGGTGGAAGCCGTGTGGGACGCGGCTTCTCTCTTGTCAGGGGTCTTCTATCTTCGAGCCTGCCCACACGTCACCTGGTGTTTATTGACTGTGAAGATTACTGCACGTTTCGTTGTGTTTTATCACAACATTAAATTGTTACCTTTTGGCTTACTCATTGTCCGTTCATTTGCGCCCCCTGTTGTGGGTCCGCGCTACGACACCTTCCCAACAAGACCTCCAGGTGGACACCGTTCGGAAAATTAATATGGCTTTCAGGGACGATTTTATGGGGATTACACAGATTAAGGAGTGATCCAGACGGTTTAAAGACCGCCCATAACTGCTGAGAGCGCGCTGCGCTCCGAGCACTGATCGACAGGCTGACACCCCGCTGAAACAACCAGATCATTTCTTACGTGAAGGCTTTGTTGATCCGGGACGTCGTCTGACTTTCACAAAAAGGCAGAAGGCGTGGACATCAGCACTTTTTTGGCACATTCCACTGTTACAGGAGATTTTTCATGGAAAGAAAAGCGGAGGGACGCGCCACGGAGCCGTTCATTACGCGGCACAAAACCACCTCCGTGTTGGTCTCACAGGACGGCTTTCAGGTGGATTTCAGATGGCTGTCGGTTGCTTTTCAGTCGTGTGATTATCCGAGAAATTGAGCATGAGCTGGACATGCCCCAACATGTCCTGTGAGGCTTCATCACGGCGTTGCTTTGCGCCATGCGGCTCCACCGTCTCTAAATATTGGACTCCGTCATAGAACCCATTTCTGTTTATGGTTGCAAAGTCTGGGGCCCGCTCACCAACCAAGAGTTTGCAAAATGGGACAAACACCAAATTGAAATTCTGCATGCAGAATTCTGCAAATCAAATCAACGGAAAACACCAAACAACACATGCAGAGCAAAATTAGGAAGATACCCACTAATTATTAAAGTTCAAAAGAGAGCAATTAAATTTCATGACCACCTTAAAAATAGTGACCCCAATATGTTCCATAATAAAGCCCTGATCCACAGAGAGACTGTGGAGAGATGCCCCCTCAGCCAGCTGGTTCTGGGACTCTCCCCACAAACACAAGCAGAGCCACCAAACACAAACACTATTAGACTAAACCAAACTATAAGAAAACAAAAAGAAAACTATGTGATGCATGGGAGAAAAAAAAAAAAGCAACCAAAAACCAGAGTAAATTGGAATGCTATTTGGCTCTAAACAGACAATACTCTGTGGCAGAATACCTGAGCTCTGTGACCAACCCAAAGCTCAGGAAATCCTTGACCACGTACAGACTCAGTGGACACAGCCTCACCGTGGAGAAAGGTCGCCACAGACAGACCTGCTTTGTTGAGGTTTAATGCTTGTTTTAATAAAGATTTATTTGTGTGTTTCAGGGTCCTTTAGGTGTAACCGGTATCATAGGCAGTAACGGACCAGTGGTAAGACCACAGATTGTGTATGTACATGATTATATCAAAAGATAAGACTGAGCATTGGCCTTCATGTCATGATGTCATCACAACAGTTTGGGCTCAGTCTGCTGTGTTCGGTCTGTCTTCACCCCAGAGAAGACAGACTGTGCACCCACTGCTCACAGCACAAGGTGGACACCGAGCTGCACTTCCTAACCACCTGCCCGCTGTACCAATACATCACAGACACACCCAAAAGACTTTGACAGCATGGCGAACATCGACAAACTTCTGTGTCCGTTGGGTGAAGTACCACAATGTGCAGGCATGCACATAATTGGTACTCATGGTGCTTGCTCGTGCTAAAAATAAATGATGCACAACAGAAAACACAAGGGAAGCGCTTCATTAGAGGAAAGCAATGACAGAATGTAGGAAAAGTGTTTCCCTCAATGATGTTTAGCACACACGAGCACAATGAGTACCAGTTATGTGCACCCCTGACAATGTGCACATAACATCATAACACAACACAACATCAAGGTTTGTAATCTGCTGCGACATAAGCCACCGTAAACCCAAAACAGGACATTAAACTGCTATAACACATTTTATAGGAGAGTATATTTTTACCCCGAAAGCACAATTTTTACAATTATTTCAAACCCATATCTCCTGTTTACAAATGTATTTACTGTAGAATAATGTAAACTGTATGTACATCTTAATTTTAATTTCCCATGTCAAGATAGAGAGAGACGGTAAGATTACCGGTGGGCCTGGTTGGCCATTGTAACCCCTCTGTCCTGTCCGACCCTGCAGACAAGATGAGACAAAAGACAACAGCAGATATTTAATGTTTTTTGCTCTGTGTTTGAGAACCAGTTTTTTGTTTTTTTATTAAAGATGACAATTTGCTTTCACATCAGCACTGTAATAAATTCTGAGATCTCAGCAACAGGTGGCGACAGTTTTACCTTGTTCCCTCTTTGTCCCGCTCTGCCATGGCATCCATCTGCTCCCCTGTTACCCTTTAAGGACGTTCAGATGTTAGCAGCTGAACACTGACATCAGGTAACCACCAGTGAAATGAAGTGAAATCCAACTAGAATCCAAGAAATGTCAAGGCGCAGATGTGACCTTACCGATTATTATTTTCACTGATTTGAACAAACCGTGATACTCCTATATAGGTGGGTTTACAATTACCGAGACGAGGTCAAATTTTCCAAAGGTCACCAATTGGGGTCAAACGTCAATATTTATGCTTTTCATTCAGTGTTTGCACACATATGGGGTGGGTTTCAGTATTTCCCAGCAAGGTCTTATTTACCAAAGATCAATGACTGGGGTCAAGGTCATGTCTACCTGTTTGATGGCTGAGTCCGTAGGTCCTTTTGCCAAGTTCTACCAAACTCGGTACATCAATGAAGGTTGGCCCCAAAATTTCCATTTAAAAACATAATAATTGTAATTTTGGGGAAGGTCAAGGAATTAGATTTTCAACCCAATTTGGACCAAATATTTCCCACATTGAGGTGGATTCCAGAACTACCCTGGCAAGGTCAGTCAGAGGTCAATCATTCAGAGGAAGGCCAAGGTCACTGGGATCAAAAGTCAGACTACTGTCTTTATGCCCACAAGTACTATTACCAAGTCATTATGTCTCAATTTGACCAACTTTCCAAAGATTAGATGTTGTAGACCTCAAACAAAAACCAAATGCATCTGCTTTTTTCCTCAAACATTCAGTCTGATCTCAAATCTTTAAAATATGTCTGACTTCGAATCTAAAATCGGTCTGACTTAAAATCTTCAGAAATCAGTCTGACTTCAAATATTTTAAAATGAATCTGACTTAAAATCTTCACAAATCAGTCTGATTTCAAATCTTTAAAGGCAGTCTGATTTCAAAACTTTAAAATCTGTCTGATCTTAAGTCTTTTAAAATCAGGTGAATTTCAAATCTCTAAAATTGGAATCATACCGATTTGAAAACGTTGAAATCAGCCTGATTTGAAATATTTGAAATCAGTCTGATTTCAAACCTTCAAAATCAGTCGGATGTCAAATCCTTAAAAACAGCCTGACTTCAACTCTTTAAAAAATCTGTATGACTTCAAATCTTCAAAATCAGTCTGACGGAAACTCTTTAAAATCTGCCTGATTTCAAATCTTTAGAATTGGCCTGATTTCACATTTTTGGAACCAGTCTGATTTCAAATCTTTAAAACCAGCCTGATTCCGAATCTTTACAAATCAGTTTGACTTCAAATCTTTGAAATCTGCCCGATTCAAATCTTTGAAAATTAATCTGATATCAGCGCTTTAAAAACAGTCTGACTTCAAATCCTCAGAATCAGTCTGATGCCAACCCTTTAAAATCAGTCTGACTTCAAATTTTTAAAATTGGCCTGATTTCAAATATTTAAAAAAAGTCTGAGTTCAAATCTTTGAAAAAAAAAAAAAAACAGGCTGACTTCAAATCTTTAAAATCAGACTGATTTCATTTCAAATATTTAAAAACAGTCTGACTTCAAATCTTCAGAATCAGTCTGATGCCAACTCTTTAAAATCAGTCTTCTTCTTCTTCTTCTTTTCCTAAGCCTGTATTCCCGCTTTTGCAGGGTCGGCTGCCTTGGTCTTTGTCCTCCAGGTTTTCCTGTCCTGGGCCTCCTCCGGTCTCATTCCGAAGTGGGTCATATCTTCCTTGATGCAATC
Source organism: Thalassophryne amazonica (assembly GCF_902500255.1). Taxonomy (NCBI): domain Eukaryota; kingdom Metazoa; phylum Chordata; class Actinopteri; order Batrachoidiformes; family Batrachoididae; genus Thalassophryne; species Thalassophryne amazonica. The sequence goes on from NC_047119.1 coordinate 50,871,270, forward strand.
CATCCATCTCTTACGAGGTCGTCCTCGGGGTCTCCTTCCCGGTATGCTTGCTTCCCATACCTTCTTAACTGGGTTCTCCTCTTCCATCCTGGCTACATGGCCATACCACCTTAACCGTATCTCTCTTTCTCATTTATGGTGTTTATTTGTAGCTCTCTGCTGATGTCTTCTCTCCTCTCTCGATCTCTCAATGTCACTCCCTTGATTCTCCTAAGCATTCTCATCTCAGTTGACTCTAGGATTCTCTCTTCCTTTTTTCCCCATGGTCCAGACCTCCGCTCCATACAGTAGTACTGGTCTTATGATGGTGTTGTACAGTTTGACCTTCAGTCTTCTTGGCATCCTTTTGTCGTTGATGACTCCGGACAACTCTCTCCACTTGGCCCAAGCTGCTGACACTCTTGCTCTAATTGTACATTCGGTTCCTCCATTCTCTGGTATTGTTACTCCCAGGTACTTAAACTCCCTGACCTGCTTCAGGGTTGTGTTGTTTCTGTCTCTGATGTTCACCTTCACATCTCTCCTGTTGCTTGCCATGACCTCTGTCTTTCCGGTGTTCACCTTCAGGCCCATCCTTTCCATACCGATCTGCCACTTCAACCACCTCCTCTGGAGCTCTACCTCATTTTCGGCAATTACGGCCAGATCGCCAGCGAACAGCAGCACCCAGGGCAAGCCAGCTTTAAATTCTTCACTTATCACATCCAGTATGATAATAAACAGAAATGGGCTTAGTCCCGATCCTTGATGGAGACCTACTCCCATGTTGAACTCCTCAGTCCTTCCATATTTGGTCCTAACTACTGTTCTTGCCCCATGGTAGGTTGTCATCACCATTTGTACCAGTTTCTCCGGAACCTGTCGTTTTCTGAGGCATCAATATACCAGCTCCCTCGGGACCCGGTCATAGGCTTTTTCCAGGTCCACAAAGGTATAGAAGAGCTCTTTGTTCGCTTCTAGATGTTTTTCCTGCAGCTGCTTGATGATAAAAACTGCATCTGTGGTCCCTTTTCCTGGGCTAAAGCCAAACTGCATGTCATCTATGTTTATTAGCATGCGGAGTCTTCTATCTATGATCTTCTCCAGAATCTTCATTACTTGCTCTAGCAGCTTGATGCCTCTGTAGTTTTCACAGTCTAGAGGATCTCCCTTTCTCTTACAGATTGTGACCAATTCACTGAGCTCCCAGTCTGATGGCATTTCTTCTTCAGATCAAACTTTCTGAAGTAATGACGTCACCATTTTCACCCCATCTTCTCCTAGGTGTTTAAGTAGGTCAATGGGTAGTCCCGAGCACCCTGCAGCCTTGCCATTTTTCATCTTCTTTATGGCCTCTCTTACCTCTTTGTGTGATATCTCCTGTACAGGGCCTTCTACGGGTGGGCATTCTTCGAGCTGCTCTCTCTCATTTTCAACATTCAGCAGGTTGTTGAAGTACTCTCTCCACCTCTCCTTAATTTTCTCCTCGTCTGTTAGTAGCACTCCGTTTTTATTCTTGATGCCTGCAACTTCTCCAACGTCTTGTCTGGTTCTAGCCCGTTGTTTTGCCACCTTGTATATCTTCTTCTCTCCCTCCTTTGTTTCCAAGTTGTCATACCAGTCTTTCCACACTTCCTTCTTTGCTTTTGCTACTGCTCTCTTTGCTTCTCTCTTCGCCTCCTTGTATGCATTTCTCTTGTCATCTCCTCCTGATCTCTGCCAGGACTTGTATGCTTCCTTTTTGTTCTTTATTGTTTCCTGTACTTCCTTGCTCCACCACCATGTTTCTCTTCCTTGATGTTTTCCTCCCTTGGTCATTCCACAGACTTCCTCAGCTGCTTCCAGAGCTGCTCTCTTCATTGACTCCCACTTCTCCTGTATGGGTAGTGAGTCTTCCTGGTACTTCTCTTTTACTTTCTTTTTGTATTCTTCTACCTTGGGTCCTTTCAGATTCCAGATCTTTACTCTCTTCTTTGTTTGTATACTGTACTTCTTCTCCTTTCGCACCTTCAGCACTGCACACAGTAGTCTGTGTTGGGCTACTACTGCTTCCCCCGGTATCACTTTGCAGTTTTTGACACTCTTTAAATCTGCCCTTCTCGTCATTATGAAATCTATCTGCGTGGTTGCCACTCTTGTATGTAATAAGGTGTTTTTCCTTCTTTGCATAGAAGGTATTAACTAATGCCAAGTGTAGACCTTCAGCGCTTTCCAGGATATTTTCTCCTTCTCTGTTTCTTGTTCCGTATCCTTTACCTCCATGGACTTGTGGGAAGCCCGCTGCTGCCTGTCCAACATGTCCATTTATGTCTGCTCCTACTAGGACCTTCTCACTAACTGGTATGTTTTGTATCACATTTTCCAGATCTTCTAGGACTCTATCTTTCGCTTCTTCCGTTTCTCCTACTTGGGGTGCATATGCTGATATGATGCAGCACACTTCTCCTGTTATCACCAGTCTCAACATAATCATTCTGTCTGATGGGCACTCTACTTTGATCACTCCCTCTTTGTGCTTTGGGCTCAAGATTCCTACGCCATTCAGCTTGCTGCCTTCTCCACTGTAGTAGATCTTGTAGCCATCTCCCAGTTCTCTAGCACTTTTCCCACTCCACTTAGTTTCCTGGACACACAAGATCTCCACTTTTCTTCTCTGGCACACTTCCACCAGCTCCCTTCTTCTTTCTGTCATGGACCCTACATTCCAACTTGCAAACTTGATTTCCGCTTGCTTCTTTAGCCACGGCGGTGGTTACCGTGGTACTCTTAACTTTTTAAAATCAGTCTGACTTCAAAACATTAAAATCAGCCTGATTTCAAATCTTTAAAAAACAGTGACTTCAGCTCTTTAAAAATCGTTCTGACTTCAAATCTTTAAAAGCGTCCTGATTTCAAATCTTCAAAATTGGCCTGATTTTAAATCTTTAAAAATCAGTGATTTCAAATCTTTTAAACAGCATGGCTCCAACTCTTTAAAATCAGTCTGATTTCAAATGTCAAAATAAGTCTGATTTCAAATCTAAAATGCATCTGACTTTCAAACTTTGCAATCAGCCTGACTTCAGATCTTTAGAAATCTGTCTGGTTTCAAATCTTTAAAAATCAGTCTGATTTCAAATCTTACAATGCAATGCTAAAATACCCTCAGCTGTATGAGCGTAAGAATATGAAACAGAATGTGACCTCATGACCTCTTCAAATAGGTCGAGGTTAGTCATCTTTGAACTTGTCCAAGGTCTGTGTCCCAAGAATGCTCCCTGTGAATTTGAAGACCTTGGCAGTAGTAGGTCTGGACTTATGCTGAGCACAGACAGACGGACGGACAAGCAAAGGCCTTCACAATACCCAATAGCAATATTTTGACCTCGGGTAAAAATCAGTCTGATTTAAAATATTTTCTTTTACATGAGGGATTCTCCTGTTCAACCTAAGAGTTAACAGGACTTGTCCCAAACCATCTTCACAGCGACATTTTCACTTTCAGTAGCAAATCTGAGGAGAGAAACTTTTCACAATAAATTACATAATTTCTCAGTTTTTAGAAGCACAGATCATCACTGACCTTTAATCCCTGACTGCCCTGTTTTCCCTGATGTCCATTTTCTCCACTCGTGGCCTGAAGAAAGAAACAGAATCAGCTTGTCTCCATTTCCGCCTTCACGGGTCGCACTTCCTGCTTAAATAATCAATAAAATGCTTCCACCAAGATTCATTTTCTGTATTGTGGCAAAGTGACAACACTGTTTATTTTGCTCATGTCCAGCGTAAGTCACCTGGTTAAAAATTAAACTAAAAGGACATTCCAGAGTGCATACTCTTGCACTGTCACACATATCCACGAGATCCTTTTTGGATCGTGTTGAGCCCTGTTTAATAGTAACAATAACACTGTAGTCCTGTCTGCTATTGCATGTTTTTGGCCATTCATCTCAGATTTGTGATGAACAAACTTGGTGTTGGAGTTTTGTGCGTTTTATGGCAGTAATCCATGACCCAGGTGCCAATTAAGACCTAAATGGTACCATTTAAGGGGACTAAAGAATCCAGCCAGTGTGCGCCATGGCCAACACAAAAAAAAATGTGTGGTGGCCATCCCTGGTTGGCAGATACACCAAGTAGGGGGTCAAAATTGAAAAAAATGCTCCAATCATATTGATAGGTATACCACATTATTTGTCTGAACATAATTATCCCAAAAAGGTATAGTTTGGACTATCTATGACTGAATGTTATAGAGTTATGGGGTAAAAATAGTAAAAATGGTGTCAAAGGTCAGTTTCAGTTTATACAGGGGTCAAAAGTTAAACTTGCTCCAATTCTGGTGAAAAGTGCAAATTATCGGTTGAGCTAATTGGATTAATGGAATGGAATAAATGTGACTGTGTTAAATGTTTGGTCTCCAAAGTGAAGGGCAAACAAGTTCAGCATCCATTGTATTCTTTGATGTATGTTACCCCATGAGGTGACAACTCAGCATAACAGACGATGCAAATTATTCCTTTTATTATAGGCTACCAAGATTTCCTATTAAAAAAACAAACAAACAAAAAACAAATTTGACAATTGTGCAAGGCTACTGATACAGTATATGCAGATTTACACCTCAGACCCTTTGGGTCCGGGTCGGCCCATGAGTCCTGGAAAACCGGGAAAACCAGAGGAACCCCTCTCGCCTTGAGGACCTGCAACACCTGTCGGCCCCTGAAAACCCTGGGGGGGGAGATGAAAATGAGGTAGGCTTCTTTCACCAACACAAAGAACTCTGAATGTTCTCCTGACATGTCCAGAAGCCTCATATACAAAGGCTCCATATGCACAAAAATGTGGCGTACGTCCGTCTCCACACAAATGTCCAGATGTATCAAAAGTGAAATGACCGTAGAAATGACCATGCCAAGTCGATGGTGTTTCTACAGCTATTGGTCCACTGGCAACATGTAGAGTTGATGCTGAGAAATAGTTAATAGTGTGAAAACAAGAAGTCATCAATTTCAGTTTCAGTTTATTTTCATTTATATAGCCCTAAAACAAAAAATGCACTAAAAAACTGCACCTACAAACACACAAAGTCTGTGCACATTTAAAAAAAAATTTTTTTTCTTTTATATAGCGCCAAATCCAGTGGTGGGCACAGTTCTGCAAATACACTAACTGCTAATTATCGAAGCTAATGTTTTCATTATCGTATTAGCTTTTCAGATAACTTTGACAACCATCAGCGGACTAATTATCTTCCGATAAACTTTGGTTCAATAATTTTTAGACCGCTAACATTATTGCTGGCTTAGTGAATAAAGCTTTAACAGTTAAAAACATTTGTGAAGTCTGATATCAAAGATTTTAGTGCCTACCTGTTAAATGTTTCCTGGCAGACGTACTGTTCTATTCACTGCAGACAGATGTAGTTATTCTATCCGGATTCATTTGATTTATAAATGAAAACCATAAGTCAAACTGCTTTATTTTCCAAGACCTCTGCCTCACAGTGGGACTGTTGTATGTTGTTAAGAAATAATAATTTTTTTTTGTGGTAACCTGGCTCGTTTTGCTGTGGTAGAATTGAGTTTAATGCCTCTCAACTGCTTCACTGCTGCAAAATACATAGTAAACAGGAGCTTCCAGCAGTGGGCAGGACGCACAAAGACAGAAGTGGTGACTCATCATTTGGGTTTGTAATTGTGGTGTTAAAACTCAATTTTGAAAGTTATCCGTTATCGGTTATCTGTAGCTACCGATAAATTATTGGGTGGTTTATCGGTTTAGCTTTATAAAAGGCAACTTTTCAGTTAGCTGATTAGTTGTTATCGAAGCTAACTTTTTGGTTAGCTGTGCCCATCACTGGCCAAATCACAACAAAGCTACCTCAAGGCGCTTCACATACGTAATGTCTAACCTTACCAACCCCCAGTGTAAGCACACAGGTGACAGTGGTAAGGAAAAACTCCCTCTGATGATTTGAGAAAGAAACCTCAAGCAGATCAGACTCAAAGAGGTGACCCTCTGCTTGGGCCATGCTACCAACAAAACTAATAACCTGCTCCGTGGCCTGCTGTAAAATCCAAATGCTACCCTCCCTGTAGAGGCCTATCTATTTTCAGACAAGATGGCGGTGCCTTCCCCAAGCCAGCAAGCCACGGCGGCCCCAGAACGAAGGCCAGTTATCAATAAAACTAAAGTCTTGTTGTCTACAAAATTGCGCCAGCGACCTATTTAACGATGTCAGCCTGCTAAACCCCTCATCATTACCCCAAGAGAGGAGGGGACCAGAGACTATTAACTGTTGCCGACACATCTTTCTGGCAAGGTCACAAGTCCTCTCTATGTCCATTTTTGTGACCTCAGAGTGCTTCATCCTGACATCATTGAAGCCAACGTGAATAACTATGTGACTGTATCTCGTATTATGTTCCTTTGTCTGTCTACCCTTCTGCAGCATCAGCACCCTAAGATGGGAGGAAATGTTGGGAGCTCTGGCCCCAGGAATACATTCAACGTCAGATGACGTTTGTAACCTGACTTTGTGGATGATAGAATCCCCTATCACTAAAGCCCAATGTTTTGGCCTGGAGAAAGGAGTGGAAGTCACCCGTGGGCTCAAGGAACTCACATCAAGCATATCCAAGGGAGAAAACTGTTTCACAGTTCGCAGTGGCGAGTGTGATCGGGGTACCGCAACTGGGCACCAAGCCTTACATGGCTTCATCAGAGAGACACACTTATGAACAATTAACACACCCATGTGTTTCCAGTTATATGGGTGGATATGAAAGTATGCACAAAGTGATGGGGAACATGGTATTAACAATGGCTGTGTTAGTGTTGTAAGAAGACCTTGCAAATGGTTCAATCTGACGTGAGCAAATATTCAAGGATTTACTTACTTACTTACAAATGACGATAATTGGCTCATAAGACGATTTCGATTACCGAGGCCAGTCTTACTGGAGTTGTGTGCAGAACTGCAGCTGGCCCAGAGCGCAACACAGCGAGGAGGCAGAGGTTGTCTGTGCCCACACAGGTGCTGACCATGCTGGGCTTCCTGGCAACAGGGGTATACCAGCAGGAGTTGGCCGATCAATCGGGAGTGTGTCAGTCAACCTTGGGCTGAGCCATGCCAGCTGTGTGGAACAGGCTAGAGGCTGGCACGCTGTGCGATAAGTGACTGCTTGGTGAGGAAATAGTTTATTAGTGGAATTGTCCTGAATGAAAACCATTGTGAGCACTTTTGGGCATGTGCGCTTTCCAATATGTTTTTTTCTTGATGGTGAAACTAGCGCTGCAGAGCTTCTTAACAGGCCCCTGATTGTCTCCCTGTGTTCAGTGTATGCCAGTAAATGCATGTGTAAAGATAAGGAGAAGCTACCCCCTATTTTCCTATTTTTGTTTATATAATCTTGTTTATTTTCTGTTTTCTGTCATTCATCCTGCTACAGTTATACATTCTAGACCTGTGTTGTCGGGCATTACAGAAATGGAGCAGTAGCCCTACCATGACACTAGGGGGAGTAGCTACTTAGGAGAGCGCGGCTTCCACTTCTGTTGCAAGTGCCGAAGAAGTACTTCAGGCGGCAGAGTTGGAAGCAGGACAGAACTGCTCATTTTTGTAACAGAATATAAATGTCCGTGTTTTACAGGTAAGCTTACAGGAGTTAGGTAATATGATATGGGAGTACAGTGAGAGCGGGAACTGTGGATAATGGAGGGAATGTCAGCCAGTTATCGCCGTTATGTGTGTGACGTGGTTAAGAGAGATTAAAGTAGCAGCTAAGCTAAGCTAAGCAACGCTAACTGTTGCGGGTTAATAAGAACAACCACGGGGTTTCCCTGAGTGTGACTGTATAAACCCATTGTGCCTAAATTTAAGTAAAATAGTAAAGCTAGACTAGAACTCCAGCCAATAAGATATAATTTAGTTAAGTATGTATTAGTGGTTTAAACTAGTGTCCATACCTGTGATGTCATTTCTGGTCATGTTTGTAATATCACTTCTGTTGCAAGTGCCGAAGAAGTACTTCGGGCGGCAGAGTTGGAAGCAGGACAGAACTGCTCATTTTTGTAACACAATATAAATGTCCGTGTTTTACAGAACCCACGAGTAAACAACTCCAGTTATAACACACTTGATGTCATCATTCATGTGTGCAACACATGTGTAAAGTTGTGAATGTCACACATTATTAGCCACGGCACACCTCATTTTTAACTTCAGTGTGTGTGCGCTGCTTTAAGACCACAGCGTTCATGGCCTCACACACACACTTCCATTAACTTTTTTTTTGTGTTTCATGTTTATTCCGTTTGAGAGGGAACCAAATAAATGATCCTTGTGTGTCTCCACGTCATTTCCATCATCTGTAGCACACTTGATATAATTTTTTTCTGTGTTCATGTTGACTGATCTGACGGAGTGTGGAATGCCAGCTCCCAGCACCTATTTACATGAATTTGCATATTTAAGTAGGGATGTGGAAAGGGAGGAGCTTGGTACATCTGTATGTGCGCTCAGTTCCGCATTGATTGGGATGTACAAACGGAATGTGCTTGGATCCATGTGTACACACACTTTAATACATTTGGATTATTTTGTGCGTACGACAGTTTCTGGGTTTTAGCGTACGCCATGTTTCAGTAGGAAATCCACACAAGTCTTTATACATGAGGCCCCTGGTCTCTTCATTCAGTAACGTTACGTAATAAACCCGCAAATCAGGTTCCCACTTTGTTGCCTTTAGGTCCTGGATCTCCTTTGTCTCCGTCTGGTCCTCTAACACCCTGTGAGAAAGAAAATGGTTAGATTTAGAAATTAATACCTGGTCTGAAGGATGTGATCAGTACTTACAGTTAATCCAGGGAAACCTGGAGGACCCTGAACCCCGAGTGCTCCCTGTAGATCAGAACAAAAACAAGTTTCAGGTAAAACCAGCACGTATTTAAATAAAGAAGTGTAAATGTGTGTTTGTCTTAAAGTACAGCACATACAAACATCAACATGGAGAAATAAATAAAAGTCTTGTTTTTTCAAAATAATAACCTTAAATCAAAAAGAGATTTTATATTTTAATCTTTATTCTGAGAATCCATGAAACCAAAGTTGTCTGCCTATACAGTCATAAAATCTGAATGAATAAATTTATTCAGCACACACAGATCAAAAAAACAACAAAAAACATACAACAAAGAAAGAAAATGGATTAACAATTCATCCGTGTGCCTGTAAGGGTATAGGCATAAGCAAAGCTTATTAAGGTCTACCCCTTTAACCAAAAATAAAAATGATCTAGTCCAAAAGGAGAGGGGGGAAGTAAAAAACCCTTCTATTCCCACTCCCTTTTTCAAACACTTCAATCTCTTCATCTTAAAGGACACAATCCGAATGCTACCGTACAAATTTACATTTACAATTTGGAAGCACAAAAACTCAACCTTCTTCAGCAGATACGTATCTCGAAAACATCATGTATTTATATTGATTTTTAAACTGATTGATATTTGGACATCGTTTGAGTTCCTCTGTCAGGTTATTCCATATTCTAGGGCCACACATGGAGACACAGAAACCTTTCCTGGTCGTCCGAGCGCCAGCAAATTTAAAATGATACAAGCCCCGTAAATTATATTCTCCCTCCCTCTCAGTAAAAAAATTATTGAATTCTAAAGGGCACTTGTATATTAATTGAAATGTCTTGAATGAAATCATATTGCAAAGTTTTAATATTCCAGATTTAATGAACAATGGGTTGGTTGGTCTGGTCTCGATAACCTGCATTGTGAATTGTTCTTAATGCTCTTTTTTGAAGAATGACTAATGGTTGCAATGTAATTTTATAACTGTTGCCCCAAACTTCAGCACAGTAAGTCAGCTGGGTGCAACCAATGAATAATACAAAGTATGTAGCAGTAGTGGGCACAGTTCCGCTAATCCGCTAACCACTAATTATCGAAGATAATGTTTTCATTATTGGATTAGCTTTTCAGATAACTTTGAAAATCGTCATCGGACTAATTATCTTCGATAAGTTTTAGACCGCTAACTTTTTGCAGACGTGGTAAACAAAGCTGAATAGTTACAAACATCTATGAAATCTAAAATCAGTTAAGTACCTACCTGTTAAAATGTTTTATAGTAGATGCACAGTTCTATCCTCCATAAACAGAGGAGAGCTGGTTCTATAAGAAACCGCTCTATCCTCTGCAGGCAAAGGAGAACTGGTTACAAAAAAGAAAAAAGCTTATTTCTTTTGACCAGTGATATTGACCATACTGATACACTGGCAATGTCACCCACTTCATCCAGAGGCATACATTTTTAACTTATGGTTAAAATTTTAACCAAACAAATTTTGGACAAGTTATTTAAACTGAATCTGAAGTTTTATAAAGTGAAAATATCCGATATATGCTTGAGTTTTAAAGTAATGCACTAATTTTGAAGGTTTTAGTGTGGACATGCTGTGCCCAGGTGCATTATAGGCAGGCTTGGGGAGTAACGGAATACATGTAACGGCGTTACATAATTAGGATACAAAAAAAAGGTAACTGTATTCCGCTACAGTTACAGAACAAATGACGTATTCAGATTACAGGAATATTTAGTAAAAATGGGGATTAGTTCACGGGATTACAATTTTAATGCATTTTATGATATTATCTGTATATAATTTTTTTTCTTTGAAATGAAAACGTCCCTTCATGGACAGCAACATGACATCTCCTAACCGGGCAAAAATATTGATGAAGTACCCGGATGTTAATGCATTTTCAATGGAGATTCGCGACTGAACACACTCAGAAAAATACTCACAAAATACGTGTTAAAATGCCATTTTGACCTGGATATCGAGCCAGTAAAATTAAATGACATTAAATTATGTCAGAAAAGTATTAAACTTACTGTGACACACACACATTCCCAAATATTAGTGTTGAAAGTTACACGGATCTGCGCTGTTCAAGCTGCTGAGCTGAGGCGTCCTGCTGCTGCTGCTGTGTTCAACGCAGCGCGGCTCCTAAAACCATTACAATACATTCATATATATATATTATATTTTTACACAATTATCCTTTATTGACCGAGTTTCATTCATGAAGTCAGTGGTGTGGGTACACATCTCTATGTCTGGGTGTGACTGTGAGCGGCACAGCGCGGGTCATTATGATCTCATTATTTTAAGGTGCAAATAAAAAAAAAATCCCCAGTCTTGTCGAACAATTTTAATCACTAACGACAAGTATTTTAACTAGACACTGGTCTAGCAGTGGAAAATATCAACCAGACATAAGTGAATAATTAATTGTCCGTGTCATCGGGCGACACAGGTACGGCAGGAAACATACAGCTGTTTATCATCCAAATATCACAGACAAAGTAACAAGAAGAACCAAACCACTTACTTATGGAAGGAAATATTGTCTCCCTTGTTCCTCCGTTTGTGGCTTTGCCAACATGCGCAGCTTTCCGGCATATTCCACCTGTTTCTTGAACTTCTATGCACGCAAATCACTAACTTGCCCGGAATTAAAATGGTGACCACACTTCCTTACTGACAGTATTTACCTAATGGTTTTCATTATGCTTTTGTTCGTATTTTGAAAGTTCAATAAGTGGACTGATATGTTAAACATGGTGCGAATGCTATGTGAAAGACTAAAGTAAGATAATTTTATGTTTACTGAACAAGTAGTAGACTTTTTTTGTTTTGTATATTGTTCTGCAGGCCACTTTTAATGACAAATTCATCCGCACACCGCCTGAGTTTTCATTATCCTTCATTTGTTTGGCATTTTTTGTTGAAAATTTAGCAGGTGAACACTGGGTGTGTTTAAAACAATATTGTGGGTGCTCTTAATTCATAATGTGAAGTAAAACAGAGCATGCCATGTAAAAGAAACAGTTTTATTTTTGCTTAATAAACTGTACTATGTGGTCAAGGCTATTTATATTTAGTATCTTTTGTCTGTATTAGCATATTTGATATTGGAGTAATCCAGAAGTAATTGAAAGTAATCAAATGACATTACTTTAATACTATGGTACTTGGATTACGTTACTGACTACATTTTTCAACAGGTAACTACTAGTAACTGTATCGGAATACATTTTTAAAGTAACCCTGCCAACCCTGATTATGGGTACCTCAGTACATTCATGACAGAAGAAATGCATTTGAGACGCTCTGATCAGGCTCAACGCGGACAACAACATTAAACTCTTTGTATATTGTGCCTAAAACTCTTGTGAATTCTCTGGGTTATAGACGTTGTTATTGTGTTTGTTTTATGTAAAAATGCCAGAAGCAGCTCAGGTTGCTCCTCCATTATTTTCAATTGGAATCATAGCAATCGATTCCTGTTTGCTATTAGAGTCCTGCTTATGTCAAACACTGTCTGTCGTCTTTGTTCCAGAGTAATATATATAAGATGTCTGAAATTCAGTTTGCATTTATTAAATTCCACGCATCTTAAACGTAGCAGAAAGGGATTATCTGGAATTTTGTTTTGGCAAGTTTTCACTGGTCTCTACTGCCATCTAGTAGTGTTCATGGCAGTATTTGCCCTAGTACTGAGCATCCAGTAGTTGGCAGTGTTCTATTTATTTTGACACCGGTTATCTAATTACAACTTGGCTGTTTTTTTTTTTTGGAAAATGCCTTTTTTTTTACAAATAAAAAAATGGCATATTTTACAAAAGCACATTTATCTGTAAATACCAAGACACAACACACCTCACATTAACGTGTTGGTTTAGATAGAATGAATGAGTCAACCAATCAGTGTTAGTGGAGGCACATTTTACCCATAATCCTTTGCCATCTGTTTGTGTTTGTTACAAAACTTCAGAATTAGTGCATTACTCAACAACGCTGTTGTTGAGTATAGAGTTGAGGTTCGCTGATCCTCTCAAATCCTTTGCTGCTGGAAGTTATGTAGTAAACAGGAGTTTCCAGCAGTGAAGAGGGTGCACAAAGACAGAAGTGCTGACTCATTGTTTGGGTCTGTAGTTATCTTTGGTGCTACCAGAAGCGATTGTGGTGTTAAAACTCAAAATCAGCTTGTTAGTAGTTGCAAGTGTACCACAGACAATACTGGAAGTTATCAGTTATCTGTACCTTCCAATAGATTTTTGGGTGATTTATCGGTTTAGCTTTATAACAGATAACTTTTCAGTTAGCTCATTATCTGTTATGGAAGCTAGTTTTTTGGTTAGCTGTGCCCACCACTGGTATGTAGTGCTCTGCAATCAAGAACATGCTTTGCTTTATTTAATACTGCAATACTCTTTGATACTTTCTTTTGAATATGTTGAATATGAGCTTTCCAATTCTTTCATCAATAATGACACCTAAAACGTATTCTCTTTGACACATTCTATGTTTACCCCTTGTATATCTAACTGAATTTGTATGTCTTTTTTATAATTTCCAAATAACATTATTTTAGTTTTAGACCAATTTAATGATAATTTGTTCATATCAAACCATCTCTTTAACTTCATTATTTCAGTTCCTAAATCAGATAATAATTGTTGCTGATTTTCTCCTAAGCAAAACAGGTTTGTGTCATCTGCAAAGAGAACTGCTTTAAACAGATCTGAAATTTGACATAACTCGATGTATAAAATAAATAATTTTGGTCCCAACACAGAACCCTGGGGAAGCCCACAAATGATATCCAGACATGTAGAACAGTAGTCCCCAAGTTTAACAATATGCTTCCAGTAACTTTTAACCCACTTCAGAGCCACCCCTCTGATCCCATACAGCTCCATCTTTTGAAATAATATGTTGTGATCAATTGTGTCAAAAGCCTTTCTTAGGTCAAGAAATAAACCTAATACTATTTCCCTTTGGTCCATATGATTTTGATCTCTTCTGCTGAATCGAGCAATGCAAGTGCAGTGGACCTTTATGCTCTAAAACCATATTGACTTTCATCAAGCAAGTTGTGTCATTCTATAAATGTATCCAGTCTGCTATTGTAAAGTTTTCCAATATCTTTGAAAACTGTGACAAATCTCACATGAGATTACATCATCTACCGATAAAGACGAGGTGATGCACTTAAAAAATAAAAAAATAAATAAAATGTTAAGCGCCTTGAGGTCTTGAGGCAGCATTGTTGTGATTTGGTGCTATATAAATGAAATAAACTGAAACTGAATTGAAATGAATTTGAATTCTTAAAAATAAACAAACAAACAACAAAAAAGACTAAAGGAATTTATTTTCCAGTTTGTCATTTTTCCCCCTTACTACAACCCCTGGCAAAAATTATGGAATCACCGGCCTCTGAGGATGTTCATTCAGTTGTTTAATTTTGTAGAAAAAAAGCAGATCACAGACATGACACAAAACTAAAGTCATTTCAAATGGCAACTTTCTGGCTTTAAGAAACACTATAAGAAATCAGGAAAAAAGATTGTGGCAGTCAGTAAGTTACTTTTTTACACCAAGCAGAAGGAAAAAAATATGGAATCACTCAATTCTAAGGAAAAAATTATGGAATCACCCTGTAAATTTTCATCCCCCAAATTAACACCTGCATCAAATCAGATCTGCTCATTGACATTGACCCTATGCCATGACATTGACCCTATGTGTCTTTTTGCAAGGAATGTTTTTGCAGTTTTTGCTCTATGGCAAGATGCATTATCATCTTGAAAAATGATTTCATCATCCCCAAACATCCTTTCAATTGTCCAAAATATCAACATAAACTTGTGCATTTATTGATGATGTAATGACAGCCATCTCCCCAGTGCCTTTACCTGACATGCAGCCCCATATCATCAATGACTGTGGAAATTTACATGTTCTCTTCAGGCAGTCATCTTTATAAATCTCATTGGAAAGGCACCAAACAAAAGTTCCAGCATCATCACCTTGCCCAATGCAGATTCGAGATTCATCACTGAATATGACTTTCATCCTGTCATCCGCAGTCCACGACTGCTTTTCCTTAGCCCATTGTAACCTTGTTTTTTTCTGTTTAGGTGTTAATGATGCCTTTCGTTTAGCTTTTCTGTATGTAAATCCCATTTCCTTTAGGCGGTTTCTTACAGTTCGGTCACAGACGTTGACTCCAGTTTCCTCCCATTTGTTCCTCATTTGTTTTGTTGTACATTTTTCGATTTTTGAGACATATTGCTTTAAGTTTTCTGTCTTGACGCTTTGATGTCTTCCTTGGTCTACCAGTATGTTTGCCTTTAACAACCTTCCCATGTTGTTTGTATTTGGTCCAGAGTTTAGACACAGCTGACTGTGAACAACCAACATCTTTTGCAACATTGCGTGATGATTTATTCTCTTTTAAGAGTTTGATAATCCTCTCCTTTGTTTCAATTGACATCTCTCATGTTGGAGCCATGATTCATGTCAGTCCACTTGGTGCAACAGCTCTCCAAGGTGTGTTCACTCCTTTTTAGATGCAGACTAACGAGCAGATCTGATTTGATGCAGCTGTTAGTTTTGGGGATGAAAATTTACAGGGTGATTCCATAATTTTTCCTCAGAATTGAGTGATTCCATATTTTTTTCCTCTGCTTGGTCTAAAAAAGTAACCGTTACTGACTGCCACAATCTTTTTTTCTTGATTTCTTATAGTGTTTCTTAAAGCCAGAAAGTTGCCATTTGAAATGACTTTAGTTTTGTGTCATGTCTGTGATCTGCTTTTTTTTCTACAAAATTAAACAACTGAATGAACATCCTCCGAGGCCGGTGATTCCATAATTTTTGCCAGGGGTTGTAGTTTGGAAGGTCCTGTGACTTATTCTCCAATGCGACTGATATCCACCAAAAAATACACATTTGTCAATAATTATAATATTTATATTGGGCATCCCAGGAATCAAAACATGAAACATAATATTAATGTAATTAAAGTACACAGCAACAATACACCAAAATCCCAATTAAAAAAAAAAAAAAAACATTAAAAAAGTCAAATGGACTCACTTTGTGTGTGTGTGTGTGTGTGGTGGATCTGTGTAGTGGATCCAACAATGTTGGGCAGCAATCCGTGTCCATTTAACTATTGATTTTGTCCAAGATGTGTCAACTAACATCCAAAGCATGTTTATTTGCCCTCTTGCTTATTTTTTCTAATTTAAACATCCTTATTTTAAGTAACAGCACAGGCTGTGGTGTGCACATGTGCTTCACTGAGTTCCTGCTGTTGTTAAACTCGTTGTAACACACAGTACCGGCGCATGCTCCCAGATCTGTCCTGACCTATTCCACAGTGGTACATGTGTCATTGCCCCTTAGATTTGTATTGTGACCCTGAAATTATGAAAACAATGAGGAAAAAACAAAACAAAAACAATCCAAGATGTTGTGCCAGAATTTCTCTTACAGTACTTCAGATTAAACTGAATACTGCTGTTTACAGGGATGACGACACATACTGTAACTAAGCAGAGGGTATTCAAGAAAGAAGGAACATGAGTGTCACATGGATAAATTGCACCATGGATTCATTCTCACAGGAGTCATGAGACACTACAGCCACTAGGAGGAAGTAGAAACCTGCAGCAGGACTCCCAGCAGAGCATCTGTTTAGTAAATCTAAATGTTACCTTCAGTCAGGTGCTGGGGAGGTTAAATCCTTAAGAGTTAACAAAACACAAAGAATAACAAACTGTATGTATGTGTGCGTGTGTGTGAGAGAGAGAGAGCGAGAG
Source organism: Thalassophryne amazonica (assembly GCF_902500255.1). Taxonomy (NCBI): domain Eukaryota; kingdom Metazoa; phylum Chordata; class Actinopteri; order Batrachoidiformes; family Batrachoididae; genus Thalassophryne; species Thalassophryne amazonica. The sequence continues at coordinate 50,887,927 of NC_047119.1, forward strand.
ACAGACAGACAGAGCAGTGTGCTGATGAACCAGCTTTGAGGAGATCATCTCACCATGGGGCCCTCAAACCCAGGTTCCCCCCTGGCCCCTGCCGGCCCCACAGGCCCCTGATAGAGAAGAAAAAGGAAACAACACAGACAAGAAAAAAATGACAATAAGACCTGAACTTCAAAGAAACACAACATAATGACATAATTTGCAGAAATAATGTGACATCACACCCAAAAGAACTCCACCTACAAACACACAAAGTCCATGCACATGACACCGCACACAAAAAAAAACTGCACCTACAAAGACACAAAGTTAGTGCACATGACACAGCACCTAAGAAACCTGCAGTGCCAAACACACAGTCTATGCATGTGACACAGCACTGAAACATTTATCACTAACAATTATTAGCAGTCTGTAATCCTCATATGTGCAATTTATTGGTCTTCAGTGTTATAGAAATTATCTTCACAACTATTTAAAACCTTTTCTGAATACAGTGTGCCAAAAGCAACTGCCTACAAGATGCACTTCCAGCATCAACAAAAGCATGGACGCAAAGACAGCACAGAGAGCACATAGTTGTGTAACCAACCACAACAACACCGAGCCAAATCACGAAGGCAAACCAAAGAATTTATCAAAATAATATGAAAATTCTTGAAACAATTTGTTGCAATTGTAGCTGTGGGTTCGTTCTATTTTCCGTCCACACTAAATGCGTAAGAACACGGTGATGCTGTGCATTTTTTGACCTGTTTCTACCAACTGACAGGGGGCACATTGTTTTGTGAAACTGGTCAAGTTGTGTTTAAGTGTTAAATTTGACATTATTCTTGAGTTCACATCTCACTGGTTCTGTGTTAAAGTTGTGTACTTGTCATTTCTACGTCAAATTTACACAGATTACGGACATGAAAATACAACCCCAATTCCAATGAAGTTGGGACGTTGTGTAAAATGTACATAAAAACAGAATACAATGATTTGCAAATCCTCTTCAACATATATTCAATTGAATACACCACAAAGACAAGATATTTAATGTTAAAACTGATAAACTTTGTTTTTGTGCAAATATTTGCTCATTTTGAAATGGATGCCTGCAGCACGCTTCAAAAAAGTTGGGACAGTGGTATGTTTACCACTGTGTTACATCACCTTTCCTTCTAACAACACTCAATAAGCGTTTGGGAACTGAGGACACTAATAACTGGGTATAAAAGAAGCATCCCCAAAAGTCTCAGCCGTTCACAAGCAAAGATGGGGTGAGGATCACCACTTTGTGAACAACTGCATGAAAAAAATAGTCCAATAGTTTAAGAACAATGTTTCTCAACATTCAATTGCAAGGAATTTAGGGATTCCATCATCTACAGTCCATAATATAATCAGAAGATTCATAGAATCTGGAGAACTTTCTACACGTAAGCGGCAAGGCCAAAAGCCCACATTGAATACCCGTGACCTTCGAACCCTCAGACGGCACTGCATTAAAAACCGACATCATTGTATAAAGGATCTTACTGCGTGGGCTCAGGAACACTTCAGAAAACCATTGTCATTTAACACAGTTTGTCGCTACATCTACAAGTGCAAGTTAAAACTCTACCATGCAAAGCGAATGAAAGCCATACATCAACAACATCCAGAAACGCCGCCGCATTCTCTGAGCCCAAGCTCATTTGAAATGGACAGACACAAAGTGGAAAAGTGTGCTGCGGTCTGATGAGTCCACATTTCAAATTGTTTTTGGAAATCATGGATGCCGTGTCCTCCGGACAAAAGAGGAGAAAGACCATCCAGACTGTTACCAGTGCAAAGTTCAAAAGCCAGCATCTGTGATGGGGGTGTGTTAATGCCCATGACATGGGCAACTTACACATCTGTGATGGCACCATCAATGCTGAAAGGTACATCCAGGTTTTGGAGCAACACATGCTGCCATCCAAGCAGCGTCTTTTTCAGGGACATCCCTGCTTATGTCAGCAAGACAATGCCAAGCCACATTCTGCACGTGTTACAACAGTGTGGCTTTGTAGTAAAAGAGTGCGGGTACTAGACTGGCCTGCCTGCAGTCCAGACCTGTCGCCCATTGAAAATGTGTGGCGCATTATGAAGCGCAAAATACGACAATGGAGACCTCACACTGTTGAACAACTGAAGTCGTACATCAAGCAAGAATGAGAAAGAATTCCACCTACAAAGCTTCAACAATTACTGTCCTCAGTTCCCAAACGCTTATTGAGTGTTAGAAGGAAAGGTGATGTAACACAGTGGTAAACATACCACTGTCCCAGCTTTTTCGAAACCTGTTGCAGGCATCCATTTCAAAATGAGCTATCCGCACAAAAATAATAAAGTTTATCAGTTTGAACATGAAATATTTTGTCTTTGTGGTGTATTCAAATGAATATAGGTTGAAGAGGATTTGCAAATCATTGTAATCTGTTTTTATTTACATTTTACACAACATCCCAACTTAATTGGAATTGGGGTTGTAAAAACAACCTCATCTTTTGGCAGTTCTGACAGGCAGGACACAAAATGATCAGTTACTGTGAAATAACCCATGCAGCTTGTATCAGAGTATCGGCTCCTTTCTAGGACATGCATTTGAGATGAATCACTTCAAAGATGTTTGGATTTTAACAAAAATAACTTGGTGAGACGGACTTACAGGATCTCCTTTAGGTCCAGGAGCACCGATGAGTCCTGGATTTCCCTGTTAAGAAGCACATATGAACCCTTTAGATTTCAACATCTCCAAACTCAAAGCTGCAGTACAGTGTGAATTTAGATCCACCAACTGGATCAGACTGCCATAAAGCAGCACGTGTCTTCAAATTCTCATATACTCGTATAGAAATGATTGGGTCAAACTGACACACTGGCTTCTAATTCTGTTTTGTCAAATTCCACAAAGGAATGTTAAAATTTAGTCTCATGGTCATTCATCAGTCATTGTCGGTCAGTATCGTCTCGAGACTCAATCATCACTCATTTGTAACAACATTAAAGAACCACATGACAGGACCACTGCATTGGAAAAGAAAGGCAGAAAGTCAATGCACATCATACATGATAATATTTAAAATTTTGATGACTTATTGTTGAGGGACCACATATAGTGGCAAAAGGTATAGATGTATACATAGCAGCAGGATGAAAGATGTAAGCTGGGACAGTGTACACTGAGGCACAACCAAGTGTCAGAAATCGTGTACAGGAACATCTGTGCCACATACGGATTAGAAGCCCCCAAGTACCGATGGGAGACTTCACCAAAGGTGGTCGAGAACAACAGGGCTGAGGTCCTGTGGGACTTCAAATTCCAGACAGACAAGCAGATGCTGGCAAACCAACTAGACATAGTTGTGGTTGACAAGGGAAAGACACCAGAGGCAACATCAGAAAGAAAGAGCACAAGAAAATCGAAAAGCACCAAGAACTGAAGGAGCAACTGGAACAAAAGTGGAAGGTAAAATCCAAAGTGGTCCCACAGGTAATAGGAGCACTAGGAGCTGTAACCCCCAAACTGGAAGAGTGGCTCCAGCAGATTACAGGCACAACATTGGAGGTCACCATCCAGGAGATACTGCACCAAACCTTCAAACTCCCAGGCCTCTGGTAGAAGACCTGAGCTTGAGGAACATGTATCGACTAAAAATATCTTTAAAATCCTACAAAAGTTTGACGTGGGCTGAAAACAAGTCAGCAGCTGTTGCTTGAACAGTACTCACTTGGGGTCCTCTAAGTCCTGGAGGTCCTATCTGACCCTCTAAACCTGTAGGACCCTGGTGGGAAAAAAAAACAGTAAATTCTATGTCAAGCTTGATCTCAAAGCTTTTCCAGTCAGCAGCCACACAAAATGTACCTGTGGACCTTTGGGTCCGACCCTACCAGCAGGCCCCAAGTCACCCTGGAAGAAAAAGCAAATAAAAGATATATACAACAATATAATAATATATTCATTATATCCAAGTTACTTCCCTGACTCACTGTGCGTTACTATTGTTTTTGTACTATTGTTGTATTGTGTATTTTGTATTGCGATCACAGCTTTACAACAGGTGTCGCGTCGAGATGCAGGGGGGTTCTGAACTGTCCACTTTCAGTGAGCTGCTACATAGAGCCACATCCACTGTGCAGCTCAGCTCCGAGTTAAAGAACAGTCATCTCTCAAAGCATGGTGGCGCTCAGAGCTATAGTTTTACAAAGACATTTTTCGCTTTTTTTTTTCTTTAAAACTCTGTGCCACTCTGTGTGTGTCCTCGTTAAAAACAGCTGATACGCGATGATACTAAGGCTTTTTTTTAACCACCCAAATGCACCCAAGTCTCTTTCTGAGGATGATATGGCGCAAAAAAACAAACAATAAAACAAACAAACAAACAAAAAAATGTTGATCAAACCTTACCTGTCAATCTGGTCATGTTTTCTGCATAAATAAATGTTATCCATTCTTCTGATCAGATTGCAAGTCAGGGATGAATCCATGCAGGGATGGGGTGTGGTGGTGGTGGGGGTCATGACTCCCCACACCAGCCCGAGATTAAAGGTTCAATTTTGAAGACATTTTTTCTTACTACTTAATAAAAACAATAATAATTTCAACAACTAAAATGTTTAGAAAGACTTTCAAATGTTGGAAAGAATTTAATAGTTACATTTAGAAACAACAGGTTAGAAATGGTACGTTTTATTGTTACAGTGCTATCAACATTTAAATATGAGGTCAAGAAAAATGTCTTTATTTTATTTTTTATTAAACAAGTATTTATGTTCATTGAAGTCAAGAAAGGGTGACTATAAAGTGAGTATTGGCAAAAGGAGTTATCATTTTCATGTTGAGGTGGCGGGGGGTGTTGTCGGCAGCTACTGAAAGTAACTAAAAAAGTAACTAGTAATCTAACTTAGTTACTTTTAAAACTGAGCAATCAGTAAAGTTACTTTATCAAGGAGTATCAGTAATTGGACTACTTTTCAAAGTAACTGTAGCAACGCTATATATGCCTCGCTGGAGAAGTGTTCCGGGCACATCCCACTGGGAGGAGGCCCCGGGGAAGACCCAGGACACGCTGGAGGGACTACATCTCTCGGCTGGCTTGGGAATGCCTTTGGGTTCCCCCGGAGGAGCTGGGGGAGGTGTGTGTGGATCGGGAGGTCTGGGCGGCTTTGCTTGAGCTGCTGCCCCCGCGACCCGACTCCGGATAAAGCGGAAGAAAATGGATGGATGGATGGATGGATATACACTCAACAAAAATATAAACGCAACACTTTTGGTTTTGCTCCCATTTTGTATGAGATGAACTCAAAGATATAAAACTTTTTCCACATACACAATATCACCATTTCCCTCAAATATTGTTCACAAACCAGTCTAAATCTGTGATAGTGAGCACTTCTCCTTTGCTGAGATAATCCATCCCACCTCACAGGTGTGCCATATTAAGATGCTGATTAGACACCATGATTAGTGCACAGGTGTGCCTTAGACTGTCCACAATAAAAGGCCACTCTGAAAGGTGCAGTTTTATCACACAGCACAATGCCACAGATGTCGCAAGATTTGAGGGAGCGTGCAATTGGCATGCTGACAACAGGAATGTCAACCAGAGCTGTTGCTCGTGTATTGAATGTTCATTTCTCTACCATAAGCCGTCTCCAAAGGCGTGTCAGAGAATTTGGCAGTACATCCAACCAGCCTCACAACCGCAGACCACGTGTAACCACACCAGCCCAGGACCTCCACATCCAGCATGTTCACCTCCAAGATCGTCTGAGACCAGCCACTCGGACAGCTGCTGAAACAATCGGTTTGCATAACCAAAGAATTTCTGCACAAACTCTCAGAAACCGTCTCAGGGAAGCTCATTTGCATGCTCGTCGTCCTCATCGGGGTCTCGACCTGACTCCAGTTCGTCGTTGTAACCGACTTGAGTGGGCAAATGCTCACATTCGCTGGCGTTTGGCACGTTGGAGAGGTGTTCTCTTCACGAATGAATCCCGGTTCACACTGTCCAGGGCAGATGGCAGACAGCGTGTGTGGTGTCGTGTGGGTGAGCAGTTTTCTGATGTCAATGTTGTGGATCAAGTGGCCCATGGTGGCGGTGGGGTTATGGTATGGGCAGGCGTCTGTTATGGATGAAGAACACAGGTGCATTTTATTGATGGCATATTGAATGCACAGAGATACCGTGACGAGATCCTGAGGCCCATTGTTGTGCCATACATCCAAGAACATCACCTCATGTTGCAGCAGGATAATGCACGGCCCCATGTTGCAAGGATCTGTACACAATTCTTGGAAGCTGAAAATGTCCCAGTTCTTGCATGGCCGGCATACTCACTGGACATGTCACCCATTGAGCATGTTTGGGATGCCCTGGACCGGCGTATACGACAGCGTGTACCAGTTCCTGCCAATATCCAGCAACTTCGCACAGCCATTGAAGAGGAGTGGACCAACATTCCACAGGCCACAATTGACAACCTGATCAACTCTATGTGAAGGAGATGTGTTGCACTGCATGAGGCAAATGGTGGTCACACCAGATACTGACTGGTATCCCCCCCCAATAAAACAAAACTGCACCTTTCAGAGTGGCCTTTTATTGTGGACAGTCTAAGGCACACCTGTGCACTAATCATGGTGTCTAATCAGCATCCTGATATGGCACACCTGTGAGGTGGGATGGATTATCTCAGCAAAGGAGAAGTGCTCACTATCACAGATTTAGACTGGTTTGTGAACAATATTTGAGGGAAATGGTGATATTGTGTAGGTGGAAAAAGTTTTAGATCTTTGAGTTCATCTCATACAAAATGGGAGCAAAACCAAAAGTGTTGTGTTTATATTTTTGTTGTGTGTATATATATATATATATATATATATATATATATATACATATATATACACACACACAAGAGCTGTCAATAAAGTATAGGTCCTTTTTATTTTTTTCAAAAACTATATGGATTTCATTCATATGTTTTTACGTCAGACATGCTTGAACCCTCGTGCGCATGCGTGAGTTTTTCCACGCCTGTCGGTGACGTCATTCGCCTGTGAGCACTCCTTGTGGGAGGAGTCGTCCAGCCCCTTGTCGGAATTCCTTTGTCTGAGAAGTTGCTGAGAGACTGGCGCTTTGTTTGATCAAACTTTTTTCTAAACCTGTGAGACACATCGAAGTGGACACGGTTCGAAAAATTAAGCTGGTTTTCGGTGAAAATTTTAACGGCTGATGAGAGATTTTGAGGTGATACTGTCGCTTTAAGGACTTCCTGTTGGGAAGGTGTCGTAGCACGGACCCACAACAGGGGGCGCAAAGGAACGGACAATGAATAAGCCAATAAGTAACAATTTAATGTTGTGACAACACACAACTAAACACACAAAATATATATAGTCAATTAACACCAGGTGACGTGTGGGCAGGCTCGAAGATAGAAGACCCCCGACAAGAGATGAGCCGCGTCCCACACGGCTTCCACCACCAACGGCCTGAAGAACACCGGAGCCGCCAAGTCCCGAGTCCCCAGGTGGCCTCTGTCTTCGGCTGTCGACCCTGGTACTGCTGGCAGAAAACAAGACAGGATGGATGAGTGTGAAGTCGCACACTCGGTAATCCACAGTCTGCACTCAGTTAGGAGGGAGCACCTCCACCTCCAATCACACACTCGTGCAGCTCCTGTTTAACCACTTATCTTGGTTTGGGGTGTGAGGCGAAGCCGTCGCTGATCACACCAAACGCCAATCCCACAGATAAGGCAAAACACCACAGGATAACGGCTGCAAAAGAAGTTCAGATTATTACTCAACGTTCGAGTCAGCAGAGAAAATTACCTTTTCGGTAGTTGATTTCTCGGCGGGGAGGTGGAGTTGCAGTCCGGCTTATAAGTGGTGTAGATGAGTGACAGCTGGTGCGATGAGTGACAGCTGTCACTTCTTCTGGGTCTGGCGCCCTCTCGTGCTTGGAGTCCGCACTCCAAGCAGGGCGCCCTCTGGTGGTGGTGGGCCAGCAGTACCTCCTCTTCAGTGGCCCACATAACAGGACCCCCCCCTCAACGGGCGCCTCCTGGCGCCCGACCTGGCTTGTCCGGGTGTCTCTTGTAGAAATCGGGCAGGAGGGCCGGGTCCAGGATGAAGCTCCTCTTCACCCAGGAGCGTTCTTCAGGTCCATACCCCTCCCAGTCCACCAGATATTGGAACCCCCGGCCCTTACGACGGATGTCCAGGAGCCTGCGGACTGTCCAAGCAGGCTCCCCGTCGATGAGCCGGGCAGGAGACGGCGTAGGTCCAGGTGCACAGAGGGGCGAGGTGTGGTGTGGCTTGAGGCGGGACACATGGAACACAGGGTGGATCCGCAGTGAAGCTGGGAGTTGGAGCTTCACTGCGGACGGGTTGATGATTTTGAGGATTTTGAATGGTCCTATGTATCTGTCTTTCAACTTGGGGGAGTCCACACAGACAGGGATGTCCTTTGTCGAAAGCCACACCTCCTGCCCGGGCTGGTATGTGGGGGCCGGGGAACGCTGGCGGTCCACATGGGTCTTGGCCCTCGTCCGGGCCTTTAACAGGGCAGAGCGGGCGGTCCGCCACACCCGGCGGCACCTCCTGAGGTGGGCCTGGACCGAGGGCACACTGACCTCTCCCTCCACTAGCGGGAATAATGGGGGCTGGTACCCCAAACATGCCTCAAAAGGGGAGAGGCCGGTAGCAGACGAGACTTGGCTGTTATGGGCATACTCGATCCAGGCCAGATGGTGACTCCAGTCCGCCGGGAGCGCGGAGGTGACGCAGCGAAGGGCCTGCTCCAACTCCTGGTTAGCCCGCTCTGCCTGGCCGTTTGTCTGGGGGTGATACCCGGACGAGAGGCTCACGGTGGCCCCCAGCTCCTTACAGAAACTCCTCCAAAATTGCGAAGAGAACTGGGGACCACGATCTGATACGATGTCCGATGGTATCCCATGCAGCCGCATGACGTAGTGGACCAGGAGGTCTGCCATCTCCTGGGCCATCGGGAGGTTTGGGAGGGCCACGAAGTGGGCCGCCTTGGAGAACCGGTCCACTATCGTGAGAATGATGGTGTTGCCCTGGGACGGCGGGAGGCCCGTGATGAAGTCCAGGCCGATGTGAGACCAGAGGCGGTGAGGCACCGGCAGGGATTGGACAAGTCCCGAGGTCTTCCGATGGTCTGCCTTGCCCCTGGCGCAGATGGTACAGGCCTGGACGTAGTCCCGAACATCGGTTTCCAGTGACGCCCACCAGAAGCGCTGCTGGACCACTGCCACGGTCCTACGCACTCCGGGATGACAGGAGAGCTTGGATCCGTGACAGAAGTCCAATACGGCAGCTCTGGCCTCTGGTGGGACGTACATTCTGTTCTTGGGGCCGGTCCCTGGGTCTGGGCTCCTTGCCAGGGCCTCCCGGATGGTCTTCTCCACGTCCCAGGTGAGGGAGGCCACGACAGTGGACTCGGGGATGATGGTCTCGGTGGGGTTCGACAGCCCCGCCTTGGCTTCTTCTTGGTGCACCCGGGACAACGCATCCGATTTTTGGTTTTTGGTCCTGGGGTGGTACGTGATCCGGAAGTCAAAGCGCCCGAAGAACAGAGACCAGCGGGCTTGCCTGGGGTTCAGCCGCTTGGCGGTCCGGATGTACTCCAGGTTCCGATGGTCCATGAAAACCGTGAAAGGCAACGACGCCCCCTCCAGCAGGTGTCTCCACTCTTCAAGAGCCTCCTTCACCGCGAGGAGCTCCCGATTGCCGACGTCATAGTTCTGTTCAGCTGGGGTCAACCTGCGGGAAAAATAGGCACAAGGATGGAGAACCTTATCAGCCTCCACGCTCTGGGACAGCACGGCTCCTATCTCTGAGTCAGAGGCGTCCACTTCCACTATGTACTGGCGATCAGGATCAGGCTGCACCAGAACTGCTGCAGTCGAGAACCAGCGTTTCAACTCCTTGAACGCGGCTTCGCACCGATCCGACCAGGTGAAGGGGACCTTGGTGGAGGTCAGGGCAGTCAGGGGGCTAACTACCTGACTGTAGCCTTTAATGAACCTCCTGTAGAAATTTGCAAAGCCGAGGAACTGCTGTAGTTTCCTGCGGCTTGTTGGTTGGGGCCAATCTCTCACCACCGCAACCTTGGCCGGATCAGGGGCAACGGAGTTGGAGGAGATGATGAACCCCAGGAAGGACAAAGAAGTGTGGTGGAACTCGCACTTCTCGCCCTTCACAAACAGCCGGTTGTCCAACAACCGCTGTAGGACCTGACGTACATGCTGGACATGGGTCTCAGGGTCCGGGGAAAAGATGAGTATATCATCCAGATATACGAAGATGAACCGATGCAGGAAGCCCCGCAAGACGTCATTTACCAAAGCTTGGAACGTCGCGGGGGCGTTAGTGAGGCCGAACGGCATGACCAGGTACTCAAAGTGACCTAACGGGGTGTTAAATGCCGTCTTCCACTCGTCTCCCTTCCGGATCCGAACCAGGTGGTACGCGTTTCTAAGATCCAATTTTGTGAAAATTTGGGCTCCATGCAGGGGTGTGAACACTGAATCCAACAGAGGTAACGGGTATCGGTTGCGAACCGTGATTTCGTTCAGCCCTCTGTAATCAATGCATGGACGGAGTCCGCCGTCCTTTTTGCCCACAAAAAAGAAACCAGCACCCATCGGGGAGGTGGAGTTCCGGATCAGCCCGGCAGCTAAAGAGTCCCGGATGTAGGTCTCCATTGATTCGCGTTCCGGACGTGAGAGGTTGTACAACCTACTGGACGGGTACTCAGCGCCCGGGACCAAATCGATGGCACAATCGTACGGTCGGTGCGGGGGAAGAGTGAGCATCAGATCTTTGCTGAAGACGTCAGCGAGATCGTGGTACTCCTTTGGCACCGCCGATAGATTGGGGGGGACTTTAACCTCCTCATTAGCCGTCATGCCGGGAGGAACCGAGGATCCTAAACACTCCCGGTGGCAGGTTTCGCTCCACTGCGTCACAACCCCGGACGGCCAATCTATCCGGGGATTGTGCTTCACCATCCATGGAAATCCCAAAATCACTCGGGAGGTAGAAGGTGTTACATGGAACACGATCTCCTCCCTGTGATTTCCAGACACAACCAAGGTCACAGGCTGTGTCTGATGTGCGATTAACGGAAGCAGGGTGCCATCTAGTGCTCGCACCTGCAATGGTGACGGCAGAGCCACCAGGGGGAGCCCTACTTCCTTTGCCCATCTGCTATCCAGCAGATTTCCTTCCGACCCCATGTCTACCAGTGCTGGGACATGAAGGGTTAGATCCCCACAAAGGATCGTTACTGGGATTCGTGCAGATTTGCGGGGTTTCCCCGCGTGCGTGTTATGGCCCACCCTTAGCCCAGTTTCTAAGGACGGGCGTTGTAGTTTTGACCGTTTGGGGCAGTCCTTCTGCATATGCTCACAAGAGCCGCAGACAAAACACTCCCCGCGGGCCAGCCTCCTTTGTCTGATGTTTGTCTTTACTTTGGCCCTGCTCGTGTCCATAGCCTCCTCAGCAGGGGGAGCTGTAGCCACACGGAGCTCTCTGGCAGTGAAGCGTGGGGACGACGTCACCCTTTCGGAACCGGAAGGGGGAGGGACGGCTCGTGCCCGGTCACGCCCCCCGGCCTGCTCCCGACGATGCTCATTCAAACGGTTGTCTAAGCGTATAACCAAATCGACAAGCCCGTCAAAATCCCGCGGTTCCTCCTTAGCCAGCAGGTGGTCCTTCAGGACCGGAGACAGTCCATTTACGAAGGCAGCGCGGAGCGCAACGTTAATCCAGCCGGACCTCGCGCCCACGATGCAGAAGTCGACTGCATACTCGGCTGCGCTGCGACGCCCCTGTCTCATTGACAGCAGCACGCTCGAAGCGGTCTCGCCTCTGTTGGGATGGTCAAAAACTTGTTTGAACTCCCGTACAAACCCAGCATAAGACGTTAGGAGCCGTGAATTCTGCTTCCAAAGTGCCGTAGCCCAGGCGCGTGCCTCTCCTCGAAGCAGATTAATAACATAAGCCACCCGGCTGGCGTCTGACTCGTAGATGACACGACGCTGTGAAAAGACGAGCGAACACTGCATGAGGAAGTCTGCGCACGTCTCAACACAGCCTCCGTACGGTTCCGGAGGGCTTATGTATGCTTCAGGGGACGGTGGGGGGGGTCGTTGAACGACCAGTGGAACGTCTGTTACGGGCCCAGGACCAGCAAGAGGAGTGGCTGCAGCAGCGCCCTGATCGCGCGCTTCCACCCTGGCTGTGAGAGCCTCCACCCTCCGGTTAAGGAGAACATTCTGCTCGGTCACCAAATCCAGCCGAGCCGTGAAGGCGGTTAAAATCTGCTGCAGCTCACTCAACACACCTCCTGCTGACGCCTGCGCTCCTGGCTCTTCCATTGGCTGTTCAAGCTCGGGTTGACGCCCCTCGGAATCCATGACGAATGGCCGAGATATCCTGTTGGGAAGGTGTCGTAGCACGGACCCACAACAGGGGGCGCAAAGGAACGGACAATGAATAAGCCAATAAGTAACAATTTAATGTTGTGACAACACACAACTAAACACACAAAATATATATAGTCAATTAACACCAGGTGACATGTGGGCAGGTTCGAAGATAGAAGACCCCCGACGAGAGATGTCCCACACGGCTTCCACCACCAACGGCCTGAAGAACACCGGAGCCGCCAAGTCCCGAGTCCCCAGGTGGCCTCTGTCTTCGGCTGTCGACCCTGGTACTGCTGGCAGAAAACAAGACAGGATGGATGAGTGTGAAATCGCACACTCAGTAATCCACAGTCTGCACTCAGTTAGGAGGGAGCACCTCCACCTCCAATCACACACTCGTGCAGCTCCTGTTTAACCACTTATCTTGGTTTGGGGTGTGAGGCGAAGCCGTCGCTGATCACACCAAACGCCAATCCCACAGATAAGGCAAAACACCACAGGATAACGGCTGCAAAAGAAGTTCAAATTATTACTCAACGTTCGAGTCAGCAGAGAAAATTACCTCTTCGGTAGTTGATTTCTCGGCGGGGAGGTGGAGTTGCAGTCCGGCTTATATAGTGGTGTAGATGAGTGACAGCTGGTGCGATGAGTGACAGCCGTCACTTCTTCTGGGTCTGGCGCCCTCTCGTGCTTGGAGCCCGCACTCCAAGCAGGGCGCCCTCTGGTGGTGGTGGGCCAGCAGTACCTCCTCTTCAGCGGCCCACATAACACTTCCCACGGTGCGAGACGTCGCGCAGCGCTCTCAGGCGCCGTCGTCAGCCTGTTTCAAGCTGAAAAAGTCCACATTTCAGGCTCTATTGTTCCAGGACGTCGTGAGAGAACAGAGAAGTTTCAGAAGAAGTCGGTTTCAGCATTTTGTCCGGATATTCCACTGTTAAAGGAGATTTTTTAAATGAAAGATGTGCGGACGGGTCCGCGCATCGGGACGCAGCCAGCGCGGTGCGGCAGCACAGGAAAAACACCTCCGTGTTGATAACCATTTGTAAAATCCAGGCGGCTTTTGATGGCTTTCAGTGGAGTGAGTATATGAGAAATTGTTTAACAGCTGGACATGTTCCAACTTGTCCTTAAGGCTTCCAACAGAGGTGTTTTTCCTGTGGCGGAGCGTCGTGGCGGCTGCGAGCCGACGCTGCAATCCGTCCGCACGTCTTTCATTAAAAAAGTCTCCTTTAACAGTGAAATATCCAGATAAAATGCTGAAACCGACTTCTTCTGAAACTTCTCTGTTCTCTCACGACGTCCTGGATCAATAGAGCCTGAAATGTGGAGGTTTTCAGCTTGAAACAGGCTGACGACGGCGCCTGAGAGCGCTGCGCGACGTCTCGCACCGTGGGAAGTCCTTAAAGCGACAGTATCATCTCAAAATCTCTCATCAGCCGTTAAAATTTTCACCGAAAACCAGCTTAATTTTTCGAACCGTGTCCACTTCGATGTGTCTCACAGGTTTAGAAAAAATTTTGATCAAACAAAGCGCCAGTCTCTCAGCAACTTCTCAGACAAAGGAATTCCGACAAGGGGCTGGACGATTCCTCCCACAAGGAGTGCTCACAGGCGAATGACGTCACCGACAGGCATGGAAAAACTCACGCATGCGCACGAGGGTTCAAGCATGTCTGACGTAAAAACATGAATGAAATCCATATAGTTTTTGAAAAAAATAAAAAGGATCTATACTTTATTGACAGACCTCGTATATATATATATATATATATATGAGGTCTGTTAGAAAAGTATCAGACCTTTTTATGTTTTGCAAAAACCTGATGGATTTGAATCACGTGTGCTTGCATGAGCAAACCTTGAACCTTTGTGCGCATGCGTGAACTTTTTCACGCCTGTCGATTGCATCATTTTCTGGTAAGTAGCCTTTGTGTGAGGACATGTGTTGTGCGCTCGACGAATTTTCATTGCAAGGAAAAAGACGGAACGACTGGAGCAGCGCCGCATCAAATTTTGCCAGAAAATGGGCGACAGCGAGGTGGACGCTTGAGTTCCATAAGGAGGTATTTGGAGGTTTGATTTGTGTCTCACCCTTGAACCGTTGACGCCTTGAACCCCGACCTGCCCAGTGAGACCCGGCGCACCCTGAAACAGACAACAATCACAACCAACATGAACAATCAACCCTTCACCTAGAAGATTATTAGTCTCAGTTCATTTGTATGTTAGGAACAGTTTTATGAATTTTGTAAAAGTGTTGCTTACTATAACAGGAAAAAAAAGATTAAATTAAAAGTAATAAGTTTACCGTTGGCCCTGGCAGGCCGGGTGGCCCATCCAGTCCATTATTCCCCTGGTAACAGAACATTAATCATTTTTTTTTGCATCAGAAAAGACCACCTTAGGGTATCAAATACACTCACTGATGCAAAGGAACATGCAGCAGCAATGCAGGAAAAAACCCATCAGCTCAATGAACAATGATCACACACAACAACAGGAAGAGAGACGACGACCGAGATTTGTAAGAGTCCAGTTATCAGACAGAACACCCGGAGGCCGCCTTTAGGCGCCATCAACGGCCTTGCTTGTCCATTCTGGAGGGTGGAGGGGCCCAGCCCTGAACAGTTCACTGTAGTCAACAACAGAGCTGGAGAAGCTAAGGGCGGGGGAAGACGAGGGGAGTGAGGCATGAGCGTTGTTCTTCTCCAGGAGGTTTTTATCACAGTGGCCTTGAAGTGCAGCTATGTTTTGGGAAGCCGAATGAAAATCCAGATTAGCAGACGCCTGAAAGATTCCACAGTCTGAGACAGAGTGGCTTCCAATACATTTGAATTAGGAGAGGAGATGTGGTCATTACTGACGATCAATGCGGTTTTCCAGTGCAGCCATCCTACCGGAGATGGTATCCAACGCGCAGTTAACACCCGCCGACTGAGCTGACACTGCCCTTCCAATTGAATCAATCATGTGGGGCAGCCTGGACGGGCCAATTATTGCCGCTTCCACTTTCTTAATTTTCCGGTAAACCAGCAGTATGCCCGCTCCACACAGCAGGAACCCAGTCACCACCATGCCAAATATATACACATCTTCGACGTCCTCCACAGACACCGTGTAAAGGCACATGATCTGCCATTTCCTCCAACTGTCCATCACGTAACCCATCACATGTGTCCCGGCAGGACAGGTCGGGTCCTCCGCTCTCGAGTGTCTTGTAGAAAAAATAGTGTCAATTGCGTTCAGAGACCACTTTAACAGATCCATTTTTGCTGTTTCCAGAAGAGCAAAGCTGGCAGCCTCACAGACAGACAACACACCACAGAAGCAGGAAAGATAAGGAGGGAGGGAGAAGAGAAAAATGCAACCGTCTCGGCCGAGAGCAGATTGTACATATGTAACAACAGTGTTTGAACGGAAAGAAATGCTTTTTTATTAATTACAATTTTGTTTTTATGGCCATAACCATTATTATTATTATTGTTGTTGTTGTTATTATTTTATGTTATTAGTATTAAGACGATTATCACCATATTTTTTAACTGAAAACATTGTAAATACCTGGTTGGCAAACTTCCTAGATATGCACAAATGTTTCATGAATATTTTTAATGAACTACTCTCTACAGCTTTCATGCTAGGAAGATCACAGTGACCTAATTTTATGTCTCAGAGGTAGAGGCCTGTTAAAGATCCCTACAGGCCTGAAATGAGTCCTGTACCTCTTTCCATTTTGAAACATACCACCCTGCTAATGTATAAGGATGTACGACGACGTATGATGCCGCACGATGGACGATACATGATCAAATAAGCTCAGTACAGCTTTGCACTAGTTGCAGTAGCCATTCTCTACAGCTTAACAATGTCCAATCTTGATCACTGGCCCCCTACATAATAACCATATGATCGTATTGTCATATGAATAGCAAAATATACACTGTATTATAACCATACAAACACCCTTTTAAAAAAAGCAGGATACAGGGCTAAAATCAAATGTCTCCCGCTTTGACATGACTTAATATAACCTAAAGAGTCCCTGGACAAAGTCTGGCACTTTTGCAAAAAAGTGCACGATTCTATCCCTTAACTGCTGGACTAGCTAAAGTGTGTTGCACCACATTGCGCCACTGCTGTGGAGAAAAAAATAAAAACCACACACCATAAAATTTGCACCGCAATTGAATGTCTTGTAAATTTTTTGTATTGTCCCTCTTATCAAGCGGACAATACAAGTATGAACCTCCTGTTCCTCTGTAGATGACCCATAGTCATAGACACACAGTCATGAAATGACATGAATGAAATAGTACTTCACAGAACATAATCATCATTGGTATTTTCATTTCTCACGTAAGATATTTTTAGCACATCACCTGTCTCATTGAAAAATTACACTACAGAGCACAGTTTACTTTAAAAAACAAAACATAAAATAATTCTTTCTCCCGTAAACTGTCAAATGGTTGCATTACTCACATCAGGCCCACGGGGACCCTCAACCCCGTAGCCCCCTCGGATCCCCTGAGGTCCCTGCAGACAAGAATCATAAAGTACGTTAATAAAATCACATTATCTTCTTTGTTAGCTAGGTTTAAATGTCTGGTTCAGGTGCTAAACATGTTCAACTTCAGCTCGTGTGCTATGTACAGTAGCTGTGCAGCCTAAGTTCACTCTCATTTTTAATCAAGTTAAACTAAAGAGAATGAAAACAATCAAATAAGACGAAAACTAAAAGAACATTTACATCAGATAAAAAACCCGAATGACTGTGTGTACAGGATTTACTGTAATCCCAACAGGGATAAGTGAGAATGTATGTTTCTGAGATTCAGTTGAACTTGCCCTTTAATAAACCAGCTTAGTTTGCTTCTGATTAGAGCTTGTGGACCAGTAATTACCACAAAGTCTGACATGGATGCATGTTTTGTTCTTATTTCACAGCAGATGGACGGGCCAAGTTAACATTAACAGTTTTAAAAATCACATTCAGCTCAGCAAGGTTTCTGTTTGATTGTTTGTTCTCTGACTCTTCCCAGGTCCTTTGTCTGATTTCTGACAAACTTAGTACATGGTCAACCCTGGAAGTGCCCTTAAAGGGTTAGTTTTGGCAAAGGTCACAATCATTTTAGTCAAAGACCAAAATTTAGGGCTTTTTTGCCCCCATTTAGACCAAATGTGGCAGGTGGATTCAGAAACCACATAAGCAAGTTCAAATTTGCCCAATAACAGTTATTGACATTAAGCTCAATGTCATGTCTCTCTGTTTGTTCGACTACTCTTCCAATTTCCTTTGGCTGATTTCTACCAAACTAGGTAGAAATAAAGAGCGACCCTGGAATTGTCCTAAAAGGGTTCATTTTGGCAAAGTCAAAGTCACTGAGTTCAAGGTCAAGGAATTCTCCCATCAAAGTCAACCAAATATCAAGATGAAGATCAAGGCCACTAGGGTAAAATCCAAGAAATTAAATTTTCCGTCCAATCTGGACCAAACCAGACACGCATGTGTAGATAGAATCCTGAACTACCTTGGCAAGGCCAGTCATTAAGGTGAAAGTCAAGGTAACTGAGGCAATTAATTTTATTTTGAACTGAATTTGAGGCAACCCTTGTCCTGCCAAGGTCAACTGAAGGTCAACCATTCAAGTGAAGCTCAAGGTCATTGGGGCCAAGTTCAAGGAATGTGATTTTCTACCAGATCTAGACTGAACCAGACCCACATGTATTGGTGAATTCAAGATTTGACCTGGCAAGGTCAGTCAACGGTTATTCAATGGTACAAGGTCAATGGAGTCAAAAGTTAGCTTTCCACCACACAATGACTTATATTGTTTACCAGGAAAATCTACCCAAAACAAGGTGACTACATCCACACTGATGAAAAACTTGCCCCACCCATTTGCCATATCCATTGGCAACTGCACGCCCACAGGCATTATTGCAAAGTTTTGTGAAAATCTATGGTGCACTGGTATCATTTCTTGTAGCAGGAGCATTGTAGAGAACTGGACTTGACTGGTGGTGCATCAACAACCCTATGAGTAACCATTGTCACATACAGTATAATGCATGAAGGAACCAAAGACTTCTTGAACACCCAAGTTCAACCAAAAAGAATAAACAAACAGATGCTTAAAGATACTTACTGGTGGGCCAGGAGGACCAGGTGGACCTTGTATACCAGTATGACCCTGAACATGAAGATAATATAATTAGTATTGCATTCCATTCAGTAGTGTTGAGTTCTTTGACACATCTTTCAAAATTAAAACAACATATCTGCTAGTTTCAAGACAATTGTCAACCACAAAAACAGTGCAAGGAAGAATTAAGAAGAAAATAAATGAAAATGGAACAGTGTATAAAACAAAGAGTTAAGAAAAACAGTGAATGCAATTCCAAAATAATACTTTTTTTTATTATCTTGGGAGTCCTGGAACTTGAAGTCCAAAAGATCTTACACATACAGTACGCACAAAAAATACTGCATTATCATCTACAGCCACAAGCTGGCACCATCTACATATGTCACAAGCTACTCCTGTATACTGATATCAGTAAAGTACTAATGTCTGATCCACACTTTGTAGCAGAAGGTGGTGGTAATGCACCATCAACTTGGAGGCCAACTACCATAAAACAAAAAGAACAATAACAAGAACAAGAAGAGAAAGGCATCCTCATTAGAGAACAAGTAAAATTAATAATCATGCTCTCAAACTGAAAGACCACACTTTTTAATAAAGAGGGAACAAACTAACCTTCATATTACTCGGCACACCACCTGCCCGGATTTTGCGACACAGTCTGAACAGGATGGCTAGACTAGGCTAAGGTAAGGCTAACTCAATATACAGGAGTTTTAAAATGTAGTTATATTTAATGAGGTTAACATGCACCCCTTTAGCTTTGAACATATGTTTTTTTTGTGTTTAGTGGTGACAAGAAGCAGTTTAGTGTTGACTTCTTTGTGCCTTATACATTAACATTAATTAGTCGGTCAGCTTCTGCTCACTAACACAGTGACTCTCCTAGAAATTGTGTGATTGTAAGCTGATTTAATTAATTTTGCTTGTTATTGTGTGAGGCACCAGCACCACAAATAAATGCACAAATAATTTCAAAAATAAATGCAACTTATATACATATGTTTTTTCCACTTCATGATGCATTTTTGGATAGATGGGACTAATACTGCAGTGCAATTTATAGTCTGGAAAAGACAGTCCTTTGCCCAACTATTATTTAAATTAACAAACTTCAACCCATCCCCTATACAACAACAACAGAGCAAATGTTTAATCCATCATGGAATTATTATGTTTTTTTAAACTCAGGATCAAAATGGGGATTGTTTTGTTTGTTTGTTTGTTTTCGGTGTGTTGGCCATGTAAGTGATAGTTTTTAACATACTGACTCAGTTAATCAAACTAACATATGTGGGACAAGTGCCCATTATCAAAATGAAAACAAATTCAAGTTCAGTACAATTCATAATTGAGTTGCTCGAATGAATACCTTCTCACCCGGTTTTCCAGTGTCACCTCTTGGGCCCTTAACTCCAATGAGACCCTGGGAAAGAACAGCAAAAGTTATATTAATTGTGTAAAATTTTGTTTTTTGTCTTCTGTCCTTTGTAGTGTAGCTTTGCAAAAGTTCAGGTCCACCTCCTGTAAATAAAGTTAGCGGCACAAATTAATCGGAGTTGAGGATGTTGGAAGGAGAAAAAAAGGGAAGTCATGGCGCACTGGTGGAAGAGTAATAGATTATCGTAGTATTTCGGATAAATATCTTCTGCTAATGAATAATGAACTGGTTCTTTCTGCTTGGAGGCTCCAATGGCTGCCAAACACTATTGGGCTGGGACTGGCCTCCAGCTAGGCCCGAGCTTTAATGGCAGCCAGTCACCACCAGGCTGGGATCAGGCTTCAATGGCGGCTAGCTATCTATAGGCCGGGACCAGGTTCCAGCGCCAGCCAACTATCTATAAGGCGGGACGAGGCTCCAGCAGCAACCAGCTATCTCCCTGAGCCGTGACCAGGCTCCGGCAGTGGCTAGCTATCTCCGGGCTGGGACTAGGCCCCAGTGGCAGTCAGCTACCTCCAGGCCATGACCAGGCTCCGGCAACAGCCAGATAGCACCTAGCTGAGACCAGGCTCCAGTGGCAGCCAGCTAAGTAAAACTGTTAATTTCTTAACTGTTCATCATGCCAACAAAAAAAGCTGTAAGTGGCGAAGATTTGAAAGAGATTAAACTGTCATTAAATTTCATGTTGGAGGCACTCAGTGGAGTGGTTACACAGCAAGCCGAACTGCTCGGATTACTGAAGGAGGTTTGCGATCTCAGGAGATTGATGCAGGAAAAAGATAATACAGTCAGACTCCTGGAAAATAGAGCTGAAGAATTGGAACAATATACTAGGATGGAGGACGCCATCGCAACAGATTTGAACACAAACACCGGTCGGAGATTTTTAACATTTCAAAATTTTCTTTGCGCAATTGCATGAAGCCGCGCACAGTTTGCAATGGTTTACAAAGGTTTGTGCTGCTCAAAATTGTGCAAGTGTCAGGGCACCTTAAGTCTAAACCGATCATTATTATCAGATTTACAACCAGAAAGCTTAAGAATGAGTTACTGCAACAAACAAAAATGTTGAGAGGAACAGAGGTGTACATAAACGAACATGTGACAAAGAAAAATGCTGATATAGCAAAGCAAGCCACAGCCCTTCGGAAACAGAAAAAAATACAAGCAACCTTGACCAGAAATTGTAAAGTTTGGATTAAATTAAACAGTACCCCGGAGGAAGATGATAAGGGAGCTTTTGGATTTGGATACCTTTAAGTGACTGTACACTAAGGAGGAAAATGTTCTTTATTGATTCTTTATTGTTTATTCCAAGCGACCTTACTTTTTCTTTTGTTGTGGGACAAATTTTGAGAAATTTTTATATCATGCATATGTTTACATCATGAAATTAGACATAATTCAACTGCTTTTTTGGTTTGTGAATTTTTTTAATTATATGATGTACACTGATTCTCTTGAATTTACTTCAGCACAGGAGCTCAATTTAAAAAAATTTGATTACACTGAACATAGATTTCATAATATTGAATATCATATTGATCTGGGGTGCTTTTTTCTTAAAAAACACTATTCATCATTGTAAATACTTAACTGAAGAATTTGCTGAATATTCATTGACAAATGAGATATTCTCCATTATACACTTTAATATGAACTTTTCTAAAATTCAGGACTGTTTAAAAATATCCAATAAACATTTTTTCAGTTATTGCAATTACTGAGACTTCGTTAAAAGAGGAGCAAGTTGACACTGTCCAGCTTCAAGGATATGATTTTTTTTTTTTTTTTTTTTTTGCCATAAATAGGATGAAAAATGGGGTGGTGCTGTGGCGCTTTATGTTAGTTCAAATCATCAAAGTGAAAACATACAAAATGTGTCATTTTCTTTGGAAAATGTTATGGAATGTGTCACAGTGGAAATTAAATGTGAAAAATAAAAAACATCATTATAAACTGTGCTTATAGACTTCACAAATGATAAATAATTTACTGCTCTTCTTTCCTCACCTCAGCACCTTTCTCTCCTTTGGGCCCTCGTTCTCCTCGGTAGCCCCATGGCCCCTGATGGAAATTACAGCCAGGATAAAAGAAACATAACTTCAGCAAATGCAGGATACACAAACATCCTTCACTTAAAAGAACACACCCACACTACACAGACAGCACAGTCTACCTGAGGTCCAGGCACACCAGGAGGTCCCGTCCGACCATCTTCACCATTTTCTCCATCCCTCCCTGGAGCCCCGGCTCGTCCAGTAAATCCTTTTGGACCCCGCTCACCCTGGAGGACAATGCTCGGTTTTGAAAGCATCTGTCAGCAAAGACTTGTACTCTAATTATGACCAAGTGATGAGCAAAGTGGAAATGCAAATGTGGACAGACACCAGGTGAAAGGTCATGGCTGTGGAGAGCTCCTGGCCAAGACAATCACATCATAAATGACAACTTTTTTTTAACACTCAATGAAGCAGAATCAGACAGACAAGACAATGAATCAGTCACAGTAAGTCATCAGGTGGAAAACACAGTGAGTGACTAAAACACCTGTGCTGGAGGACAAATCGGACATTTACACTGTTTATGCTGCTGAAAGGATGCAAATTCTAATTCCACTCTGACTTTAAGATGCAGACAAAGATAATATGGTTTGATGTATTTAATAGCCTTTACTTTATTTCAGGCTTAGTATATGTGGAGAAAAGAGAAAGAGACAGAGAGAGAGATCGAGATAATAGACTATAGACATACATAGAGACACAGAGAGATAATGAGAAAGAGAGACAGATGATACGTTAGAGCCCAAAATGAGGGAGAGAAAGATGATAGATACATATAGAGAAGGAAATAAAGCTAGAGAAAGAGAGTCAGAGTGTGTGAGAGAGATCAATATATTTAAATATATAAAGACAGAGAGAAATATAATATAGACAGACAGATGACTCTTAGATCAAATCAAATCAAATCAATTTTATTTATATAGCGCCAAATCACAACAAACAGTTGCCCCAAGGCGCTTTATATTGTAAGGCAAAGCCATACAATATTTACGGAAAAACCCCAACAGTCAAAACGACCCCCTGTGAGCAAGCACTTGGCGACAGTGGGAAGGAAAAACTCCCTTTAACAGGAAGAAACCTCCAGCAGAACCAGGCTCAGGGAGGGGCAGTTTTCTGCTGGGACTGGTTGGGGCTGAGGGAGAGAACCAGGAAAAAGACATGCTGTGGAGGGGAGCAGAGATCAATCACTAATGATTAAATGCAGAGTGGTGCATACAGAGCAAAAAGAGAAAGAAACACTCAGTGCATCATGGGAACCCCCCAGCAGTCTAAGTCTATAGCAACATAACTGATCCAGCCCTAACTATAAGCTTTAGCAAAAAGGAAAGTTTTAAGCCTAATCTTAAAAGTAGAGAGGGTGTCTGTCTCCCTAATCCGAATTGGGAGCTGGTTCCAGAGGAGAGGAGCCTGAAAGCTGAGGGCTCTGCCTCCCATTCTACTCTTACAAACCCTAGGAACTACAAGTAAGCCTGCAGTCAGAGGGAAGCGCTCTATTGGGGTGATATGGTACTATGAGGTCCCTAAGATAAGATGGGACCTGATTATTCAAAACCTTATAAGTAAGAAGAAGAATTTTAAATTCTATTCTAGAATTAACAGGAAGCCAATGAAGAGAGGCCAATATGGGTGAAATATGCTCTCTCCTTCTAGTCCCCGTTAGTACTCTAGCTGCAGCATTTTGAATTAACTGAAGGCTTTTCAGGGAACTTTTAGGACAATCTGATAATAATGAATTACAATAGTCCAGCCTAGAGGAAATAAATGCATGAATTAGTTTTTCAGCATCACTCTGTGACAAGACCTTTCTAATTTTAGAGATATTGCGCAAATGCAAAAAAGCAGTCCTACATATTTGTTTAATATGCGCATTGAATGACATATCCTGATCAAAAATGACTCCAAGATTTCTCACAGTATTACTAGAGGTCAGGGTAATGCCATCCAGAGTAAGGATCTGGTTAGACACCATGTTTCTAAGATTTGTGGGGCCAAGTACAATAACTTCAGTTTTATCTGAGTTTAAAAGCAGGAAATTAGAGGTCATCCATGTCTTTATGTCTGTAAGACAATCCTGCAGTTTAGCTAATTGGTGTGTGTCCTCTGGCTTCATGGATAGATAAAGCTGGGTATCATCTGCGTAACAATGAAAATTTAAGCAATGCTGTCTAATAATACTGCCTAAGGGAAGCATGTATAAAGTGAATAAAATTGGTCCTAGCACAGAACCTTGTGGAACTCCATAATTAACCTTAGTCTGTGAAGACGATTCCCCATTTACATGAACAAATTGTAATCTATTAGATAAATATGATTCAAACCACCACAGCGCAGTGCCTTTAACACCTATGGCATGCTCTAATCTTTGTAATAAAATTTTATGGTCAACAGTATCAAAAGCAGCACTGAGGTCTAACAGAACAAGCACAGAGATGAGTCCACTGTCTGAGGCCATAAGAAGATCATTTGTAACCTTCACTAATGCTGTTTCTGTACTATGATGAATTCTAAACCCTGACTGAAACTCTTCAAATAGACCATTCCTCTGCAGATGATCAGTTAGATGTTTTACAACTAAATGATCAGACTGAGCCTCTGCTCCTCTTTCCATGACAAAAACTCCTGTAACAGTGGAATGTGCCGTTCATTTCCAAACTGGACGCTGTGTTTTATCCTGGACGTCGTCTGACAAGCACAGGAATTGCGAAAAGACGTGGACATCAGCACTTTTTCGGCACATTGAGACAGACGTACGGAGGAATTCCGCGTGTCGCGGTGGAGCCGCATGGCGCACAGCAACGCCGTGATGAAGCCTCACAGGACATGTTCTGGCATGTCCAGGCACATCCACAATTTCTCGGATAATCACTCGATGGAAAACCCACCGACAGCTGTCTGAACGCCATCTCAAAGTCGTCCTGTGAGACCAAAACGGTGGTGTTCCTTTGTCTCACTCCATCAGCAAATCAGTCGTGACACGCGAAGCCTCCGCTCGGCTTTCCATGACAAAATCTCTTGTTAAAAGTGAAATCTGACGGAAAATGGCTGATGTCCAGCTCTTAACCAGAGAAAGTGCACACGACGGTCCCGGCTCCACAGAGCCATCCGTTTAGAAATGATCCGGTGGTTTGTGGCTCTTGATGGCGGCATGGAGCGCGGCGCGCCGAGCATCCTTAAAGCCGTCCTTAAAGCTGTAGTAGCAGTCCTTATTCTCTGTGAAGCCCATAAAATTTTCACCGAAAGCCAGATAAATTTTTCGAATGGTTTCCAGCTGCCAGTCTCTAACAGTTTCTGAAAAAATGCTGATGGAAAAAAAGCCCAAATCATTCCGCCATTTCCTGACAATGAAAATCCGCCAAGGGGGTGGACCACTCCTCACTCAAAGCCTGCTCACAGGCGAATGACGCAACCAACAGGCGTGGAAAAACTCACGCATGCGCACGAGGGTTCAAGCTTGTCTGACGCAATCACACGTGATTCAAATCCATATGGTTTTTTAAAAAAATAATAAGGTCGGATACTTTTCTAATAGACCTCGTACAGACAGCTGGACAGATAGACAGCTGAAAAGATACACAGAGAGATGGACAGATCCACAGACAAAGGGACAGATGCACAGACAGATGACAGATGCATAGACAAATGGGCAGATACATGGACAGATGCATAGACAGATAGACAGATGCATAGCCAAATGGGCAGATGATACATGTACAGATGGGCAGATGCATGGACAGAAACATGGACAGATGCATAGACAAATGTACAGATACATAGACAAATGGACAGGTGGACATGCAAAGACAAATGGGCAGATACATAGACAAATGGACAAAAACATGGGTAGATGCATAGACAAATAGGCAGATGGACATGCATAGACAGATGGACAGATGCATAGACAGATAGACAGATGGACATGCATAGACAGATGGACAGATGCATAAACAAAAGGATAGATACATGGACAGATGGACATGCATAAACAGATGGACAGATGCACAGACAAATGGACAGATGGACATGCATAGACAAATGGATAGATACATAGACAGATGCATAATGCATAGACAAATGGATAGATACATAGACAGATGCATAATGAAATGGACAGATGCATAGACAAATGGATAGATACATAGACAGATGCATAATGAAATGGACAGATGCATAGACAAATGGACAAAAACATGGACAGATGCATAGATAGATGGACAGATGCATAGACAGATACACAGATGCATAGACAAATGGACAGATGCATAATGAAATGGACAGATGCATAGACAAATGGACAAAAACATGGACAGATGCATAGATAGATGGACAGATGCATAGACAGATACACAGATGCATAGACAAATGGACAGATGCATAATGAAATGGACAGATGCATAGACAAATGGATAGATACATAGACAGATGTATAATGAAATTGACAGATGCATAGACAAATGGACAGATACACAGACAGCTGGAAAGACACCTGGAGAGATGGACAAATACATGAGAGATGGACAGATGAATAGACAGATGTATTACACAGACAGACAAACAGACATATATTCTTTGGTTGATTTCTACCAAACTTGGCATGTAGATGAAAGTCTACTCAGGAACTGCTCTTATTTTGACATAGGTCAAGGTCATGGGAGTGATTTGATATTCAAACCGATCTGGACAAAGTTCAGCAAACATACGAAAGTGGAATTCAGAACTGTCCAGACAAGGTCAGCCAAAGGTCAATCATTCAGGTGACAGCTCAGGTCATTGGGGTCGCGGTCAATCAATTCATCCACAAATGACAGAGAGGAAATCATCCAAATATCTGTGCTGGAGTAAAACCCCACAGCATGAGTCCTCAACACCACAGGTTGGTTCTTTAGAACAGGACTCTTTCCAACAAGGACCCGCGGAGCTCCTCTGACTGACACAGTCCATGACACAGCATCACACACTTTCCTGGTTTAGGTCGCTGTATTTTCAGAAGCTTTTAAACTCTATGGTAACACAGTCTGAGTTACCACTTTACTAATTTGAGCCGTTAAACCCAATCAAATGTTCTTTCAATAACAGAATAAACTTTGAAAATGTGCGTCTCACTGGGAGAAAATGTGAGACGTATTAAATTACACAATAAAAAATGACAAAACCGGATCAAGTGGAAATGTAGTCACATGGATTCTCTTATACGGGCATGAAAGAAACCATTTCATTGCTCCTTTTTCAATAAAGAAGACATATAGCTGCATCATAGAGGAGTTTCAAACACCAGAGACGCACTGTTCATCTCACATTCTGTCAGCACGAAAGCCGACTTCAAAATGATTATGAATAAAATAAACTGTAAGTTGAGACGACACCCTGAAGTCTTCAAAGACACTAAAAATGTCAGACTGAATTACAGGGAAATGAGTGAAAGATGAAGCATGAGACCTTTAAAGCCTTTACTGCAGAGAATACAGCAGACATAAAAACAGTTCTGAATATTAATAATTATACAGTTTGTGACGTGTGAGAGGGATTTAAAATGTGTACACTCTGGAATGTCATTGATTACAAACGGACTTTATGTTTTATGTTAGTACCATGTCTCCTTGTATCCCAGGTTGACCTCTGTCTCCAGGGTCACCACGTGGTCCCTAGAGAGAAATCGTGAAGTAATTACAGAGTGTGACATTTTATTTATTATTTATTTTTTTGAGGGGTTTGTCTTGGTGAGTGTAGCTCATGTCGAACCTGTGGGCCCGGTCTGCCAGCCTCTCCAGGTGGTCCTGTAGGGCCTTCTTGAGTCTGCAAGCTCACAAAGAAGATACCAGCCTCAGATCAACTGGAACAATGTAAACAATCCAATCCAAGTCCAAAAACTAAAGAGACAGCACACTTACAGGCCAACCGGCACGAAGCAGCTGAAAGAAACTGGTTTGCTACAAGAAGAATGGAAACAGAGTCATCGTTAAAACTGGGAAAGCAGGTGCAGGACTAGAATTCAGCCAGGCATCAATTTACGCACATTTATGCAATAAACTGCTCATCTTAAATGTGGCTTTGACCTCAGAGAAAGTTGGTCCCCCTTATGGGAAAACATGCGACATTTATATTTACATTAGCTGGGATACAGCTGATAAAACCGAGACCTAAACTTGCTGGTTGTGAAGGTGAAGGAAAGGTCAGGCAGGACTGGATCCACCACATTGTGGACCAGTTTTGGTTCTTGACGGGTGACCATCCAGACAGACCTGCAGCCCATGTTCATCAACCAAAACAAACCCATCTGCAACAGCCTGGTGTCTAAAAATCGGTCCGCCCTGCCTTCACAGTGCATGCGTCATTAGCCGCGGTTCACAGATTCTCACGTCATTTCTGCTTCAAACTCCAGTCATCATCTATCTCAGCGACAGATATCTGAAGCTTTTGTACAACAATCATGTCCACATAAATTCAGCATTATTTCATCATAAAAGACGGAGGAAGCGATCAGAGTGCAGCAGCTACATGAGTTGCTAGCTGATGCGTTCACTGCGCGTTGGTTATTTCAAAGCGTCACCGAGTATCGCCTCGTTTCTGCTTAAAACTGACTTTAGAATGATTTAAGAGGTTTTACCTTGTCATCTGATGGTTAATAATTCCATTAATCCATTTGATCACTTTGGATATAAAGAGTCAGTCTCAGAGCGCCGAAATGACGCATGTGCAGTGGAGGCAGGGCGGACCGCTTGGTCTGCGACACTGGTGTTACGGTGGCGATCCCTTGACCTGGTCAAGTAACAGTCAAGGCCAAAGATCAAAGCTACACTTACATGCCAAGGATGCAACTCAGTGTCAAAACATTTTACAGTTTTTGTGACATCTTGATGGAGTGACATTTCCTTCAAAAGTGACATTGACCTTTGACAGTAGAGATGTTTGATAACTATAACGTTGTAGGGGACATATTGCTGACATTTTTGGCTTTTGTATGGTCAGTTTGGGTATATTAGGGTCCACATCACAGCCATAAAAGACTACAGATGAAGTTGCAGGATTTTTTCCTCCCTGCATGCCTTCAGAGCTGGTATGTTTTTGACATTGTGTTTTTTTTATTTTGTGGAACAACCCTTACCAAAAAATAGTACTGATAAGTATATAAAAAATAAACTGGAAGTATACTTGAAACATACTTGCATGTACTACTTTTTGGTAAGGGAACACCTGGAATGTTCACTCAGAGAGTGTAACGATAAGACCTTTAAACGTGTTTGACCATCTTCCTTGGATACAAGTCAGACATTCCAAAGGTTGTTAGGATAATGTGGAGGATCTGGTGATGTGTTCCAAAGTGCCAATCACACGGTCACAAATCCACACAACCACGTGGAGATGATTTTGTATGCATGCATCCATTGCCTCCTCTCTCACTATCTCACTCTCAGTCAGTGCTGCCCAATTTAGGGGTCATGGACCACTTTTCACCCACACTTCCTTTGTTTTGGCCACCATAGAAACTGAAAAACCTCCGCTAATTAATAAAGTACCATCATCACAGATTAAAGCAGATTTTAAAAATTGTGTATTTATTCTTTAGACATTTTTATTTTAAACTGAAAAAGTTACATTTTCTATAAACTATAATATATTTCATTGTGTGCATGTAATTCACATGTCAGCTTTTACTTTTGCCCCTCCAGATTAATTTACAGTCCTTCAAAAGAAAGAATTTGGACACCTCTGAACATGTATATGGTTTTGAAGTTACATGGAGGATGAAATGAGTTTTTTTTTTTTCCTTTTCAAAGTCAGGTGGTCACCATGGTTACCACTGTAGCTTACTTTAAAAAAATTCTATTGCTCTCCAAGTTTATTGTTATGATGGAGCAGACCTTTCGGTGATAAATCTTTCTTTTTACTTGATTTCCCCCAAACTGGCTCCAATTTGTTTCTCCATAGAAAATGTAAACAGCAACTGTGCAACAACACACTACATAAATGAAGGTGTTCACTCCCGCCATACCCGAAAAGCAGCCCATTCCTCAGCCGTGTTTCTCCACAGGTAGAGCGTTGGTAAACCTGCTGGTCCAGGAGGTCCTGGTACCCCTTTCTTCCCTGGGCGCCCTTCAAAGCCCATCTTACCCTGTAGGAAAATAAAATAAATCGCAGGTTATTTTGTATGAAAACATCACAGTACAAGCTTGAGTCTGGGGTCCTTTTCATAAATAACAGACATATGGTTTTTACCGTTAACAGCGGCTTTGTAAATATTTAGTAGGAATTAGAGCTCTGAAACAAGAGAGCCGTCTGATCCTATTCAGCTTTCATCTTCATAACTCACACAGACATAGCAGAGGTGCACGGAAACCCTGACGGGTCAACTGGACCGACTTACCACGTCATCATAAGCAGTTAAAACACACCTCTTACCTTATCACCTTTGAACCCGGGCAGGCCAGGGTCACCAGGACAGCCCTGCAGAAACAAACACCATCATTAAAAATTATGCATGAAATGTTAATTTCATGCATTAAAAATGACTGAGCTCTGCATCCTGCTTGCATGCTTCCTGTAAAACCTTTTTTTGTTAATTTTTGGAAATCATCTTTTTGGGAACCTCTGACTGCATCTGGAAATCACAAACAAATGAGCCCTATGATTGTCTTCTTTGTTGACATCAGTGGTTCTCAACTTCATGGTCAGGGACCACTGAGATGCACATTACATTTCTCCATGTTCTACCTCCACCTGATTGGTTAAGTCTAGAGAGTACCACCTCTTGATTATCTGATGACAGCTGACTGAGTTAACTTGAGGTCACATGCATGTGAAAACTGTGCAGGGTAATGACCCCTAAAGACCAGGATTCAAAATTACTGGATGAAGTGATGTGAAAATGTACAAAGTCTGGATTTTCATCTCCACCAGCAAGGATACATTTGCATCCATATCTATGATTATTATTCTCTCCCACCACCACCAGAATAATAATAATAAAAATAAAACACGAGCAGATTGTCACAGAATCTGGTGGAGAGGATTCCATGGCATAGTGGTGCTGATCCACGTTAAGGGGTTGGATTTCATTTCAAGATAACTAGATTGCATTTATACAGCGCTTTGATTATCTGAAGCACATATTCAATGTGCTTGATAATGACACCTTGCATTCACCCATTCACCAACCCACAATGAGGTCAGGGTGCTGCTATGCCAGGCTGTAAAGGTGAGTACAAAGGTGACCCCAATGCAGAGAACAGACCCAATGATTTTTGTCCAGAGTTCTTTATTCTTAAACTGGAGGCAGTCCAGGGTCTAGCTTGACTAGTGAGGATTTCCTTTTGAGTGGCCTGGCAGAGGACTGGTTTAATAAGAGTTCTGGTGTTCTTATCTCACTAGAAACCACACCACTCAGTTATACAATGGCACTGATGGCAGGTGACCATGTAGTCCCAGTTACAGGCTGAGGTTCTTAACACTTAAATGCACCTGTAACCACAGGATGAGATCAAATTGTAGCCAGGAGATACGTCGGAAGGTGAAATCTAGCTTGAGAAATGTTCTTACTAAACCATACAGATACTGGTTAGTGGGGATTCCACTTTTGCTAACATGGTTGGTCTCATGAGTGACTGGTCTTAGGTTGTTCCTGACCATCTAAACCACTTTCAGCTGAAAGCGACAGTGTTGGTCTTCTTCCAGAGCTTTTCAAAAAGACTAAACCTTCCAGGAACTTTGGCACAATTGTTGGAACAGATGATCTTGATGTCTGTGTTGTGAAAGTGTAGTGACACGGACCCACAACAGGGGGCGCAAATGAATGGCCAATAGATGAGCCAAAAAGTAACAATTTAATGTTGTGAAATGTGCACAACGAATATACAGACAATCTCAGAATATAATTACAGTCAATCCACAAAGGTGACGTGTGGGCAGGCTCGAGGATAGAAGACGTCTGTCCTGAGAAAAGCCGGAACCACACGATTTCCGCCGCCACAGAACCTGGTGAATACTGGAGCCGCCAAGTCCCGAATTCCCAGGTGATCACCGTCCCTGACTGTCGGATCTGGTACTGCTGGCGAGAATAAAGACAGTCAAGTGTGGGTGTGTGTACACCCAGTAACAACAACGGTGGGAATGCCACCTCCACCTCTCACTCAATATGTTGCAGAGTACCGCAGTGATTCCTCAGGGGAAAAGAGTGCCGTCCTGCACTCACTCAGCCTCCACAGAAAGAGGGACCGGTACTCCTGCAAACACTCACAATATACAGATATAGAAAACACAAATGGTTGAGGATATTACCTCCAATGAAGTATGATATCTCGGCGATGAGGTGGAGACATCTGGGTTTTATGGAGTGAGATGATGAAGAATGAGTGACAGCTGTCAGGAAGTAATGAGTAACAGCTGTCACTCCCGGCTGTGTCCGTGGCGGCAGCGCCCTCTCGTGCCTGAAGCCCGCACTTCAGGCAGGGCGCCCTCTGGTGGTGGGCCAGCAGTACCTCCTCTTCTGGCGGCCCACACAACAGTCTGCAGTTGTTCAGAAATAGCTCCAAGAAACATTGCTGACTTCTACATGAGATCAAGAAGAGCTGTATTGAGCTCCTTGGACCTTTCTATTCTATTGTGTGTTGGTCAGTCTGACAAGTGCCGTCAAACAATCATGATTCCATGTTGGCACAGAGAAGCTACCAGCTGGAGTCAATCATGATCACTCACAGGAAGTTAAGAGGCCTTGTCAATTCGAAAGACATTTCAGAACTTTAGCACCACTAGCTCAATACTCTAAGTGGGTGTATGGATATTTTTGACCTTGTGATGATTTCACAAAACTGAATTACAGATATATGTTTTCCAATTATTCTCTCTCAGAAGAAGAATGATGTAAAGAAATAACTGAAAATCCCAACACTGCTATAACATTCATGTCCATGACTAGTGGACGAAACCTCTGAGCACAGTTGCAATAAGAGCAGATTGTCCAAATCTTTATACTTCGAAAGAGAAGAAACAGATTCCATGCCAACAGGACATCTTCCTTCATGTTTGCTGCAGCCGGCTTCAATCACAGTAATCGGGAAGAGTTATATCATAGAATTTATGGCAGTGCGATTCCAGAGAGCAGCCCAGATGTGAACAGATGTGCCATCTGGGTCTGGTTCTCTCTGGCTTGTGAGGACCCACCCCTTAGAGCAGGTAAGAGTCATGATCAGTCGTTATTTACGCCCCTGCATCAGTCAGATGCGGTCATAATGTGTCATGCTATGACAAACTGTTGAGACTAAACTTGCGGTTTTCTCAAACGCTTCAAGAGCAACATCAAAGACGTGGATCAACATATACTTGAGCAGCAAAGCATCTCCTGATCACATTCAGATGGCAGCAAACAGAGACCAGGTCATGTAAACCACAAAGCATCAACCAAACCACAATGCCCTCTGTTAAAAAAAAAAACCTTAACATTCCCGCAACCAAGCACGTTATGTCAGGGATGTTAGCAAAGTGATGAAAACAAATCAATTGATTTGACAAATATGGTGACAAGGTTAACTTAGATCTTAAAAACAGGCCGTTAAATTTGGTGGCAAACCTGCTAAAAGAATCATAACTAAGACATCTGAGTTTCTGTCAAAATCTTTAACAAGAACTATTTTTCACAAGACAAAGAAACCTTTGGGTTCTAATGTGGTACAGAAATCATTTTTTTTCTAGTACTAAGTCCTATACAGGCCCAATGGAGCCGGTGATTATCCTCAGATACAGTAGCCTCGAAGCGGATGAGAGTGGACATCTCCTCCTGGACAGGACATCGGTTGATGACAGGTTACGTCCCCAAGTGCCAGTCTACAAACTGGTAGTCCAATTCCCATTCTACTGAGCTACCTGTTCTGCCATATTTTGTAAATTACCTTAAACTAAAAAAAAAAAAAAAAAAAGGAAAAAAAAAGGAAGAGGCGGCTCATTTTACCTGCCGGACAGAAATGTGGTTGAGTGATTAGCAGTACCTCACAGTCGGAAGGTACATTTGTTCAAATCTGACCTGTCCTTTCTGTATGATGGATCATTTAATGGTGTTGAACCTCAAAGTTCAAGGCTGAATCATAATACAAACAAATCCAGTTCTCAAGCAAAACTAAAGATTACTGGATTCTTCCAAACAACAAATTTGACCAAACATTTACATTTATTTATAAGATAAGACACTTTAGGGGGTGGTGGCCAAGTGGTTAATGCGCTTGGTTTCTGTGCAGAAGGTTCCGGGTTCAAATCCCACCCCTGCCACATTTCTCCATGTAATGTGGAGTTGCGTCAGGAAGGGCATCTGGCGTAAAACCTGTAAAATGGCATAAAACCACCTTGGATTTGCTGTGGCGACCCCGAGTGAAGTCGAAGGGACTTACTTTATAAGATAAGATAATTTATTTCAGACACCAGGTCCATATTGAGAAAACACACAAAATAACCACAACATTAAAAAAAATTAATTACCAGTGGTATATAATGTGGACTGCCAGTGTTCCCATAACGATGACTTGTACATAACGAGCTGATTCACATCGTTGATCAAGGTGTTTTCGCTGCTTTTAACACGCTTACAAAACCCAAAAATTGCTTTCCTGCATACTTCATCAAAACTAGGCACATCACTAAAAACAAACATTCCACTGGCACTACATGAACGGGACAGAAATATACATCTGAAGGAGATATTCTAGCCAACCAATAACTTATGGAAAGTAGATTTTTGAAATTAAACCAGAGATGACTGTAATACATATTAGTACAAAAAGCATTAAATAGTTGGCGTTTAACGTCCAAGGAACACACACTGAAATTCCTTAACAGAAAGTTACCCCTAACATAGAAAGATCTAATCTGTCGTTCCATATTTTTGTTATCAGAGAGGTTATGAACAGTGATCTTCCCCAAATACTTATAATTCTCCACAAAAGCGAGCTGAGTATTTTCAATGAAAATCATGGGAGAATTCAGAAGGGATCTACCTTTAGGTAATATTGACATGCATACAGTTTTAGCCATATTATACAAAATATCATGCTTAACACCATAATCAGAACAGGTGTGAAGTATTCTGTAGGCCCTTAACTGAGGGACACAGTAAAACTATATCATCAGCATAGAATAAGTGGTTAACAAGTCTATTGCCAAGCATACACCCAACTTTATCATTAACTAGATTATGACTTAGATCATCCATATATATATTAAAAAGTCTTGGAGACAAAACACTTCCTTGACGAACACCGTTACAGACCCTAAACAGTTCCGATGTATGGGATCCCCAGCGGACACAGGTCAACTGGTTACAATACCAAAAAACTATTATTCTTACAAAAACTGTGGGTAGACCCCTGTCACATAACTTTTTAAAAGGTGTCCAATGATTAACATGGTCAAATGCCTTAGAGGCATCCATAAAACAAAGATACACAGGACTATTTCTTTTTCTATAGTAATCAAACATTTCACGAAGTAAATAGATACACATATCAGTGGAACGTTTAGGTTTAAAACCAAACTGATATTCTGAAGTTACAAGGAAATTTTCACATCGAGATAAAACTCTTTCAAAAACCTTAGAAATGATAGAAGGTAATGCAATGAGTCTATAGCTACTCTTGTTAGTCTCATCACCAGATTTGTCTTTAATAATAGGTACAATAACAGTTTTAATCACTGCGGCTAGGAATACATTGTGAATTAGGCAGACATTGAATAAAAAACAGATTAGGACATGGATTCTGGAGCCTGCAAACTTCAAGTGTTCAGCAAAGATACCACCAGAACCACATGTTTTGCCACAATCCAGCTTATTAATAACATCACAAACTTCAAAGGCATGAAAAAGTTGGTTATATTGGTCAACATGATCAAGATGCTGGAGTACCTCATCCCTATAGATGGGGTTATTCACTGTATTGAACAAACCATTGAAATGATCACGCCACATATTGGCAATCCATTCGTGACCAGTAACACCTTCAATCGTATCAGCCAGTTGTTACTATGAATCTGGACACTCTTCCAAAAATTTACCTGGTCCTTTTGCAAGCGATATGAGGCAAGGGCGTCTGCATGGGCAGATGCTTCTTCCTTCCTACAAATTCAGAGGGCGTATTTAAATCTAGCATGAGTACATTGCATTTCACCCACAGCAAAAAAGCATCCCTGGGCTCTTGATGGGCTTCTCTGACATATGTGTTCCAGTCAGGTATACTCTGCTTACACTTGCCAGACTTAGATGATGGAATAAACCTATTGGATACCTTACTTACAGAACCTACAATATCATCATACAATTTGTTGATTGACTCGATATGACATTTTTGATTGATAGTGAGTACTTTGAAAAGGGCTTATATCGGCCGATAATATTGGCCGGCCTCTAATCGAGACCTATCAAAATCTGAGGCTAGGGACCAATTACATTGAGATTCCATTTTATCAATACTAACTGGGCTAAGATGAGGAACATTACCCATTTGTATAGTTACAGACATCGGAAAGTGGTCAGAAGACAGAACCTCCAGATGCAAATGAATGTTAGATATACATTCGTGAGCTTGAGCTATAGAAACCACATGATCGATCCAAGATGTACTACCATGCGCATCACTATAAAAAGAAAAATTACCACTATTTTTCCCCAAGATTTCTACATCAGATATAATGTATCCAAACTCTTCACAAAAATTTAACATTTCATTGCCAAAAACTGAAATGTGAACACCAGCATTACCAGTCACGCATGGCAAAAATACATGAGGTTTCACTGTTCTGAGCAATAGAGTGTATAAAACCTAAATAACACATAAACGATTCATAGTTGTTACTGCTGTAAGAATGATCATCAAAGGGCATATACACATTTAAAATCAGGACTTTGCATGCCATGTCGACTAGCTCAATACCCATGACACGAATATCATTAAATTGAACAATTCTGGCTTCACACAGAGATTTTCTCCATAGTATGGCAATGCCACCATGTGGTCTACCATGTATAATACCACTTGCACTCTTCATGGAAGATACCCCATCCGCATAAAAGTCAGGATGGATATATTTCAAAATAAAAATCTCCTCAGAAAACAGCCACGTCTCCTGCAAAAGAATTACATCACTATCATTGCAGAGACTTACAATGCTGTCAACAGAAGACTTGACACTTTTACAATTAAAGCTGGTAACCTTGAGAGTATGTCTGGTATAATCCATAAATGTGATAACACAAATACCCAAAGATCAGCCAAAATAAATAAATAAAGACTAATAAAATAAAATAATAAAAAATTAATCAAAGTATTCATGTACTAAAACTCCTTCAGGCCAGACATCTGAATACAAGAGCCATCCCCTCTGCCCAGGAGGAACAACAACCCTGAAGGAACAATATGACTCATGTCTGGTCTTAATGGGGAAGCATTTGACTTCCAGATTACATTGCATATGTATATGATGGACTAAGTCCTGACAGGTCGTTCCAGGACATAGCCCGGAGATGAACAGACCACCAGAGTTCTGCACTGATTGAGAGGACTGATGATTGGCAGCAGCCCTGAGGCCGTTGGGTGAGGATCTGGATCTGCTACTGATGACAACTCGCTGCTGTTGATGGTTCCTTCGAATAATCTCCTGCAGACGAGAGGAACCATGGTTTTGCCTATTCACAGCAACAGGTTGTGAAGTGGTGTGCTTTCTGTTCCTGTTCCGGTACACTCGCTGAAAACCATCATGCTGATGAGTCGGACCCAGCTCCTGAGAATTAGAGCTCACCACCGAAGCGTAGGACTCCAACGACCTCGTTGCAGATTCCTGGACTGTACCACAAGGAAGCAGGATGTCAGGATCTTCTTCAGGAATATGCGAGACCGGGCTGTCATTGACTTCATGAGACATATCAGGGCCTGTGATGGCTTCACTGAGTGTATTGACAGTGACCTCTTTAACAGGCCCACTAGTGTGGATCGGGTCGGGGACATTGGACACACCATCAGCAACCGTAGATTCTCTGAAAGTTGCTATGTTTTAATGTTTGATGGCATCAAGGACTTGTGATGAAGTTTCCTGAAAGTCCCACAGGATGCTCAGCTCTGTTTTCATGGTGGCAATATCCCACACAACGTTTGATAAATCAAAGCAGTCCAAGGTTAGCGGCGGCAAGTTGGACAAGTAAAAGGCAACAAATACTGGTATGTCACTGCCAACTTTGTGAAATATCATCAAGATATCTTGAAGTTCAGAATGTTTCTTATTAGATCTTTTCCGCAAAGGTGACTTCAAGTGGCTGACATAAATCATATAACAGTCTTTTAGCAGATTCTATTGTCTCCTTTGTATAAACATCAGAACACAGTTTCAATAAAATTTCTTCATTAAGAGTGTCTGTTTTGTTCGAAATAAAGCATAGCAGCTCATTAACAATGAATCCAGACGAAGTAGAGTTGTTGTCATTAGCTGTTAAGTGTATATTCTGCCCGTGGCTGGCAGATCCACCTGCCACTACAGTGGAGGATGCAGCAGATGACGAATCTGTAGGTGAACTCACTGGAGGAAATTTGATGACCAGCATGTGTTGATGGTCAATCACAGATTGTTCAGATTCAACCGGCACAGTGCCATTATGCACGAAGCTCTGCCGTTATTGTTCCTCATATTATATTACAATATTTCTTGTGCTTGATTAAAATATAAAGTGCTTCACAACAATAACTTAAAAAAAAGCAACACATATAGTCAAGTCAAGTCTGTGAGAATATGCCACAACACCATGTAATCACCTTGGGTCCTGGATGGCAACCACCTAGGCCAACAGCCGGTGCATTCACACCTCTCTAAAATAACCATCTATCTGCTGCAGCAGGTTAAATATAGGGATGGGTATCGAGAACCGGTTCCTTTCGGGTATCGTTAAGAAATGATTCGATCCACCAACATCAATAAGTTTTGTGCTTAACAATTATGTTATCGGTCCTTCAGAGTGGCCGTTGTTTTGGCAGGTGTTTGTCAGGAAAATGATCATTTCTCTACATTGATTACAGACCCTGCAGCGGGTCCTTAATCAACTTTTCTGCAGCGCGGCTTTGCTTTGAACCTTGAACCAATCGAAGCGTGGTTCACAGATTGAAGCAATGCTTCGGTCGATTGCTTCGTTTATTTCTTTCGCTTAATTTTCCCCCACTAAAACCCTAAAGAGCATACGTCTGTAAGTATTATTTACCTTTTCTATGTTAAACCGACCTGTTATGGTCTTCTGAAACAGTTGATAGATGTATTTTATAACTTAAAAATGGGAGCGATGCTAACGCGTTAGCATGTCTATGGCATTTTCAATGTTAAAAGTTAGCATTTAGCAATTGCAGCCGTCATCACGTTCGGGTGCATTTGTTTTCAAATTGTAATATTCCTTAAATTTATTTTTGCTTCTATATTAATAATCTAATGATTATTATATACAATTTTAGAGAAAGAGACAAAAAGAACCTGAATAGAAACACAACAGAAAATATATAATAGCAACATAAATAAATAAATAAATACATACATACAGAAATAAATGTTTCCTGTGAACACCTAGTGACTCTCACACCTCCATTTCATCCCTGTATTATTTAAGTTCAATGACAGTTTGTTTCGGTCAAACCATATTTTCAGTTTGTTAATTTCTTCAGTGATTTCCTCCAGAACTTTCTGCCAAACTAGAAAACTGCTGCATCCTAGTAAGAGCAGAATACTACTGGAATTAATCCGAATAAGGAAAGTTGTATTTTTTTTTCTCACCTAAATGGATTCAGCACTCACTCCAGTTTGTCTGGAATAGTCCCAGATTGCATTTCAGAGCTTCTAGAATTCAAACATTTTCGTTCAGGTGGTGTTGGGGGGTAATTTTGGGTTTCAGCTTTTTTTTGTTTTTCACCACTTTCATCCCTGATTATGAGTTGTGATTCACTTTTGTGCGTATTAAAGTTACTAACTGGGACTCCTGTCTCGTTGCAAGAAAGAAACGAGAATCATCCTCCGTTCTGTTCACACAGCTCCAAGCATTGCGCGGCTCTCTGACAAGTCAAGATAGAACGATAGAATTCAGTCTGAATTAATAACTTCAAAGCGAAACACAGTTTTGTTTATTTTTATTTATGTCCAGAGATCAAGGATACAGTGACTAATTTCATATTTATTTACTTTAAGACTCAAGGAAATACATAGAAAACCTGTAAAGCCTACTTTTAGTAGAAAATTCACGAGGTATCGATAAGGAATCGGATCGATAAGCAGAATCGATAATGGCATCGATATTGAAAAAACCTTATCAATACCCATCCCTAGTTAAATATGGACATCCCCTAGGAATTCTCCAGCTACTGGCGTCCTCAACACTCAGGTATCTTAGCACCTTTGAGATCAAGATGTTGTGAAGTTGTTGGACAGAGGTGTTTGGCAATGAACTTATATACAAGCAATCAAAAAAAAAGAAGGCAAAAACAGACCATCAATGAGCATAGGCAGTCAAGAACATGTGAGTCTTCAGTCTGGATTTAAAAACCTCTACTGAACTCAACAACCTTATCTCCATCATTAGATCAATCTATAGCCATGGTGTGTGAACAGAAAACACTCTACCACCAAATGTTTTCTTACAAAACCTGGAGACAGAGCAAACCAGCCGCCTCCTGTGATCGCATCGCTGAGGGCCCCTTCACACATAACACGAATGAAGCTGAATGGCGCACAAAAGAGGAAGCGCATGCCACTCGTGAAAAATCAGAGCCACCTCAAACACCTCATACCGCTGTCACCACAACCATTCGCACACACCAGTGGCCAAAAGACAGCGAGTGCCCTGTGAGTGCCCATTCGACCCCCTTGATGGGTGTTGGCCAAATTCCAGGTGCCACACATGAACATCCAACACCACTCGCTGGGCGCTTAGAAAAGGCGGGGCTATTCAGGCTCCCGGCATGATAGTGGAGTGCAGATGACTACATTCGAGCTGTCTGTGAAGTATTGTCCAAGTGCCAAACGAGTGTGCCATTACCAAGCAACACACATGGGTGTGACTGTGCCGACTCCCTCCCCCACCACACACACACACACACACAAACATAAATGGCATGTAAGAGTGCGGTGTAGCCCCCCCCCCCCCCCCCCCCCCAACAATGATGGCTTGTGGAGTGTGCCTCCCCCCCCACACACACAGCTCTGAGTGCACTTGTTGTCCAGCGTAGTGCGCAGCTGGAACAGCTGACCGCTGTGCACTCACAACTCAGTCTTGCCATTAACAACATGAACAACACTCCAGCAATGCACGTGTGGGCGGGCTGCCATGCTCTCGTCCGTTCCAGCTGACAGCGTGGCTCAGTACACATGACGTGTTAAATTAAGAACACAGAGAACAGGACAATTAAATAAATAAATACATACAACAATAACTACATATATAATTACATAACAAATACATAACATAATTAATCACATAAAGGAACTGAGAGTGAGACTTTTGTCTTTGAGCTGAGTTTGTTCGGTATGGTGGGCATGTCCCTGCTGTTGATATTTGTGGACCTGCAAGTCATAGCTGGAGAACACATAGCGTGTTATGATGGACATGACCATACAACACTCCACTGTGAGGCGTGTGCTTGAGCATGATGTCCTCATGTGGAAATACATAAAAACACATTGCTTTGCAGTGGGACCATGGGTCATATAGAGAGGAACAGAAGGATCATACTTGTATTGTCCGCTCGATAAGAGGGATTAAATATTAGAAATTGCAGTGTTTATTTTTTGGTGTGTGGTTGTTTTTTTTTTTTCCCCATAGCAGCGGTGCAATGTGGTGTCACACGTTCCAAGTACTCGCTATGTTTTTGCATGCGTACATGCACAAACCGTCACAGCGTATCATTCATGTCTGTCCGACCGTGTGTCCCTCCCGACAGCATGTGGAATGTTTTGCGGTTTCCCCATTTCGTTTTTTTTTTTTTTTTTGCAGATTTTTGGCCGTTTTCTGCTTCTTTTGCACAATTTTGTGTTATATGTGAAGGGGCCCTGAAGCTGATATGTATGATTCAACCAGCTAAGCCATTTAGACCGGCGCACAACCATTCTGGACCTTGTATGTCAATAACAAGACCATGAAGTACGCCTGCAAACAGTTGGAGCTTCAAGGGAGACCAACACTGGGGTAATATGTTAAATTTTTATGCCCTATAGACAATCAAGCAGCTCCATTCTGAATCATCTGAAAGGTTTTAAAAGGTTTTCCAGGGGTTGTCCCGAAAACAATAGATAAATAGTCAATCCAAAGCCTGACTCAGGACTTCAGAAGACTGAAACAAAAAATTGTGTAATCTTTGCAATTTGTGCAGATTAAAGAATGCAGTTCTTGCCATCTCCCTAATGTGTACATCAAAGGACAATATCTGAGGGTGCAGTATTTAATGATGCACATCGAGCCATTTATGACACTGGGAGTTCTGGGAGTTCACTCTTTATGAAACTCATTACAATCAAACACAATAAATACCCAGATCTCAATCACTGCTTCATGTATTTATAGATCTACTGTCACACTGGGACACAGAAGTGTTACTCAGCCTTTTCAGTGAAACAAAACTCTAAGATTACTCACCTCTAGCCCTGGTGGACCCATCTGGCCTGGGGTGCCTTGCTGAAGCTGGTACATTTTGCCATCCGAGCCCAGAACCAGATCACCGTCTCTGGACACAATAGTCACAGCAGGAGGATGTGTGTTGTCATTGTGATCAGAATTACTAGTTCTGTCCTGGCGGAAGGGTCGCCCCTCCTCAACCACAGCATTCCTAGAGGGACCAGAAATAATCTGGAGATGTTCGTCTGCCTCCTCCTGTACTTTGTCACTTGACATGGAATCAGATCGAAGTTTGGGAACAACAGGGAATCCTAATGATGGCTTCTTGGAGGTATTTTTATTGTCCAAGTCAATAATGTCAGATGGTTTTCCAGGGAACAAAAAAGTCCTTCCTCCAAAGTCTGTCTTCTTGTCTGCGGTAATGTTGTCCTCTAGATTTTTAGAGGACACCTCAGGCTTGCCCTTCTGATTCCCCTTAAGTCCATTTCTGAAAGGATTCCACTGAGGACTGACTTGTCCCCCAGTTTGGAATGTTGGATCCAACAGGTCTATGTCCTCGTCCACCACAAAGACATCCCCATGCACGACTGAATCTTTATGAGTGGGTCTGGGTGGAAATGTGCCATCACCTCGAGAAACGCCTCGGTGCAGGAACATGTTCTGCTGAAAAACAAAAACATGCACCATGATTAGACAATATGACCGCACGTGTTTGTGCGCGTCCTTGGAGTTTGTTTGATTTGTTGCACTTTGAAATGTCCAACCAACTATCTAAACTAAAACCAGCAGGAAACAAATTATGGGTCGAGACTTCGTTTTGCCCATTTATAGAGGTTCATCAGCAGCGTT
This sequence comes from Thalassophryne amazonica, assembly GCF_902500255.1. Lineage (NCBI taxonomy): Eukaryota > Metazoa > Chordata > Actinopteri > Batrachoidiformes > Batrachoididae > Thalassophryne > Thalassophryne amazonica. The sequence continues at coordinate 50,931,496 of NC_047119.1, forward strand.
AAATTATGACTGGGAGAAAGAGAGAAAAGTCTAGCAGTATTTCTTAGAATAACATACTTTAGACATTTTTAAAGAAAGACCAAGAAATTTGGGGATGACCCACAAAATAACTTATGATACTATTCAGGAATTAACCACCACCAAGAACAACTCATAAAAGTTTAAAACATTGCACCCTGTAAAAATGCTTCAAAACGCATTATAATGCAAATTAGAAACAAATAAAAAAGTACAAAACATTAACATTTCTCCTTCAGTGAGGATTAAATAGTATTTTTGTATTTGACAGATGAAAAGATGCCTAAACTATGTATGAAGTAGTTGTGGGTGAATAAAGCAGATATTTAAAATACAACTGAAACAATAGTTGTTGTACCACACTCGGGTATAAGGAGGTAGGTTCTGCTCATTCAAATTTAGAGACTTTTTTTTTTTACGTTTCTCATCGGGCTCATCTAAACACAACTGAACCAAACCTCACCACCTGCATGTCAGAGACCATTTCTCTGAGACTGCAAGGGAAGCTCAGCTTCCCTAAAATGTTAAAGATTAAATGGTCAAATATGTACAGTTGTGTAACATTTCATTGACTACAAATGCGTTAGAACAAATTCATCTCAAAGACAAGTTCATTAGGAATCCGCTACTTATCACAAATCGACTGACTTGATTTTGTTAACTTCTCATACATTCCCGTAGCGTCACTGCATTTGTCTGTAGAAGCTGAGTGTCCGTTCAATTCAATGGGACTGCATGGTACAACCCCTGGCAAAAATTATGGAATCACCGGCCTCGGAGGACGTTCATTCAGTTGTTTAATTTTGTAGAAAAAAAGCAGATCACAGACATGACACAAAACTAAAGTCATTTCAAATGGCAACTTTCTGGCTTTAAGAAACACTAAGAAATCAGGAAAAAAAAATTGTGGCAGTCAGTAACGGTTACTTTTTTAGACCAAGCAGAGGGAAAAAAATATGGAATCAATTCTGAGGAAAAAATTATGGAATCATGAAAAACAAAAGAACGCTCCAACACATCACTAGTATTTTGTTGCACCACCTCTGGCTTTTATAACAGCTTGCAGTCTCTGAGGCATGGACTTAATGAGTGACAAACAGTACTCTTCATCAATCTGGCTCCAACTTTCTCTGATTGCTGTTGCCAGATCAGCTTTGCAGGTTGGAGCCTTGTCATGGACCATTTTCTTCAACTTTCATCAAAGATTTTCAATTGGATTAAGATCCGGACTATTTGCAGGCCATGACATTGACCCTATGTGTCTTTTTGCAAGGAATGTTTTCACAGTTTTTGCTCTATGGCAAGATGCATTATCATCTTGAAAAATGATTTCATCATCCCCAAACATCCTTTCAATTGATGGGATAAGAAAAGTGTCCAAAATATCACCGTAAACTTGTGCATTTATTGATGATGTAATGACAGCCATCTCCCCAGTGCCTTTACCTGACATGCAGCCCCATATCATCAATGACTGTGGAAATTTACATGTTCTCTTCAAGCAGTCATCTTTATAAATCTCATTGGAACGGCACCAAACAAAAGTTCCAGCATCATCACCTTGCCCAATGCAGATTCGAGATTCATCACTGAATATGACTTTCATCCAGTCATCCACAGTCCACGATTGCTTTTCCTTAGCCCATTGTAACCTTGTTTTTTTCTGTTTAGGTGTTAATGATGGCTTTCGTTTAGCTTTTCTCTATGTAAATCCCATTTCCTTTAGGCGGTTTCTTACAGTTCGGTCACAGATGTTGACTCCAATTTCCTCCCATTCGTTCCTCATTTGTTTTGTTGTGCATTTTCGATTTTTGAGACATATTGCTTTAAGTTTTCTGTCTTGACGCTTTTATGTCTTCCTTGGTCTACCAGTATGTTTGCCTTTAACAACCTTCCCATGTTGTTTGTATTTGGTCCAGAGTTTAGACACAGCTGACTGTGAACAACCAACATCTTTTGCAACATTGTGTGATAATTTACCCTCTTTTAAGAGTTTGATAATCCTCTCCTTTGTTTCAATTGACATCTCTCGTGTTGGAGCCATGATTCATGTCAGTCCACTTGGTGCAACAGCTCTCCAAGGTGTGATCACTCCTTTTTAGATGCAGACTAACGAGCAGATCTGATTTGATGCAGGTGTTAGTTTTGGGGATGAAAATTTACAGGGTGATTCCATAATTTATTCCTCAGAATTGAGTGAGCCAATATTTTTTTCCCTCTGCATGGTCTAAAAAAGTAACTGTTACTGACTGCCACAATTTTTTTCTTGATTTCTTATAGCCAGAAAGTTGCCATTTGAAATGACTTTAGTGGTGGCCAAGTGGTTAATGCACTTGGTTTCAGTTCGGAAGGTTCTGGGTTCAAATCTCACCCCTGCCACATTTCTCCATGTAATGTGGAGTTGCGTCAGGAAGGGCATCCGGAGTAAAACCTGTGCCAAATCAACATGCAGATCCACCTTGGATTTGCTGTGGCGACCCCGAGTGCTTTTTGTGTCATGTCTGTGATCTGCTTTTTTTCTACAAAATTAAAAAACTGAATGAACATCCTCCGAGGCCGGTGATTCCATAATTTTTGCCAGGGGTTGTATACAAATAATGAATGTTTATGAGTTTAACGGTACGAATATGTCACAAGGTGAAAGCCGGATTCGCCTCGTTGAATGGTATCTTCTAGCTTTCACCAAATTAAATATTCCTTCCATTGAAAGAATGAATAAACATTCATTATTTGTTTCATATAACAGCTAAAATAGATCCTTGTCATTTGATATTTTATTAATTTATAAACAACAGAAAGGGACGTACATTTTGGTGTGCGTCACTGGTGCTTAACAGTCCAACACAAACTTTAAATAGAAGTCCAAAATTGCAATGATGTAGTCCATGATGCTGTGCACTGACTTTGTGTACTTCTTCCTCCCAAAAAAGACTTTGTGTAGTTCCTCAGTCCAGCGAAAAATCATGTCAGAAATTTGTTCAGCTTTTCATCCTAATAGCTCTTCGTGCCTCCAGACGGCTTACGGCTTTGTTTTTTTATGTTAGCAGAATTTGCAGCGTCAGTTAGCTCCTTCAAATCGTCGTCCATCAGCAAAACAAACTCTGCTATGTTTACCTAAACGCCGCCCCCAGTAGTGTGAGTACGTCCGGAGGTTGGGGGTGCAATAGCAAATTTCATATAGCACTAAAATTGCACGCCAAAAAGAACTATTGCACGGTCAATGAAACACAACGGTAAATGTTATGAATAATCCATGTCACGTAACATACCAGCCACCAATCAGATGACAAGGATCTACTCAGCCGTTATATAAAACACTTGTCTCGATACTTGACGGTCATTGGATAAATGCCGCGATTTCGTCCTGCACCTGGACGCTCAGCTTCTGTGGGGGTGAATGGAGCTGTGGGAGGGCCTGGACATTGAGCCCGTCCATGATAATTGGAGGATCAGTTGAAAGGCTGAATCCTGTTTTGATTGACAGCTATCTTGAGATATACACAATCACTTAATCATCAGGAGCTCAGTCCCATTGAGGTTTTTGCCAGTGAAGCTGAAGAACAAACTGCAACTCATTTCTTGACATTTGCTTAAAACACACTCATAGTATTTCCTTATTTCAGTTGAACATAATTTCAACATTTCCTTGTTTGAGTTTAATATCACTTTGTTAGTTCATTCAATCAATCATTTGTACTGCTGTTTAGGTCGGCGTGAACTAGCCAGCTAGCAGGTGCACACATGATGGCCGACTATGCTAATATTGTCCACCTGATTTTGTCAAAGTCATTTGATAGTTTTCCTTACGAGGAGAAACTCAGGGCAGATCAAAACCTAAGATTCACTTGGTGTAAAAAGTAGGGAAAAGTAACAGGTCTGTTCAGCTCTCCTGGTGTGGCACAACTACGTAGTTGGCTGACTGGAAATACTGTGACAAAGAAAATGTACTGTTGGCCTCTTGATGAAACCATCTCAGGGATGTCTTGTCTGGACAAAATTGGGTTTTGGGGATCTATCTAACTTTGACCGGGCAAATAAAAGACATGAAAAGAGCAATGAACATGTGAGTCCATCCAAGGTTGAGTTGCCTGCGCAGGGTGAACATGCAATTAATGAAGGTGCTCGCAGTCAAGTGGCAAACAATCAAACAAAACAGGACCTTCCTGAACCGCCTTAGTGATGTGACTTCTTTGGTTGGCCACCAGGAGCTATCATTTAGGGGGCACGATGAGAACAGTGAATCGTCCAACAGGGGGACTTAAAGGGAGTTCACAGAAACATTATCTAAATATGACTCTGTCCTGGACACACTGTTCCAGTCATCAGCTGTGTTTTCTGGTACGTCTCATTCTATCCTAAATGACTTCATCTCTGCTCTTGCAGCCACTGCTTCAGCCCTCAATGGTCTGCAGGCCAAACTGAAGGCAGCTGCCTCCGGTGTAATGCTTGTGGATCGCTGTGCACACAGACGTAACCTGGTGCTGTCACAGGGGGGCTAAATGCTCGTCTGAGTGCAGAATATTTTTTTCATCACTCTCTGGGTTTGCCACATTTTTCTCCAAATCCACAAAGTGGGCTGCAGACTTTTTATAACATCATTGCAGATAAGAGGATGGATAATGACACACTGGATTGTGCCAAAGATTTTGTAATGAAACTGGAGGATTTTGAGTCTGTGTTCATGTTGTAAACACATGAACAGATCTTCTCAGATTGATGTGGTCTTTGATATCATCCAGCAGAGGGTCATGGATGTTCTCCACTACAAGAAAAGAATCAAGTCTCTTCTTGCTTTTGTCAAAGAGGTCAGAGGGGGCTTTCCAAGCTGTTTATGCCAAAGCAGCAGGTCTCACATCCGAGTGATGAGATGAGTCCATGAGAAAGTGCCGTCTCTCCCAATTCCTGGATCCCCAGGAGCGCTACAGAAATCTGTACATGGCCATCCTTTATAATCTCATTAGTGTGCCTTAACTGAGTGAGTGGTGACACGATGAGTCGAAAAAACGGTCACGTGACTCATGGTGCCATCTTGGTTCCAATATTTTGGGGAGGTATTTTGTGGGATGAATTGCTCATTCACATTACAACTTATTTTTTTCAGCAGTTTAAGCAGTTTTTTTTTTTTTTTTTGACAGTTTGTTTTTAATGTAAAGGAAACGGGTAACTCAGAGAAATGACGTGTGGTATACAAAATAAATGAGGCCTGTCACCAAAGCATTGAACAGTGTGTAAGAAAGGCCATTTAGTGGGAAGGACCAAAGGGCTATAAATCACATCGAAAATTAGTGTCGTAAACTGGAGCTGAAAAACATATGGACAACAGACGGAGCATGTGGGAGGCAAGAGTGTGCATGTTCAGAAATACGTCCAGCAGAATCATCAATTTTAGTCAGAAAAAGCTTCATATAAGGTCAGTATTTACCATATGGGCCCAAATACAAGATGTTCCTTTTTTCATAAAGATGTGAAAAATGAGGGAGCATTTTATAATTGTAGGCTAGACTTCTACATTTAATACATCCACACCAATAGGTGGCAACAAACAAGTAATGAAGAGCAACATGCAAATCTCATGGTCTTAGATGTAATTTATACTTATGGTGCTGGATTATAGTGAGCTGCATTTTAACGTCACAATTATTGATCTACACAATTTTAATGTATCACTACAAAAAGCAGCACATATGATTTACAAATGCAACAAATTGACATCATTTCAAGTAGTTCTCAAGAAGGCCTTGTAGTTTCAGCACCAGAGCATCCGTTCCTGTGCTGGCTATTTTGACATGCATGCAAAGCCCACCCCACCACCATGATTTCATTTAAACATTAGAGCCATGTTATTTTTGCTGCTCAAACTGCATCAGGAGAGATTTATAAGAGCACCAGTACATGACATCATATACTTCTTCTTTGTCAGTGTACCAGCCTGTACTCTCTCTCTCGATTGCGTTGTGCTTTACTCCTCCCACTTGCTCCTCTTGGAATGTGACCTCATAATCCAGTCGGCTAAAACCCGTGACTACAGTAAGTACAACCCCTGGCAATAATTATGGAATCACCAGCCTCGGAGGATGTTCATTCAGTTGTTTAATTTTGTAGAAAAAAAGCAGATCACAGACATGACACAAAACTAAAGTCATTTCAAATGGCAACTTTCTGGCTTTAAGAAACACTATAAGAAATCAGGAAAAATAATTGTGGCAGTCAGTAACGGTTACTTTTTTAGACCAAGCAGAGGGAAAAAATATAGACTCACTCAATTCTGAGGAATAAATTATGGAATCACCCTGTAAATTTTCATCCCCAAAACTAACACCTGCATCAAATCAGATCTGCTCGTTAGTCTGCTTCTAAAAAGGAGTGATCACACCTTGGAGAGCTGTTGCACCAAGTGGACTGACATGAATCATGGCTCCAACATGAGAGATGTTAATTGAAACAAAGGAGAGGATTATCAAACTCTTAAAAGAGGGTAAATCATCACGCAATGTTGCAAAAGATGTTGGTTGTTCACAGTCAGCTGTGTCTAAACTCTGGACCAAATACAAACAACATGGGAAGGTTGTTAAAGGCAAACATACTGGTAGACCAAGGAAGACATCAGAGCATCAAGACAGAAAACTTAAAGCAATATGTCTCAAAAATCGAAAATGCACAACAAAACAAATGCGGAACGAATGGGAGGAAACTGGAGTCAACGTCTGTGACCGAACTGTAAGAAACCACCTAAAGGAAATGGAATTTACATACAGAAAAGCTAAACGAAAGCCATCATTAACACCTAAACAGAAAAAACAAGGTTACAATGGGCTAAGGAAAAGCAGTCGTGGACTGTGGATGACTGGATGAAAGTCATATTCAGTGATGAATCTCAAATCTGCATTGGGCAAGGTGATGATGCTGGAACTTTTGTTTGGTGCCGTTCCAATGAGATTTATAAAGATGACTGCCTGAAGAGAACATGTAAATTTCCACAGACATTGATGATATGGGGCTGCATGTCAGGTAAAGGCACTAGGGAGATGGCTGTCATTACATCATCAATAAATGCACAAGTTTACATTGATATTTTGGACACTTTTCTTATCCCATCAATTGAAAGGATGTTTGGGGATGATGAAATCATTTTTCAAGATGATAATGCATCTTGCCATAGAGCAAAAACTGTGAAAACATTCCTTGCAAAAAGACACATAGGGTCAATGCCATGGCCTGCAAATAGTCCGGCTCTTAATCCAATTGAAAATCTTTGGTGGAAGTTGAAGAAAATGGTCCATGACAAGGCTCCAACCTGCAAAGCTGATCTGGCAACAGCAATCAGGAAAGTTGGAGCCGGATTGATGAAGAGTACTGTTTGTCACTCATTAAGTCCATGCCTCAGAGACTGCAAGCTGTTATACAAGCCAGAGGTGGTGCAACAAAATACTAGTGATGTGTTGGAGTGTTCTTTTGTTTTTCATGATTCCATAATTTTTTCCTCAGAATTGAGTGAGTCCATATTTTTTTCCCTCTGCTTGATCTAAAAACTAACCGTTACTGATTGCCACAGTTTTTTTTTTTTTCCTGATTTTTTATAGTGTTTCTTAAAGCCAGAAAGTTGCCATTTGAAATTGACTTTAGTTTTGTGTCATGTCTGTGATCTACGTTTTTTCTACAAAATTAAACAACTGAATGAACATCCTCCGAGGCCGGTGATTCCATAATTTTTGCCAGGGGTTGTAGTACCGACTTCAAACACTGATTTTATAAAAATGAACTTTTCCCCCTGTAGCTCAGGACCAATATACCTTTGTAACTGAGTAAAACGATTGTAGTGCTCCATATGTAGGAATGGGATGAAACAATACAGCTTTCACCTTACGGCCTTTGTGAGGGGAGTGAGGCCTACTGACTACCACATGCACAGTGACTCCTGCTGGCCTCCGTCACATCAGCACTTTCTCCTCCCTTTGCAGCTAGACAGTTGTTTCATTGGATTCCATCAACATGGACCCATTCAGTTAATTTCTGACAAACAATATAAGATTTTCACTATTGTAAATTCCCCATTGCCACTTTTTCTTGACCCTTCAGGGGAATTTCTGAGGACCTTTTGGGGATTTACCTGCCTGAAATATCCAGGGTGCATGTTGTGGATCTTACGTAGTTCCGCGAGCATGTACCACCTGGGGAGACACGAGGACCTGACATGATGAGCAAAACAGCCCGTCTTTCACTTTTTCTTTTGTTTTGCATCTCAGGGTAGGTTTATTACCTTACTTTCAAATAAAATATTTTCCTTTTAAAATTAAGATTTGGTCTTCAGAGAGTAATTTTTCCAGAACATGTCTTGAAAAAGGGGCGAGGGGAGTGTTTTGTATGGACAACATGGTAGCACAGGGGGGAAATACAGTTTCACGAGGTTCAGCACTTTAATCAAGTGCATCTACAATGTCATGTTCTTGTTGCACAGCTTCCCCAGGCTAGTGTCAGAATAAGGGGCCGTACTTTAAAGATTACTGCTCACAAGGTATTTGAAATGAAAAATAAATTGAAAAGTTCAAGTGTAAAATAAAGTTTTGTAATGCACGGTGGATAAATTATTAGGTAATGTCCAGAGACAAGATGGAAAAAAGCTCATCCAAAATGACAGAATTAAAACAACAATATCAAGAAGTTTAACTGCTGAAATATTATATTTTACAGCGAAATTCAATTGAGCATGGTCTGATTTGTCATGATAAAGAAATTATTTGTTCAAACATTTCCCATTTGCACCTGGTTTCAGTTCATAAAAACTGAAATATTAGAAGATAAACTTGAGATGGTGTCTCTGCCTGGGTATGAAATCCTAGACAGTCTGGCTGCGTATAGCAAGGGCCGGTGAAAATGCTTGAAGCTCGACAACAGACCAAACAGGGAGCTCCAATTCTGAAACAAAGCCCCTTTTTTGCTTCTCGCACCCGAGCCACAGCTCGCCAGTCAGGCCTGGTTGATAAGCTGAAAGTGGATCCCTTCAGCTTATCTCGCTGCCTGTCCGTCAGATATTCTCATGACTACCAGTCCAAAGCATATTTACCTACATGGAGTGCTACTAGTCACTTACACAATGGCCACAGAGTCAGGAGCGATTAAAGATAAGTTTCCACCAGAAAAAGACAAACTGACATGCATTCATATCATATCTGTTCTTGTTCTTCCAAGTCTACTTATGTATTTGAATAGACATCAGTTTATTGGCATATGCTCTGAAATGGGGCTGGCGTCAATTCTGGCCTGATTTAGCAGATGGTGTTTTGGGCAAACATGAATAATGAACATTAGTGTTTCCAGTTAACCATTATTATAAAGTTTTAACAACCTAATTATTTAAAACTACAGATAAAACAAATGTTCCGTTTCCAGAAGAAAATCAAATTACAGTGCTGCGAAAAAGTGTTTGCCCCCTTGACCCTTTACATGTTAGATTTTTATTAGGACATCAAAAAACAAAACAAAAATTCTGGCCTTGTATATTAGAATTTCCAAAATCATGCTCTTTAAACTCACAGTGAAATAAATCTTTACTGTTTGATATAAAGTAATTAAAAATCTAAAAGCCAAAATGATGGTGTGAATAAGTAAGTGCCCCCTTTAGTATAGCACATGTAAACCATCACTTTTATATACGGTTTTCTTCGGACAAGTCAGGGGATGGATACATGAACATTCCCAAGACACTGACTATGATTTGAACATTATTTACAAGAATTATGAAGAAATACAAACAGTATAGCACTCTATGGTAAATCTGTGTGGAGCAGGTAGCTCTCAAAAATTGAGTGAATGTATAAGAAGGTGAGTGAGGAAAGCCACCAAGACACCAGGACAACCCTGGAGGTTATAGACTTCTGTGGCTGTGATTTGATTTTGATGTCCTAATAAAAATCTAACATGTAAAGGGTCAAGGGTGCAAACACTTTTTCACAGCACTGTAAATTACTGAAACAATGTTTGAAATTCTCAAATCCCACATTCAAAATGGGGCCAAGTCTCAAACAGTAGCTGAGGGTTGGTGACAAATAGCAAATGGGTAGCAAATTAAAACTGCATGCTAGAAATAAGATTTCTGAAAACTTACTATCTTACCAAATATGGTAAAACAAAATAAGACAAATTCGGTTCACTCTGGTTCTTACTAAGATTACAGAAAATAACGTCTTATAATGTCATTGTAAGATGACAAACACACGGTCCTTGACAGATCCTTAGACTGGTGTGATGGTTGGGAGTTCCCTTCTCAGCTGTTGGGTTACAAGCTATCACCTCCTCCAAGTGATCCACCATTGAGGACTTCTTGTTTCACCAGTGCCCCTTTAGCTGTCTCATATTCAGGGTTCCTGTTTGGGTTTCATGGCTAAGGTAGTGGCTACACAGCACAGAAGGTCCTCACCATGTTGTCCCCCAACAGTCAACCCCTACTTGATCCACTACCCAGGTGTCATGATGTGGATGAGGAGTTGAATTATGACACACTCAGTTTCTGGTAACAGGTCCCATCTGTGTCATTTGACAAAACACTTCTGGAAATTGTTGATTCAGAAGTAATCTGTGATGGACTAGGATCCCATCAGGGAGTAGTTGTAGACTCTCAAGATGCTGCAGGTTCTGGGGATAAACACCAGCACCAATGGGCCTCTGGGTGGTGGTGTATGTGCCTCTCTACCCATGTAAAAACTCACATCTTGTCATACGCTTCATGAGGAAATACATCCGAAGTTTCGTGCATGCTCAAACTCTGATCCAACATACACCAACTGCAGTGTTCATTTCAGTACACCTGAGACAATGCAGGCATAAACAAACAGGAACTGGTGCTAGACTTGTAGTTAACAAATAGTTTGTAGTTGTTTTTTATTTTTTTTATTTTTTATTTTTTAACATTTACAAAATTGCAATTCCTGACAATCATCTCAAACACATAGCTTAGAACCCCTTCACACATAGTGCAAAGTTTGGACGAATTGCACACTTACTGCGTATGATGCAGGAATGGTGTGCAAACTGTGTAATGTTGTCCCTGCCTCCAACACCTTGTACACCTGTTGCTACAACTATGTGCGCACACAAGTGCCTGAAAGACAAAGTGTGCACTGTGCGAACCCATTGCATCCTCTCACGGCAGGTGCAGCCCAAATTCCAGGTAACACGCATGAACATCTGACACCGCTCGCATGGCACTTAGAAAATGTGTGGTCAGTCGCACTCTTGGCACGACAACAGACTGCAGACAATTACTTTTGTACTCGCAGAGAAATTTGTCTAAGTCCCACATGAGTGTGGCTTTGGTGTGTGCGCTGAGATGACAGGATGTGTGTCCTCCCACTGAAGCGGCTGTGGAAATCTGTGGATCTGGACATTCCAGGTGGACACCTTGTACTGTGTTTGGATGGACATGGACGTGTATCACTGTAGGGACGTGCTGCAGTGAGTGAGCGCGCGCACGGTGCACATGGACAGGCTGCTCCCAGGTTGAAACGGACCATCAGATCAGAACACGCAGCAGGCGATCTCACTGTCACATCACCCACATGAGCTCTGTTCCACATGATGCGGTGTCCTGCAGTGCGTCATCCACAAGACACATGCACATGGTCGCTTGGAGATGCGCGAGCAGATGTGGACATGAATGAGACAAGCAAACTGCTTCTCATTCATGTCATTTCATGACTGTATGTCTGTAACTATGGGTCATTTACAGAGGAATGGACGGATCATATTTGTATTGCTTGCTTGATAAATGCGGTGTTTTTATATGGTGTGTGATTTTACTTTATTTTGTAATACATCCATGTCCTTCCTGATATGAGGCAGATTGCCACAGCTTTCAAAGAACAGCTCCATAGCTCAGTGGTAACAACTCTGACTGGCAATCAGATCTTTTGGACGGTGCGGGTTCACATCCAGTGGGTCGTATGTTTGTTTGCTTTTTCCTCACATAAGTGGCACGATGTGGTCCCACAGGTACCGGCTGGTTTTATTTTTTATTTTTTTAATATTCCACAAAAGCGGTGTAATCTGGTCCCATGAGTATTGGCTGGTTTTTTTATATTTCCTCCACATAAGTGGTGTGATATGCCACCGCTGGCACTGTGTGTTCCTGCCCGAAAGACACCGGCACATGCACAAACTCTTGCACCATCGCCTGCAGTCGGCGCACTGCTTTGTGGTGCACTAATTTCGAACTGTTTTGCGCCGTTTCGCCATTTTCGTCCAAACGCCGTCCAAACTTCGCACTATGTGAATGGGCCCTTATTATCCTAAATTAACAGACACTTTTTGATGTTCATGTTCAAGAGCCTTTAAGTCACATTTTTCAGTCCAGTTGATGCTACAACCTCGAAGACTTGCGGCTTAAGTCTTCTGTACAGATATCGGGATCATCAAACGTTTATCGAGCAACCTCATGGCCCTGTGAGCTCATCTGCTATGTCTCCTTGAGCTCAAAGAGACATGAACATCACTGATACCTGCATTATATTTCATAAATACCAACTACAGTAGATTTGGAGGATGGACACCAGTTTCTAGTTTCAGGTGAGGGGCAGGGGGTGACTTGGTTGTGCCAAATGTACACCCCTAATAAAGGGATCCCTGGGTTTTAAAATCTTTATAGGTTTTCTCCTGCATTGCAAGGCAATCTAGTAAAGTCAATACTGACCTTCTAGTCAGCATTTATAATACACAATTTTTGTTTTAAACACTGAAAATGCTCTAAATGGTAAATGGACTGCATTTATAAAGTGCTTTTCCATCTACATCAGATGCTCAAAGTGCTTTACAAATAATGCCTCACATACAGTATGTGAGGGTGCTGCCATACAAGGTACCCACTACACACCCGGACCAACTAGGGGATTAAGAACCTTGCCCAAGGGCGCTTAGTGATTTTCCGGTCATGCTGGGATTTGAACCAAGGATGGTCTGGTCCCAAGCCCAACGCTTAACCACTAGACCATCACCTCTCCTCTAATTCTGCAAGTGGCAGCATTCATTAGTCAGCATTTGCTCATACAAAACCTCTGGCATATTTTATCACACCTTGGGCACACCCTTCACCATCACCACCGCATCAGTCACTGGACACAAAATAATTTTTCCATCTCGTTGAGACAACAACATGACACCAGTGAAACCATCTTCTGAGAGTGTTGTTAAACACGTCCACTATAGGATCACTAAACTTGTCCTGCTTTTAAGTTTAAGAGCTCTTCAGTAATCTGTCGTGCAGACATGGCATACCATGCAACCCGACAGTGAGCCTGTCAAACAATGTCCTCATGGTCTTTACATCATCTGCCAAGATGTCGCTCATACTCCCCGACTTTCTAATGGGTCTGGAGAACAGGCTCAAACAAGCAAGGACATCATGTGCAGGGTTTGGTTGAACCCTCGTACCCTAAAAAGCACTCACACACACACACACACACACACACACACACACACACACACACACACACACACACACACACACACACACACACACACACACACACACACACACACACACACACACACACACACACACACACACACACACACACAAAAATGAGAAAATGTAGCAGTTTCCCACCACTCAGCACCTGAATAAATGACAGTATTTTACACAGGCATTACAGAACTCAGTTCAGATGGATGCCTTCATGTTTTTTAATGCTAGTATCAACTTTTTCTTTGGTACTCTGATAGTCTCACTTCTCTACATCTTGGTTATAGTAGTAATTTAAACTTTTTATTGTTTTTGTTTTACAGAGTATCTCCTGATCCAGTCAGCTGGTAACCAGATATATTTCAAAACTTTCCCATTTACAGGTAGCACAAATTAATTGCTGTACACTTGAACCAAACTTGGAATTTGATGCATATCCTGAAAGTAAAGTCAAAGACGAAACATTCTTAGATGTCTTGCCTGTGATAGGGTTCCAGAAACATGTTCCAATACATGGTTGCTGAAAAGGTTCTGAAATGTTGTGAAACACTGGTTTGAGTTTGTCGTCACTAATTTGCAGTACAGACAAAAACCTTTGCTGACATTCCCAGCCACACGTTCCATCTTTTAAGCAATTCCAGTTTTACTTTCCCCTTCTACTATACATTTCATCCAAAGTAGCTTTTTTCAATGTGTGGGCTGCATGAAGGTAGTGCTGGTAGGCCATGAAAGGTCATTCAAAAAATAATTTCAATCTTGTACTAAAATTTTTATATTATTCCAAAATATTTCCAAAGTATTTCAATCAGAAATACTACTACTCATAAAAAAAGGACAAATCACCCTTCGTACTTCTTTGATCTGACTGATGTGAATCAGACAATGCTGCATCAATGTGGTGTGTTTTACAACCCTCAGGGGTCCAAAAAGGAGCATCCATTGACCCCAGAAGGTTAAAGTAAATACCAAATATGGCTCATGTAAGTAAGTCCTTATAGGCCACAAGTCCCATCATGCCAAAACGAATGTCTGGATTTCGCAGTGTGAAGAGGTCAAGAGTTCACGATTCACCCTGGAAGGGACCCCAGTCCATCGCAGCTTACTCCACAGTTGGGTGGACTGAGACAAAGCAGATTTAGTGCCTCGTTGAAGGACACAGACATTCAAATCTGAAAGATCTGTATGGAGGAGTGGACCAAAATCTCTGCTGCAGTGTGCAGACTTGGTCTGGAACTACAAGACACATCTGACCTCTGTAATTGCAAACAAAGGTTTCTGTACCAAATATTAAGGTTTGTTTTTCTATTGTATCAAATACTTATTTCATGCAATAAAATGCAATTATTTAAAAATTATACACTGATTTTCTGAAATTTTTTAGATTCTCTCTCAGTCGAAGTGTACCTACGATAAAAATTACAGACCTCTCCATTCTTTGTCTGTGGGAAAACTTGCAAAATTGACAGTGGATCAAATACTTATTTGCCTCACTCTATATACACATATATGATCGTAAAGAATATCACCACAGTATCGTGACACTGAATGCATCAAAAAGTGATGTTTTCTCATTGCTGCTTGGCCAAACTACAACCTGTTCCATGTCTATATCTGGACAAAGCCTTACAAACTGATACAGGAAAACTCTTTGATTTCCTTTTCTCACTTTCATTCTAGTGCAGCTGTGAGAACTCTCCCGCTGAGGCAGGATGGATGATTCTCTGACTTCATGCTGATGTTCAGCCTGTCACAGGTGTTTTTACTGTTCTGAAATTCTTCGTACGCTACAGAGAAAATTGATTAGAAGGTCATGGAAGTGACACAGAAGAACCAGAGTTATGTACAGGTAGTGAGGGGCACAGCTAACCAAAAAGTTAGCTTCAATACCTGGTAACCAGCTAACTGAAAAGTTATCTTTTTTAACACTACACCGATAAACTTGACTTTGAATTTAAACACCGCAAATGCTTCTAATAGAATCAAAGGCGATCACAAACCCAAATAGCCAATGAGCCAGAGCTTCAGTCTTTGTGCGCTCTGTCCCCTGCTGTAAGAAAGTATCATTTATCATGACAGGATACAGTGGTCCAGAGATGAGGCAGTGGTCTTGAAATGGAAAGCAGGTTTGAATTATGGTTTTGCTTCATAAATAAAATTATTCTGGACAGAATAACTACATTAATGTAAACTCTTAAAATGTACAAAGTGATATATAACACATATCTGTTAATTTTAAAATAATGCACTAATTCTGAAGATTGAAACATTAACACACCAAAGGGATTATGGGTAAGCCTCCGGTCATACCGATTGGTTGATTCATTCATTCTATGTAAAAACAAACACAAATGAATCAATGGAACGTGTTGGTGTTTACAAATAAATGTGCTTTTGTAAAATATGTAATTTTTCTCATTTGTATAAAAAAGAAAGAAATTTTCAAGATCCCGCTACACAGCACCTACGCACACGTGTGATGACATCACAACTCTATCCAGTTAGGAAGACAAGGTTTCTTTCAGTAACAAGAACTGTCAAAAAACTTTCTCATGTGTGGCTGCTGGAGTTGTGTGGCGATAGGAATCGCCTTTTGAATGCTTGAATAATGATGTCAGTCATACAAAGAAATCAAATAATAGTGAAAACACGTTTGGTGTGGTGTTATAACAAATCAATCAGTCGTTCTGTGAGGCATCACAACATCAAGCCTGGTTCACATGGCAAGATAATTAGGCCGATATCGGACCCGATCTTCCCCCTCTGACAATCTTAAGGACGCCCCGACAATCGTGATGACGCTAAATATAATCTTATCAGATACTCCTGCCATGTGTGGTGTGTTAAGAAGGACGTGAGGAGCTAAATGTGACATGCAGCCAATGAGAAAGCGAGATGTTTGATCTGGGAATGTTCGTGTGTGAAATTTGTTTGTGCATGTTGTTTTTACCGTGTGGCTGACACCACACACTGTACAACTAAACCTGTCAGATCTATGATTTTTTTTTTTTTATCTCCACGTGTGTGGTCTCAGGTTTTGGAAACCTACAGATAATTTTAAAATTCTGTAGTTGACAACACTGTGATATAAGCGGCCGCCAGTAGATGGCAGTGTTCTATGCATTTTGACGCCAAATATATCACACGGCCTGAATCACAATTTAACAGACTTTCGGCAGTTTTACATAAAACAAACACAATAACAACATCTATAAACTCAGAGAATATATTCATGAGAGTTTTAGGCACAATATACAAGGAGTTTAATGCTGTCCCTGTGGAGCCTGATCAGAGCATCTCAAATGCATTTCTTCTGTCGTGAATTCCCATAACTCACTACGCACACACCATGTCCACACTAAAACCTTCAAAATTAGTGCATTACTTTAAAACTAAAACATAGATCTGATATTTTCACTTTATAAAATTTCAGACATGACGTTAATTTAAATAACTTGCCCAAAATTAGCTTGGTTAAAATTTTAACCATAAGTTAAAACTGTATGCCTCTGGATGACTTGTTGCTATTGCCAGTGTATTAGTATGGGGTCAAAAGAAATTAGCTTTTTTCTTTTCTTTGACCAGTTCTCCTTTGCCTGCAGAGGAAAGAGCGGTTTCTTCTAGAACCCACTCTTCTCTGTTTGTAGAGGATAGAACTACGCATCTACTACAAAAAGCTACGTCTGTAAAAAATGTTAGCGGCCTAAAAATTATCAGACCAAAACTTATCGGAAGATAATTGGTCCCATGATGGTTTTCAAAGTTATCAGAAAAGCTAATCCAATAATGAAAACATTTTCTTCGATAATTAGTGGTTAGCGGATTAGCGGAACTGTGCCCACCACTGTGTAAAGGTAACTTTTATGCATCTCCTTGCAATCATTTTTGTCCATGTTTATCAGAAGAATTCCGAGATAGACCCCGAGGCCCACTGACGCTGATTCCCAGATTCTATAAGGACATCCAGTCTGACACAGATTATATCCCCAGTCAAAGCCGCTGTCCGAAGCTTATGACTGAAAGGTACCCCCCTAAAAATTGGTCCACCCTGCCTTCACAGCACATGCATCATTTGAGAGTCAGACTCTCTACACCCAAAACGATCAAAGGGAATAATGTGATTATTAACCATCAGATGACAAAGTAAAACCTCTTAAATCATTCTAAAGTCACTTTTAAGCAGAAACGACACCATTTTAAGAAGAAACAAGCTGATAATTGGTGAGTCACTACAGATGCTATGAAATGACGAAGAGGCGCAGTGAAGGCAGCAGCAGCAGCCAGATGAGCTGCTGCTCTGATCGCTTCCTCAGTGTTTTATTATGACATAATGTTGAGTTTATGTGGAAACAATTGTTGTACAAAAGCTTTAAATATCTGTTGCTGAGACAGCTGATGACTGGAGTGCAATTCTAAGCAGAAACTAGGTGATAATCGGTGAACTGCAAGTGATCCCACTGATCAACCTGCTCTGTTCCTCAGTGGTGAGTGACATTAAGGATAAAATAAACTAAATACACAGAACGTGAACACAGCAGCTGCTACACAGTGAATAATTATCATTGGTCGTGAACCTTGTAACACATCCTGCCTGCCCTCACGTGTCTTACCAAACAATAACACTGGGAATGTTGAAAGCTTGAATAATTCACCTTGAGTTCAGGTTCATGTTTACATTCTTACAGTCCATGTCAACAAGAAGAAAATTCCATGATGACAGCGTATATAGAAAGTTATCTTCAGTATCTATAAATCAACACATGGGGGTGGGGAGTCAAACATTTGTTCCCCCCCAAAAAATCCAAATCCTTCTCTTCACACCAACTTTAACTTTCCATCGAAATATAATGGAAGTCATACAACATGAACAAAAAAGCAAATATTACTACCAGCAGAACAGATAACTGAAAAATCATGCATTTGGTGGAAGAAGCACTGAATCTGGCAAGATGATTCTCATGATATCTTTTAGCATATCTGGTTGCTTGGCCACTTGAACATTTAAGGTGGCGGCCATTTTCCAAGATGGCCATGAAAATTTCCTATCGAAAATCACTTTTTGCCTAGAAATACTCCTATATAAACAGTTAAAGCCTAACTATTGAATTTATATTTTATTTGCCATTTATGGTGTTTATTATGTTTTATTTTGTTTATGTGCCAAATTAGAGTGAAGTTTATTATACGAGGTCTATTAGATAATAAACCGACCCTTTTATTTATTTTTTTAACTATATGGATTTAAATGACGTGCGATTACACCAATCATGCTTGAACCCTCGTGCGCATGCGTGAGTTTTTTCACGCGTGTCGGTGACGTCATTTCCCTGTGGGCAGGCCTTGAGTGAGATGTGGTCCTGCCCTCTCGGCTGAATTCCTTTGTTTCACACGCTGCTCGAGATGGCGCGCGTTGCTTTATCAATATTTTTTCTGGACCTGTGAGGAATATCCGAGTGGACACTATTCGAGAAATTAAGCTGGTTTTTGGTGAAAAGTTTAACAGCTGATGAGAGATTATGGGGTGTTTCTGTCGGTGTAAGGACTTCCCACAGAGCAGGACGTCGTGCAGTGCTTCCAGGCGCCGTCGTCGGCCTGTTTCGACCTGAAAACATTACATTACAAAATGTCCGTTAACAATGGAATGTCCAAATAAACTCCTCATGCCGACGACTTCTGAAAGTTCTCTGTTCTCTCTGACGACTTCCTGGATCAACAGAGCCTGAAATGTGGAAGTTTTTAACTTGAAACGGTGAGATGCTGCCGCCTCGAAGCGCAGATCGCCATCAGGCGCCGTGGGCCGTCCTTACGGCGACACTACCAGACCAAAATCTCTCATCAGCCGTTAAAATTTTTACCAAAAACCAGCTGAATTTATCGAATGGTGTCCACTCAGTTGTGCCTTACAGTTTTGAAAAAATTTTGATCAAACAAAGCAGCAGTCTCTGAGCCATTCCTAAACAATGAAAAAAATCGACGAGAGGGTGGGCCACTCCTCACTCAAAGACTGCTCACAGGCGAATGACGTAACCGACAGGTGTGAAAAAACTCTCACATGCCCACGAGGGTTCAAGCATGTCTGATGTAATCACACATGATTCAAATCCATATGGTTTTTGAAAAAAATAATAAGGTCGGATACTTTTCTAATAGACCTCGTATTTAGTATTAATTGTTTCCACCAAGCACACGGTCTGAAAGTGTTCTCTCTTGAATCGTCTGTATGTCGGCTGATTAAAAGGTGTTTAGTGTTGAATATGTTGTATTGTTATTTATAAAATCTGCAGTCAGCATAGACAAATGGCAATTTATGCCACTAAGGATGTCATATTGTTGTTGGAACAAAACATTTAATCCAGCATGCCAAAAAAAAAAAAAAACAACAACAATATAACACCAGGATCACACAAATCAAATAAAATTTTTAGGAGGGGAATTTAAAAAAAAAAGATTTGGGGGTCAAATTGGTCGCCATCTTGAAATTAGATACAATCTTGGATTTTTGGATTGTGAAAGGACAAAGTGGCTGTACAACAATTGGCCAGTTTTGGTAAGTACGACCAGGCCCGGCGCCAGAAAAAAAAAATATTAAGGGGGCAATGAGTTTATCACAGGGGCGGGGTCGCCCCCCCCCCAAAAAAAGTGCGCACTGGAGGGTACCTGCCTCTGAGCGTGCGTAATGAATTGGATGCGCTCCTAGAAAGCGCGTGTATTTACGCTACACCGTTGTAAGAGACCGACTGAGTAAGAGTAGAGTGATGACAGTATTTTTTTTAATTATTATTTGAACGTATAGACCCTTGGTCAAGTGATCTCCTGCATACCACAAAACAAACCAACAACTGATCTGAGAAACGACACGAGACAGTAGATTAGCCCTACATACAGCCCTCCATCACAAGCACAAACACAGCACAATTGGGCATGACAGTCACACAACGGGTCAAAGATAAACCTTTCATGTAGATATACATTGGTCCCTCGTTTATCGCGGGAGTTACGTTCTAAAAATAGCCCGCAATAGGCGAAATCTGTGAAGTAGTCAGCGTTATTTTTTACAATTATTATAGATGTTTTAAGGCTGTAAAACCCCTCACTACACACTTTATACACTTTTCTCAAACAGGCATCAACATTTTCTCACTTTTCTCTCGTGTGTAAACACTCTCAAAGTTCAAACCTTAGTAGAAAAATAAGACCAACCTGTTTTCAGGCCCAAACATTTGTTTGAGAAATAAAAATAGAACGTTTTGCTATAAATAATAATGATGGCTTTTAGAACTAACGAATTTAATTTTAACGATCAACCTACGAGGTTGGACACATAAGAAATTATTAATAGTGACTGACCAGTATTTCACTGTTCCTCTGATCGCGCCTCTTCGTCCTGGCGCCGCGCCACTGCCGCGGCTTTTTCCACTGAGTCAAACCTCGCTGCAGGTGTCTTCTTCCGAGTGAAGAACATAGTTATGGGTAGTTGTTGGCGCTCTTTTTTCTTCTGGGCGAGAAGATTCTTATAAACAGACACGCAGAACACAATGCGCGTACTCTCCCTTCACAGTGCCGCAACAGGTGTCCCGTCATCTCAACAGAACACCGGCCTGCTTGATGAGGATGCAGAGCACAATGCGCTATAAAATAAAAAAACAAAAGCATGCAAAATTGGACAAAAAAAATCTGCGAAACTGTGAGGCGCTATATTTTCCAGTATTTCTTTTTGTTTCTTTTTTATTTTTATTTTTGATAACTCTCACATCCAAGGGGGCGAGGATGATGACGTGAGGGGGCGTCGCCCCCAAACGCCCCCTTGTGGCGCCGGCTCCGAGTACTACCTTGGACTAATCATACCAAATTGGTTGCTTGTACCAGCATTTGGATGATTTTGTTGTAAAATTGATGTTATCTGCTCCACTAAACACTATAGAAAAGTGGTGTAGAAATGTTGTCTATATAATGATCGGTATATCCATTTTTTTCTCCAGCAGTGGCAGAAAATAAAGTTTTCCTCGTTGGTCTGTAAGTCTCCAAGTATTTGTCGAGATTATAATTAGGCCAACTGACGGCGCACACCTGGATGAGATAAACTGTTCTTACCACTCACTGTGTTCTTCTATCAGCACAAGTGTCCTCCAGCAGTCCGTCTGCACGTGCAGATCCTCTGCTGTGAGCAATGATAAATTTGTGAAGGCTGCACAGTCTGACATAAGAGCTGCAGGCTACAGTGGTATCATCACCACATACGCACAGACAATGCACACTAGCTCCCACAATGGGACAAAAGCATGGCAAAGTCCGTAAATCTAGCCAAGACACAGGTATGCAGACTGGCTGGGTCTTGCAAGCAGCAGTAGGCAAATTGAGTTGGTGGGGGCGGGTGGCACCAAGACAATGTTCTGGTGTTGTAAAGCTGCAGTGTGGAGGATTTAGGGACGTTTCTGAGCAGAAATAGAATATAGCACTCATAGCCATCAACAAAAATGAATTAATGCGTTTTCATTGTACAGTATCTACATGGAAGCAAGCCTCTCTCATGGAGGTCGCCATGTTGCACTGCCATGCTGATGCCGTAGCCCAAAAGGGATAGACTGACTGACTTACTTGTTGCATTTTGCAGCAAGGCCACAAAACTGAAAAGGAAATCAGTGGCTGGACCCTCAACCAGTCTGCTGGTTGCCAGTGAATGGACTGCATTTATATAGCGCTTTTCCATCTGCATCAGATGCTCAAAGCGCTTTACAATAATGCCTCACATTCACCCCGATGTCAGGGTGCTGCCATACAAGGCGCTCACTACACACCGGGAGCAATAGGGGATTAAAGACCTTGCCCAAGGGCCCTTAGTGATTTTCCAGTCAGGCGGGGATTTGAACCCAGGATCTTCTGGTCTCAAGCCCAACACCTTAACCACTAGACCACAGTGCAGCCTAACAAACTTGAAAACCCTGATTTTTGTGGAATGGATGATCCTACCTTTTCCTCACCACAAGAGAAGGGAAAGCAGCATTAATCCCAGTCACTAAAGAGTGGCATAATGCAATCTGCAACCTCACCACTAGATGATGCTAAATCCTACACACTGTAGCTTAATGAAGAAAGAGGAGAAGACACCCGGTTCTTTAAGCCAAATAGAATAAAGAGATCTCAGCAAGAAAAGGTGATCATCCTATTTGATTTGTAAAATATACTAAATAAAAAGAGCTCAAACACTGTAGAGAAAGTCAAATTCATGAAAGAAATGTGCAAACAGCATCAACACACAGAAGTGAAGAGGAAAGAAGGCTGCATGGACAAAGCAGTGAGTACTATGTTCAAGTCTTACAATACATGAAGATGCATGTATTGGCCAAAACCAGAAAAGGATGCAGCAGGCAGCAGATATGTATGAGGACTGCAGGTCTGCACGCAGCCCTGCAGACTCAACATTTGATTGTCTGCAGATGTTGGCATTTTGTTCCAGTGTGGTGGATGCACACAAGTCAGTGTGTCCAAAAAAATGTATGGGAGCCATATGGACATCAGTGAATCACAAATCTGATACTGGGTCGGTTTAAAGCACAGGGACCTTTGCAGCTCCACAGAGGCAGCAAGTATAAGATGTTAGTAATTTCACTGTTTGAAGTGAAGCGTGTCAAAGTATTGAATGAACAGTTAATACTGCATCTTGGTGTGTTTCCATACATTGATATGTTGCCTACATGTGCATGCAGTGTTGTGCACAAGGGAGTTAGCAAATCGTTCAGTAGCTCAACACGTGTGGCGTAAATGCTAAATCACCACAGATGGTCCTTGGATAGAAGATCAGTTAGCTCATCAGATCACGACCAAGTAGTAAGTTTCCCTTTTCACTCAGTGTCACCACAGCAGATCAGATATGGATCCACATGTTGATTTGGCACAAATTTTTACATCAGATGCCCTTCTTGATGCAACACCACATCACATGGAGAATGGGCAGGAGTGGTGTTGAACCAGGAACCTTCTATTTGGGAAGTAAGTGCACTGATCAGTTGGCTACCATGCTGCTTGTTGTAGTACAAATCTCCCCTATAATGGTACCAGCCATGCAGATGATTATCCTTCAGTCAGGCCAGTTTGGAGACATCAACTCAGATTTCAGGTTCCATCCCAATATGATGGCAATGAATTAGATTTGTTTTGCAATGTTCACACAAATTAACACAATAATATCAAATTCCTTTCCAGAACCCTATAAGCAGTTGCTTTCAGCTGTCTATCCTTTCTCAAGGTCTCCAAAGTGGACTCCAGTAAAGATCCACATTTTGCAGATGTTTTCCACCAGATGGCTTTCCTGAGAACTTCAGGTCTACATGGAGAAACTTTCTCATAGCTCCTGGTTCCTAACTGGTCTCTTAGCCAAATACTGATCAGGACCTTCCCTGCTTAACCTCTGAGGTCTGACTGGGTCAGGTGTGCTCAGAGCTGCACTGCTGTAGTCTCAGTAAAAGCCCGCCCCCAAAAAAGATTAATAGCTATTGACCTTTCAAGGGTTAGCTACTGTCAGAACTTCACATCGAAATTTGTGAGCGAAAGTCAACACCAAGGCAGCAAATCCACGAGACTAGAAGAAAGAAGTGCAAAGAAGAAATTGCCATCTTGAAACAATAACAATACAACAATGTCGGAACGCTTTCATGAATAACTACATAAGATTGGTTATGATTGTTATTTGTAACTCATTATTAACAAATATATCAAGAGAACTTGCCAAGGAAGACATTTAAGCATCCAGATGATTTGTCCCTAACTTACCCTCTGGTGGATAAACTCTTAAATACTTCAGTTTCACTAAATCTTGGTGAGATCCCAAAGGCCATGAAAAAACTGAGTTTGGGGGAAAACTCCAGAGATTTGTGGTGTTGGAGCTGAGCTCCTCCAGGTGGGTGGAGATGCTGTTCTCCTGGCATTGCAAACAATTTTTGTTTCAATCTTTCAGACAGGTATCACCCCAGCAGTTTGGAAGAAAGGACTTGTTGTACCAATCTGGAAAGGGTGATCGTATGGATTGTAACACCTCCAGTGGTATCACACTGTTCTGTGGGCAGGGAAGGCACACATTTTTAATAGGATTCAGCTTCATCTAGTTGCAGCTCAGTGACTGGAACAGTCTGTCTTTACACCCAACATGTCAACTGTTGACCACGTTTAAGCCCTGTGAGCACTTATATAACTCAAATGTGAATATCAACAGTACTTCTTCCATGTTGATTTTCAAAGTGTTTGATTCAGTTGATTAGACTGCTCTCTGGGACATCGTGAGAATTTGTGGAATCCCCAAGAAGCTGCCGGACATCATAACCAGCCCATATACAGATACTGCAAGTGCTGTGTGGAGTGGAGGCAGGAACTCTGAGTTTTTCCCAGTGAAAATCGACATTCATCAGGTATGTGTTCAATACATGCATGGACTGGGTGTTGGGTAGAGTTGTGGTAACCAGGAACTTGAGTGCTTTTCTTGGCAAGGAAATGTTTTTGACCTCGACTTCTCAGACAACGCTGTGATCTTTGCGGAATCAGTGGATACTCTGATTGCAGCACTTGAGAAGCAGAGTGTCTTGATTTGAGATTGTCCTGGATCAAGAGTAAGAACTAGGCTTTTAATGACTTCCTGGACTTGGCCATTAGAAGCATGTGGTGAAAGTGCTGAACTTGTGGATACATTCACTGATCTCAGAAATGACATACATGTTTCTGGGTCCTCAGCCTTTGAGGTTAAGAGGCTCCTGGGAAGAGCTTATGGAGTCATGAGGTCACTGGACAGAGGTGTGTGGCGATGCCAATATCTTTGCAGGCGAACGAAGGTCCAAGTCTTTACGGTCCTGGTGCTGCCTGTCTTGCTGTATGGTTGTGAGATTTGGATGCCAGCCAGTGACCAAAGGCAACGACTGGGTGCCTTTGGTACTAGGTGTTTTCGAAGGATCCTTGGGTACCGCTGGAATTACTTTAAATGAGCAGTTACTAAGAGAGACTGGGACGGGACATATTTTGTGAGGGAGCATCAGCTACAACACTTTGGCCATGTGGTCCATTTCTCTGCATGATCCAGCACACAAATGCTTGAGTGCTGAGCACCCCAGTAGTTGGAGAAGGCGAAGGGGATGTCCATGTTTCACCTGGCTTCAGCAGTTAGATGTTTATTTTAGAGATGTGGGAATGGACCAATTGTCTGCCTGGGTGGTTGCCATCCATTACCCAAAGTGGTTCCAGGACTTGAGTCCCACAAAAGGAACTTACGTTAACGTATGTATAGCATGGCTATACGAGGTCTATTAGAAAAGTATCCGACCTTATTATTTTTTTCAAAAACCATATGGATTTGAATCACGTGTGACTACATCAGACATGCTTGAACCCTCGTGGGCATGCGAGAGTTTTTTCACGCCTGTCGGTTACGTCATTCGCTTGTGGGCAGTCTTTGAATGAGGAGTGGCCCACCCTCTCGTCGATTTTTTCATTGTTTAGGAATGGCTCACAGACTGCTGCTTTGTTTGATCAAAATTTTTTCAAAACTGTAAGGCACAACTGAGTGGACACCATTCGATAAATTCAGCTGGTTTTCGGTAAAAATTTTAACGGCTGATGAGAGATTTTGGTCTGGTAGTGTCGCCGTAAGGACAGCCCACAGCGCCTGACGGTGATCTGCGCTTCGAGGCGGCAGCGTCTCGCCGTTTCAAGTTGAAAACTTCCACATTTCAGGCTCTGTTGACCCAGTAAGTCGTCAGAGAACAGAGAACTTTCAGAAGAAGTCAGCATGAGGAGTTTATTCGGGCATTCCATTGTTAACGGACATTTTGTAATGAAGAATGTGCGGGCAGAGTCGCATGTCGGGCCGAACCCGACCGCGGGGGGTTGCGACAGGAAAAACACCTCCGTTGGAAACCTTAACGGGCAAGTTGGAACATGCCCAAGCTGTTAAACAATTTCTCAGTTACTCACTTGTTGAAAGCCATCAAAAGCCGCCTGAATTTTACAAATGGTTTTCAACACGGAGGTGTTTTTCCTGTCGCGGCGCACACAGATTCGCTGAGTCATCATTGAAACGACTCTGCGAATTTACGTGCACGTCTTTCATTAAAAAAATGTCCTTAAACAGTGGAATGTCCGCATAAAGTCCTCATGCCGGCCTCTTCTGAATCTTCTGTGTTCTCTCATGATGTCCTGGGTGAATTGAGCCTTAAATTAGGATGTTTTCAGGTCGAAACAGGCAGACGACGGCGCCTGGAAGTGCTGCGCGACGTTCCGCTCCGTGGGAAGTCCTTACAGCGACAGAAACACCCCATAATCTCTCATCAGCCGTTAAACTTTTCACCAAAAACCAGCTGAATTTCTCGAATAGTGTCCACTCGGATATTCCTCACAGGTCCAGAAAAAATTTTGATAAAGCAACGCTCGCCATCTCGAGCAGCGTGTGAAACAAAGGAATTCAGCCGAGAGGGCTGAACCACATCTCACTCAAGGCCTGCCCACAGGGAAATGACGTCACCGACACGCGTGAAAAAACTCACACATGCGCACGAGGGTTCAAGCATGATTTGTGTAATTGCACGTCATTCAAATCCATATAGTTAAAAAAAAATAATAAAAGTGTCGGTTTCTTATCTAATAGACCTCGTACTTTAAGAAGCCTGTTGCGTTGCCTACTGACACTAAATCAGTCACTCTAAATGCTTGCATACACATTACAGTTAGCAGTTAAAATATAACAACACAGAGCTGAGTGCAAAATATCTATGAAAATAGAATATTTGTAACTGCTTGAGTTAACCAAATGGACACGGGCTACTGTCTTCGACAAATCATGGACATGTATGTAGCTGTAACATACAGTAAGTGATCATATAGACAGAAATGGATGAGTCCATCCCCTCTATCACATATATGATGGAAAGTAGGAGCAGGTGCTGATTTTATCTGAATAATCATTTCCAAATTCGATAGGACTGGTGGCCACCAAGACCACTGGCCCTTGTTTTAAAATGACAAACAACCAAACATCAAATATGCTATTTTGGCTTCTGGAATTATAAACACATTAAAATCTAAAATAGTAACAAAGTTTCCAGATTTAAATCTTAGACCACGACATCACCAGGTGAAACTTTTATCAACTTCAACCAACCAAGTGAAAGTATTTAAGAGGCTCATCATGTATGTACAACTCTTATTGATGTCATCATACAACATCCTCTATTTTAATAATAATAATAATAATAATAATAATAATACAAAAAAAGTACATACTGCAAAACATACATAGTTAAAGGCATTGAAGATGATACTGTTGGCCATTTGCAAATTTCACCTTCTTAAAGTTTTTAGTTTTATTGACAACTGTCATGCAAGATGGAGCTTTGGAATAATAATACCGCCATCCCCCGCCCATCCCCTCAACACTTAAACTGTACTACCAGGCAAGAAAACAGGCGTCCACCAGTACCTTTCCTTTCTGTCGGCTGTCACCTTGCACATGCGCAGAGTGTAAAACCACCATGAGGCATCCCAGCAGCAAGTACAGTCCCACATGGAGCATGACTGCAGGAGACGGACTGAGTGAAATTCATGTGTGTGCGCACTGTAGCCATGGGCCAACCTTTGTAGAGGGGGCTGGTCCGTCTGCCAGACACACCTACACACCTTCTGCTAATACCAACCATGTGGCCTACGTAGAAGGACCATACAACCAAAACCCAACCCATGAGCAAGACTGTCCCAGAAAAATTAACCTGACAAAGAGCCGCGCTTTTTACAAAAAAACAAACATCAAAACAATCTGTAACTTCAGTGAGATTGCAAACCTTCATGATGAAAGACATGATGTAATGTCCAAACATCTCTATTTGTGTGACAAGTCTTTGCTGAAAACAAGATCCAGATGAATCCTGAGATCCAGGTCATTTCATTCAACCCCCCCGTTCCCGTCCCCTGTCTCCTGACGGAGGGTAGGAAGTAGTTATTGAGATTGGTCCTGTGTGTGTGCTTGCACATCTCAAAAACTACAGCTCACACTGACCTGAACGTTTACACAAGGTTGGGTGTCTCACGTCGTTACCAACATCAGACAGATCTGGTTTCAGTCCTGGCAAAGTCTACAACTTTTTATTTTCATTTGGGAGATATTTTAACCTGCATCCGTCTATTTTTTCCCACTCACTCTGGTGTTACTGCAGCCCCGTCCTCCTTAAAAGCCTTTGTTATTCTTATTTATAATTAAGAAACATCAACTTCTCTCTCTGGAGATATAATAAATCCTTTCCATATGCCTCATATTAACGGTGGGGGACTGTTGAGTTTGCAGGCCCGGGTCTCCCCAGATAATCCTTGGATTTCACTGGAAGGACTTTGTGTCAAATCAATCGTTACTTAATGTGACCAAAATTAATCCTGTAAGATGCATCCTGAGGAAGAGTCGGCCAGGATGCAGATGTTGGACCAGACTCACCAAAGATGGTTACTTTCAGGAGGTAAGAGTGAAGCAGAGATCTGACTGCATTATTATTAGTCAGTAGCAAATGGAACTGCATCATGTGGTAGAAGCAGCTACAAACCAGTCCTGGTCAAGTCAGGTCAGGTCAGGTCTGGGAGGATGCGCTGGTGCTTTGAGCTTCTACTTCTACAACCTCAGGGAACTGCCCCAGGTTCTGAATGACAACCCCCAGGAAGACCACAAGCCTGCATCTTCATCCATCCATCCATCCATACCCACTTACTCCAGTTAAGGGTCACGGGGAGGCTGGAGCCTAACCCAGCAGTCATAGAGCATGAGGAGGGGTACACCTTGGACAGGACGCCAGTCTGTCACAGGGCCACATATAGACAAACAATCACATTTTTGGCTCAACGTCTTAACCACATTGACTCGCTGGCAACTAAAAATCTGACGCAGCGAGTGCTGCTGCTCCTTAATTTACAAAGGCTGGAAGCAGACAGATGTTAAAAGCCAGGAAGGGTGTGAGGGAATCTCCACTGGCTCAAAACGTCAATGGGTTTTGGGCAGAATAAGCCAAACACGAGGTCTGAAAGCGGATTAGAGAAGGAGAAGCCGCCGCAAAACGCTAAAATAACCACAGCTGAGAGGAATCAGAAAAATGTTCTATTTTTACTTTAAGAGGTCCTGATGTCACATGCTTAACCCAATCAACTTCATTCCACTTCTAAAACATGCAGAACAAATTGGTGAACGTAGGCGATGAACGCCGTGAAGTTACGAGTAACATCGCCCGTGTGGCGGTGTGCCGAATATTGCCCATTCGCCATGAAATTACGTTCTTCCTTTTGACGGCTTTAATTTTGTCACATCATCATGAAAATTGATACACAGGTCGAGCATGACAACCTCTTACAATTCATAGGGGCGTCGCCCATGGGCGGGGCAAAATGCCTCAATAGCGCCCCCTTGAATCTTTCAAAAACCCCTCCCCATAGGGGTTTTGTTGGAGTAGGCAGATGAAACTTGGTACACATGTGTGAATTGCATAGACGTACAAAAAAGTCTCTTGCACCATGGGTCTACTCTAAACAGGAAGTCGGCCATTTTGAATTTTCTTCTCATTTTGGCGTGATTTACACATGTTGTATTTGAACGAACTCCTCCTAGGGATTTTGTCCAATGCACTTCAAATTTCTTCGGGATCACCCACAGACGATACTGACCAAAAGTTATCGAAAGCTTTTCTTTATGTTGAAAGGTGTCGCCGCTATGGCGCCGCCATTTTGACCCTTCGCCATGGAACATTATACTTAAACAGGTATTGAAGTCACATAGTTAACCGCATGAACTTCCTTCCACTTCTAAAACATGCAGAACAAGTTGTTGAACGTAGGCGATGATCGCCGTGAACTTACGAGTAACGGCTTCTGTGTGGCGGCGTACCAAATATCGCCCCTTCGCCATGAAATTACGTTCTTCCTTTTGATGGCTTTAATTTTGTCATATCATCATGAAAATTGATACACAGATCAAGCATGACAACCTCCTACAATCCATAGGGGCCTCGCCCATGGGCGGGGCAAAGTGCCTCAATAGCGCCCCCTTGAAAATTTCAAAAACCCCTCCCCATAGGGGTTTTTTGGAGTAGGGAGATGAAAGTTGGTACACAAGTGTGACTTGCATAGACGTACAAAAAAGTCTCTTGCACCATGAGTCTACTCCAAACAGGAAGTCGGCCATTTTGAATTTTCTTCTCATTTTGAAATGATTTCCACATGTTGTATTTGAACGAACTCTTCCTAGGGATTTTGTCCAATGCACTTCAAATTCCTTTGACAGCATCCAAAGATGATACTGACCAAAAGCTATCGAAAGCTTTTCTCTATGTTGAAGGGTGTGGCCGCTATGGTGCCGCCATTTTGACCCTTTGCCATGGAACATCAAGTCATGATAACTCCTTGATGCTTTGCCTGATTGACTTGAAACTTCACATGTATGATGACGGTTGGCCCCTGAACACACCCAGCCCCTGTTTGTACACTGAGCGCCCCCTAGTGGATGAACAATCAACATGTCATAACTCCTTGATGCATTGTGTCATTTGTTTAAACTTTTAACTGTGTGATGAGTGGTTGCCCCTGCATGCACATGCCCACATGTGGTCACAAGGGCACCCACTGGCCTGGGTAGGCGGTTGGCGGAACAAGGACCCGTATATGACTGCTTGCAGTCCTAGTTATTATTATTATTTTTTGTGTCCTGCTTACACAACAGTTTAATCCTGATACTGATTTGTACTGTGTAACGTTTTAACCTGTGGAGTTTCTCTGTCAATTTAATGTTGTACAACACACGAAAGCATATATTCCCGAGTATAAGTCATGTTTCTTTTTTTTTGTTTCGGAAGCCCTGCGACTTATACTCCAATGCAAATGACCAAATTAAGGTATATACCCCCCCCCCCCCCCCAAAAAAAAAAAAAATCATATGTGCATTAATAATAATGGCAAATGGACTGCATTTATATAGCGCTTTTCCATCTGCATCAGATGCTCAAAGCGCTTTACACATCAATGCGTCACATTCACCCCGATGTCAGGCTGCTGCCATGCAAGGCGCCCACTACACACCAGGAACAACTAGGGGATTAAGGACCTTGTCCAAGGGCCCTTAGTGATTTGAACAGAGGATCCTCTGGTCTCAAGCCCAATGCATTAACCACTAGACCATCACCTCCTTAATAATAATAATAATAATAAATCATAATAATCATAATATAATAATGACAATTTATGTGGGACTTTCCAGGAATCACAGCATTAAACAAAATAAACTCTAATAATTAAAGAATAAATCCCAATAATAAAGAGTACACAACAAGATTAGACCTTACTTGAAGCGCCTTGAGGCAACCTTGTTGTGATTTGGTGCTATATAAATGAAAATCAACTGAAATTGAAACAATTTCAAACAACAATGCACAAAAATCTCAAATTAAAGAATATAGAAAAAAAATGTCACTTATATTCCAGTGTGAGTTATATATGTGTTTTTCCTCTTCAAGAAACATTTAACAGGTGTGACATATACTCCGGTGTGATTTATACTCTGAAAAATATGGTATATATAAATACAAATCTATATTAGACAGTTAGTTAGTTAGTCTGTCTGGTAAATAAATAAATAAAATTTAAAAAAATTTAAAATTCCAGACAGCACATAAAATTACCTGAAAATGTGCAGTAAGATTTTTCTCAAAACTATAACTCTAAGTATGTTTGTTTAAGCACATTAAAATTCATAATAAAGGCACTCAGCTGATGCTAATGTTAGCCCGTTACCATTGCCTTATGTGATGCTAGCGAATTTTCATGCTAACAGCCCATCAGCTGCATATTATCCAACAGGCATTAGCATTGGGTTATGTGACACTGGCAAGTTATCATGCTAACATTAGCCCGTTTGCATCATGCAATATGTGACGCTATCAACTTTACAAGACACTCGAATGATTAAATCAATCATGAATCAGTGTTAATAGGCGCTCAGGTCCTGAGTGCATTATAAATCCTGATGCTCACAATGGAGGTACTTAGCTCATGCTAGGTGTGACGTCAGTGCCTTGGCATTGCACCTAACCTGCCAAGCTAGCAGGCAACCAATTATTCAACATACTACATATACAGATGACAACATTACTAAATAAGGAAATGGTGCAAATAGAAATATCTAATAAAAAAATCTAATAAATAGGAATAATAACTAAATAATTCATTCATTCAGTCATTAATAAATAAATAAGGAAACCAATGACAGCATTTACCAATTATGAATTGTACTGGATGAAATGTATATAATTTAGAAGGGCCTTGGAACACGTTTCTCAGTATTTTCTCATTAACTGCTCGAAGGAGAGACATTTTTGCGTGCAACAAAAAATGATGTGAGAGTTGATTATATGTAACACGTTACCGCAATGTTACAATATTGTTACAGGGAGTAATTGTTGATAATGTGGCAGTTTGTAAATATTTGCAATTACAGATTATACTTTTGCTTTTGTGTTGTGGTTTGTCCCCCGTCTGTGTCCTTGTGTTAATTCTTGTCTTCTGTCTGTGTACTTTTGTTTGTTTTCTTTGTGTCCGGTTCCCTGTCTGTATGTGTCATCCTTGTTAGTCATACTTGTGATCGGTCCCCTGTCTGGGTCCCCATGTTTATGGTCATTATGTTTCAGTCCCGTGTCCTCATCTGTTAGTCTCGTTGTGTCTCCCTGTTTGCACTCTATACACGTTTGAGTTTCATGCTAGTTTTCTGCCTTTGTTTCCTTGGTTTTGTATTTGGTTATTTTGTGGTTCTCTTTTTCGTTTGAGTATTAGTATCATGAAGTTTGTAGTTCTACTCACCCCTGGGTTTCTTTTGTGGTTTGTGTAACTTTGTGTGCGTCAGTCGCTGCGTGTGAATGTGTCTTGTGTTCCGGTTGGCCTTATTCCCATGCATGCCACACCTGTTGCTCCTTTATTTATTTGTGTTTTCTGTTTTTAAGCTTGCACCGTGTCCTCTTTTAGTTGTTGGTATCTTCTTTGGCTCTCCCGTGGTGTTTTTGTAAGTTTTTGATTATCCTTGTCACCTCCCATGTGGAGCTGTGGGTCTGTTAGTTTTGATTATTCCTCAACACTTCAGTGAGTTTTTGCTGTTTGTGTCACATCCTTATAATCGTTGCCCCCTTGAATAATCCAGTTTGTTTGCTGCCTCTCTCTCTGCAGTTGGTTTGTGTTGTTATGGACTTTGTGAAACCTTTGGAACTCTCTTTTTGTTGGAATTTACTCGTGTTTTTTTGGTAAATAAATCATCTTTTGTCACCACTTTACATCCTGTTTGGTTACTACCTGCTTGTTCACTCTGAAGCTGCAGACACAACAGTTTTGTCCACTTTTCCCCATTTTTGGACTGCCTTTCCTACAGTTAGCCACTGACAGAGTGCCACAGCTGATGATGGTCTTGTGGTTAAGTGAATAATTTGTGGTTTAGCACCATTTCCAACACTCTGCACCTGCTGTGACTTCATTGTGATGTCAGCGATGACCTAAGAGGAGGCTGTTTATCATACATTTATCCCAAATAAACATCGACGTTTTGCAGCATGCGTGAGCGGGACATTACGTCTGAGACTAAACGAACACAGGAGGTATTAAACTATGATTCACCGTCCAACTGAGGCGCTCATAACTTAAAGTGTGGCCCCGAGGTGTGTTTTTGCCTGGATGTCTCTCATCATGTTGACTAGTCCTGCTTAGAGCAAAAATATGCAAACTTTGGTCACACTGCAAAATTGCCAATTTACTCCAGCTCACAAACAACAAAGGGGATCTGGACATGCAGTGGGACAAATCACAGACAGTCCCCTCTGCTACAAATGATGAGTGATGACGACAGGGCAATGCTGTGTGGACCAACTTCTGGTTATTCTTTGCCACTTTCATGTGGTATTTTGTGGTATCTTCTCTCTCATTTTAAGACTTTGCACCATAGGATTTTCTGGTCATCCAAGATTCATTTTTGTTGCCCAGCTAAACTCAAAAAAGAAACTCTCACGCTGCTCACCATGCAACTGAAGGCAAGCATGTATTTCACTAAGAGGTGATGGTAGCTGCCACAGCTACAGGGCAGCAATCTGCTTTTCCATGCCTGTAGGTAGAAATCAGACTTGACCCTGAGAACAACCCTGTCAACTCCATTTGAACAGGATGTACTGGTAAAATCACACATTAATGTGGCTTATTGGGATTAAAATCTCTGTTTTAATGTTGAGTGAATGTGTTTGTTTGTCTATATGTGGCCTTGAGACAGACTGGCGTACTGTCCAGGGTGTACCCCGCCTTACACCCTATGACTGCTGGGATAGACTCCAGCTCCCCACGTGACCCTTTACTGGAGTAAGTGGGTATAGAAAATGGATGGAGGGATTATTTTGTTCATTTGGATCAATCTAATTCATTAAGTGTGACCAAATGAAGGCATTTTTTTTAAAATGTTGGTCCAACAATTCACAACGGTCATGGAACCATGACAGTCTTGGCAACAGTATGATCTCAGTAGCATGTTTATTAAACCACTAGTTAAACCACACAGTTACTCCCAGCATGCTCTGCTCTGTTGTAGGGAAAGCAATCCAGTTTTCCATTTCCATCCACTTTCCAGATCCTTGATCTCACCCTCCTTTCTTATCTGTACTTCTTCCTTCTGAACTCTCTTCTTCTTGGTACACGATTTGCCCCCAAGCCGGTTGAAAATTACTTTGTGCTGGAGCCAGTTACTGTGAGAATTGTTAAGCAGATGTTTACAGAAAAACAAAGGAGGCAACAGTGTGCAGAACTTTGGCATTAATTAAAACCCGCACATTTAATTTATGTCTCCAATGAACCACATTCCCTCTATTTGTCATTGAAAAGAAAAATCCTGTTATTTTCTTTATTAAAATTGTATCTTTGATGCAGTATGTGGTTTAACAGTAAACCCAAAAATGTATTTCACCACATTGATGTCAGGGATGCTTTTTATTAATTACTCGTATTCCTGCTTTGATTTGTTTGCACTGTACTGTGTCATTTTTTTTTGCAGTGCACGCTGGGCCAAGCAGCTCCACAACCAAACAGATCTCAACGTGCTGGCAAAGTGGGTTGTTGAAATTGGTTCTGTGCGTTGGTCTGTGAACAAGATAACTTAAAAAAAAACAGCTGGATCGATTTTCACTAAATTTGGTTGGAATATTACTTGGGCAAATATCTCGAGAAGATTAACTTTTGGAGAAGGACAAAATCAACAAAAATACATATGTGTCGGGCTGGGCTATATGGCCTAAAATTCATATCTTGGTATAAATTGAATCCTTCCACAGTCACAGTACATACTGCGATATAAACCTAAGTGTAATAATTATAATGCAAATGTTTCTGAATGGGTTCCTTAGCAAAGCTAAATTGATTTAAAAAAAAAGCTAGCCCTAAGCTTCACTGAAAGACCCAGAATTTAGATCCCAATATAGAACCCCATATTTCATGTGACCAAGGTTGGACGACTGGTTAGACACGTCAACCATGCAAGGACTCTCTCAATAATCCCAAAAAGATTCTCCAGCCATATCAAGTAGGATACGGTGATCCACCATATCAAACACAGCGCTACGATCTAACAGCACAGATGGTCGACTTAAGCCCCCGTCTAGATAGGGTTAATCCAGCCACGACACCCCATTATCAAGGTGGGTGTCATCACTGATATATTATCTAGATTTACCGAATTTGATGGTATCTCACTACGCGTGCTGACGAAACCTGTAATATCTACTAAAAGCACAACCTGCTTGTTCAACCCATACCAACAAAACTTATGACGGACCCGTGGCCCCTCTTGGGCCTATTGTGTTGGAAATAATCTGTCACTAACCTCTGGATCTTTTCCAAAATGTTTCACATATGCAGTGATTAAACCATTACTTAAGAAATCTAATCTTGTCCTTAGTGTATTGAAAACTTACAGGCTGATATCAAATCTATCATTTTGTTCTAAAATCTTGGAAAAAGTGGTTTCACAGCAGCTCATGGACCACCTTGCTGAGTTTTGAGCCACTGCAGTCTGCATTTAGAACATATCATTCCACAGAGACGGCTCTCATTAAAGTAGTGAATGATCTTCCGCTTTCAATGGATTCAGACACCACTTTTTTTTTTTTAAGTCCATCATCTTTGCTGTTTCCATGGCAACGGTTTTCTGACAGGTATGTCTGACCCAAAATCACTGATCTGTTTCATCAATGTACTTTCCATATTTTCTACTTAACATATACTTATTCTATTAACATTACTTTATCTAATTTAATGTCAGCTTTGTTCATTAGAATTAATTTCTGCAAATTTGATGATGTCATTATGACATCATAATTAGTAATGATGACACCAAAATATTTGTAGTGATTACGTGTTTGTACATCATGCCCTGCAAATTTGGCAGTAATATATCATGTTGTTAAGGACTTGTTGTTATGTTGTTATGGACTTGTCATGTTGTTAAGGTCATTTTATGATGTCACTTTGATATTTTCTGTAGTTGCCATTTGCAGCAGAAATCATTGTGAACTTTTAAGTGCTCTAAGGCAGTGATTTTCAACCTTTTTTGAGCCGCGGCACCCTTTTTATATTTACAAAATCCTGCGGCACACCACCAACCAAAATAATATTATAATGCTATTACCTCTGGTTTTGCGCAAAACCCAAATATCATTATTATTATTATTATTAATAGAAAATCGATATAGCAAACACCGCATTTCGAAAATCCTCAAGCATTTTGCGCTCTGATCTCAAGTAGGGCTGTCACGATTAGGAATTTCTGGAGACGATTAATTGTCAGACAAATAATTGCGATTGACGAATATATTGTCTATTTTTTTTTCTTTTTTCCCCTTCTTTATATTCTACTATTGTAGTATAATTACACAACTCTGGAAGAACGTTTGGCTTCTGTGAGTGGAGAAACTGGGAATGGTGCAACATTTTTATTTTTATCTTCATTTTACATACAGTCCCAACTTTTTCTGATTTGTGGTTGTTTCTGTTGCATTTCTGAAATTGTTTCTCCTTATCAGTCACGTTTTGTGCTTAAACACTGCATTAAGCTCAAGATTGAACATTTAAATACCTTTGGAAAATAACAGCTGTTAAAGTTCAGAGTTCTCACCTGCTTTTTGTGATCTGTGCATCTGAACATTGTTTTTTTTTTGTGGCTCAGTTCATTCATATATTCTCATTTTTAAATATGTTTTTAAAGATATTTGACCATTTATTTCATTTCATGATCTCATAAATTCAGCATACGACACGCACATGGTGTGAACAGGACGGTAACGGCAGAATCACACCTTTAGAGAAAGTTCAGAGAGGCAGCTTCACGTTTCCGTTTTGTTAACGTTCACTCGGGTTAAAATCCTCTCTCTGCTCCGCGCTCGCTGCGCACTGAATGTGTCGCACCTGCATTCAGGAATCTCCCTCACTCACCCCCTCCCTCGCAGTCTGCAGCCTGTTAACTCCGCGCGCGCACACACAGGCACAGACACACACACCGACAGCTCCACATTTTAGACGGCTTTTGAAGAAGACGGCACTGTTTTAATCGGCCGTCAGCCTCCTTGTTATTGTCCCGTCTTAAGACGAGAGCGAGGCTGCAGCACGTTTGACGTTTGATTCTGTCGTTTTATGCTTTGTGGATAAAATAAATAATTCACGGTAATCACGAATATGAAAAATAATCGCGAATATGAAAAATACCCACGGCACCCCTGACAATCGATCACGGCACCCTAGGGTGCCACGGCACCCCGGTTGAGAATCACTGCTCTAAGGCACATAATCAGTAAAACTGAGAAGCATAACCTAAATTTGTAGGAAAATACATTACCACATTTTGGGCAATATAATCAGTTTATGATGTCATATTACATTATAATGATGCCAAAATGACACTAATGATTAACTTTCAAATTTGGTGGTCATACGCTATATCGTTCACCAGGAATCCCAAAAAAGCCCAGTCTAGATATGGCATGCTGGTATATATTTTACCTAATGTCATCTATTTTCTTCTCAAAGTAATCTGGGCTGCAAAAGGAGAGTGACTTACAAGTGAATAAGTGTTAACACTGTGTCACACAGGAACTTTAAATTATGCTCGTCTTTCTTGATCAAATCAGCGTAATAGGCCCACTTTGTAGCCAGTAGTGCATGCTTATAGTCTAGAATAGCATTGTGCCATGCGAGGTGGAATACTTCTAGTTTTGAACTACACCATTTTCGTTCTCAACCTCTAGATTT
Source organism: Thalassophryne amazonica (assembly GCF_902500255.1). Classification (NCBI taxonomy): domain Eukaryota; kingdom Metazoa; phylum Chordata; class Actinopteri; order Batrachoidiformes; family Batrachoididae; genus Thalassophryne; species Thalassophryne amazonica. The sequence goes on from NC_047119.1 coordinate 50,970,266, forward strand.
ATGCATGAGGCCACGTACGTAATCACTGAACAAAGGTAATTGTGTTCTGGGGGGGGTATGTAGGTGGAGCAATCACGTTGAGTGTTGTTGTGAGCGCTGAGTTTAAGCTGTCCACAAGACTACCTACTGAATGGTCATTTTCCTAAAGTGATGCTAAGATATCAGGCAGTCTGAATCCAAGTTAAATTGCAGTTGAAGAGTTGATGTGTTGCCGCAATGATAAATAAGGTTGTTGTTCCAGTAAACATGGCAACGAGACTGTAAACTTAATGAGTGAGTGATCTGAGACCACTAACGCAAGAGGCATGATGTCAATATTTGTGACAGCGATACCATGAATGAGGACCAAATCCAGGATATTTCCACTAATGTGTGTCAAACTCTAAATGCATTGCTGGAATTGTAATACATCTGTAATGTCCATGAATGATTTGCAGAAGGAGGTCAGAAGGCGTTTTCATATATACCAACAATCAGAATGTTATCTGCACGGGTTGCCAAATTAGAGATAAACTCACCAAATTCATCTAAGAATTCAGAATATAGGCCAGGGGGCCTACTATATACAGTGGCTTGCAAAAGTATTCAGCCCCTTGGTATTTCACGCATTTTAATTTGTTTATGGCATTTCAAATACAAGAAGTAAATCAGGCTTCTCAATATAAAAATTTCTGAAATTATCTTCCTTAGACTCAAACTGAAAGTAAAGCTCTGCAACTTGATATAAATTAATTAAAAATATAAAACCAAGATGATGGGTTGCATAGGTAATCAGCCCCTTTGGCAATAAAACTGATTATTTACAGGTATTATACCAGTTTTCTTCAGACAAGTCAGGAGATGGATACATGAACATTTCCAAGTCACTGAATATGTCTTGGACTTTATTTACATCAGTTATGAAGAAATAGAAACAGTATGGCACTCTATGGTAAATCTGCGTGGAGTAGACAGTTCTCAAAAACTGAGTGAGTGACTGTGCAAGAAGGAGAAGAGTGAGGAAAGCCACCAAGACACCCAGACACCCAGGCTTTTTTGGCTGTGATTGGAGAAATTGTGCACAGTGCATGTTTTGCATTTTGTATCCTCAGTTAAACAGCTTCATGAAGACCTGAAAGATCAGCTACAATTTGCCTGAAGGGACATATGAGATGCAAGCCTAGATTTAATGTTTTGGTGAAAGAAAACCCTCCACTAACCTGTTTAAATGACTCTCTTGAACCCAGCTGGCCTGACCCTGAACTCTGGCCTCTACTTTACAGCCAAATGAGGTCTGGCCAAATGGCCAAATGAGGTCAGTGATGAAGAACAAGGAGGCGTGAAAGTAGTCACAGATGGACAGGAGAGACAGGAGCCGATGGAGCTTCACCAATATGATTATTTCCATTTTCAGGTCAGAAAAAAAGAACTTAAACTTGCAAAGACTACAAAAGTGTCAACACAAGTCATATCTGGGAAAATGCACTGGTGCTGTGCTTCACTGCATCCACAACACCACAGTATTGCCTTGGTTCCCGCAGTGACAATCAACCAGGTCAGGTGAAACATGGCCATCTCCTTGGCCTTCTCCAGTGACTGGCGTCCTCAACACTATGGCACCTGTGTGATGAATCATGCACAAAGAAATGGGCCATATTGCCAAAATGTTGAAGCTGAAGATCTGTCACAATGGAAGTGATACTCTTCCATAAATGCACATATGAAATAAAGTCATTCCAGAGGTACCAAGGATCCTCTGAAGAGACCTGGTACCAAAGAAACCCAGTCGATGCCTCAGGTCAAAAGTGTGAGTGATATTAATGAGTGTTGCATCTTGGTGCACGTGTTGGTCAGCGTTATCCTTGATGTAGCTGATGAGAAATTAGTAGTCCGCTTACTGATGAGCTGGTCGCCAAACACTTCAAAGATCAGACGTAAAACAAAACATGACAATTTTTTGTCCCATTTAACATATGAAGAGTATGTTCAAATCAGCTGCCAATCAAATAACATACATTACTGTCAGTGCCCAGTTTTGAGTCAGTCAGTTGTTTGTGCCAAGGCGACGTTGGCCAAGCGTTTGTTTCCAGTGTGGAAGGCTCCCAGTTCTAAACCCACCCCTGCTCATTCTCCATGTAATGTGGAGTTGTGTTATGAACGGCATCCGGTGTAAAACGTGTGCCAAATCAACATGCGGATTCACCCCAGATCTGCTGTGGCTACCCAGAGTGAAACAAGGCAGAAGCCGAAGGGTCTTACTTTATCACCACTGGGCATATGTGGTGTCATAAGACAATGAAATACATCACAGTTCCCATGACCCATAGTAAAAAGAAAAAAAAAATCCAGGTGCTATAATATTAGGATCGATAAGTGAACAGCAGGAAAATGTGGTAATTATACTACATTCTAAAAAAAATGGTCCCTGTGCAACATAGATGCAATCATGGTGGTGACAAAAGCAAGAAGGGAAAAGGTTTGTAGGTTTGTGTACAATCACAACTTGGTTGTTCAAAAGCACTTAAAAGAAAAAAAACAAGAGTACATTCAGGGAGAAGTTGATACTTTTAGGCTCAGTGGAGTATTTCTTTTCACAAAGCTCATATTAAACAGACCTTTCATGAACACCAGCTTTTGCTGGAACATGAAAATTCAACTGTAATATAATAAGCAAATTTTTTCAACCCTATCTTAAAACGTTCCTCAGGCCACTGTGGACCAAAGAGTTCAGAGACGTGTCAAACTGGATGAGCGGTTTTTTTTGTTTTGTTTTGGGTTTTTTTGCTTTCCCACCACTTTCTATATTTTGTCTCAGCGTTCTGGTAGAGAGCCGCTGTTTGACATGTTTTATGAAGGAGGTCTTTGCAGAGACCGGAGTGGAAAGATGAGGTTGTCACATGGTCGGTGAACATTACGACCACAGATGGGTCGCTGTGGCTCTCTGACAGACAACGTCTCAGGGGTCCAATTTTAACAATGCTGAGACTATTTAGAAAACCCAGCACCCCCTGACAAACCGGATTCAGAGCAGCGGTTGGTGGATGATGTACAATGTTTAAAAAAATAAACAGTCCCTGACATGCAAACAAGGAAAATCTCTCAGGAGCAACAGCTGTTAGCAAGTTGCTGTCAGTTACCAACATGCAGTCAGCATGACAAGCTGCAAAAATATCTTTATGTAAAATGTGCATGTTTATTGTCACCAGCAGTGATGGGCACAGCTAACCAAAAAGCTAGCTTCGATAACCGCTAATGTGCTAACTGAAAAGTTAACTTTTAGAACAATAAACCGATAAACTAATAAAAGATTTAGTGGAAGCTACAGCTAACTTTTAGTACTGGTTCCGGTACACTATCAGCTACTGAGAAGCCAGTTTTCAGTTTAAGCACTGCCAACGCTTCTGAGTAAAATCAAAGGTGATCACCAGGTGATTTTCACAGATCTGGCAACTTGCTTCTGACAGATTGTTTGTTGCTGTGACGCCACTCTGAACTTCACACGGTTGTATACGCTTCTTTTATTTCTGCTTAGCACTCTTCTGGTTATTAATTGTATCTACTCTGAATGTTATTTAACAACAGTCCTGTTGTGAATCGCTAGCAGTTAGCATTCGCTAGCGGTTAGCATTCGCTAGCGGTTCAGTTGAATTGCTGTGAATTTTAAGTAATTATTTTACTCCTGTGTAAAATCTTAGGAGCGGCTAGCATTTTTGCTACCGGTTAGCTGTTTCGGACCCCCGTCATCATTTTTTCATTTCATTTTTTTACACTCCTGTTAGTTAATTAACTGTTTAGTGGATTTTATAGCTGCTGCTTTTTTTTACCTGTTTAATACTTCTTTTAGTTTTTCAGTGTAACTGCTGTGAATTTTAATTCATTTATTTGCGTCTGTGTGAGCCTTAGGAGTGGTTAGCTTATCCATTATTGGTTAGCTCGTGTTTGCTTGGCTACATTCTTGAATTTCTTAGTGCACAAAGTACACTACTAATTCTACTTTACATCCTTGGTAAATCCTGCGTGATGTTGGAAGATAGGGTGGCTCTCTTAGAGAGCCGTGTCCGTAAGTTAGAGCAGCTGGAATTCTGGAAAAAGTGGTGTCACTGCAGCTCGTAGACTATCTTACTGAGAGTAATCTCTTTGAGCCACTACAGTCTGCTTTTAGAAAATATCATTCCACAGAGACGGCTCTCACTAAAGTGGTGAATGTGTTATATGGCTGGGGGGGGCCTGGCTGCCGGTTTGTTTGTCTGTTTGTTTTCCTCCCAGGTGGCGTGCATTTGGGACTGAGTGGCTGTGTTGCTGAGGCTGTCAGGACCTCACCCTGATCACCTGCGACTCGTCAGGACTCACAGCTGAGGTGCATCTGGATGGATTGGAGCATGTTGGCATTTAAGACTGGAGTGCACAGTGTGTATTTGCCAGAGACTCGACCTTGTGACCAGACGGGTGAGATCGTCGTCTTGGGAGCCATCTCATCAGCAGCGGACGCTGAGAATGTCCAGGTTTGATGCACGGTCTGTGAAAGAGGAGGGGGTGAGGTCTCACGCTCGTCAGCACACTTCCTGAGGTACGTTGGATTTTGTGACTAACAGTTATACAGTCAGTAAATGTGGTGTCCCTCACACCTTATTGTATTGAGCTGTATGTTAGTCATGTATCAGCTTCCACTGCGGTGGAGTTTTGTGAACGGGATGTTCCATGCCTGCAGGTTGGGAAGCTGATCAGTAATCAAGCCAGGAAGTGTTTGCTGTTTGTACACCTTTAAGTGTTCTGTGTGTAGAGTGTGGACTCACATAATGGTTCCTTCTTTCACAGACTCGGTTGTTGCGGCCACCTGGGGGGTGTCGGCGGGGTCCTTGGGTCCGAAACAGCTTCTGGCTCCGGACCGTTAGCGCTGCTGGGAGCGCACCACGCCAGACCGCACCTTTTTGTATTATCACTGTTATGTATTAAATTCAGTTAGCCTTTGTACCGTGCTCTGCTTATTTCATACTGGGTCCTTCAAACGCTGGTCGGTTCTCCGAGCTGCGTCCGACACATAACAGAATGATCTTCTGCTTACAATGGATTCGGACACCACTACGGTTCTGTTGCTGTTAGATCTCAGTGCTGCATTTGATACAGTGGATCATCATATTCTACTTGATAGGCTGGAAAATCATTTTGGGATTACTGGGAGTGCCCTTGCATGGCTGACGTCATACTTGACCAGTCGTTCTCACTGTGTTTTGTACAGTAACTACCTCTAACCTTAGTGACATGAAATTTGGGGTTCCACAGGGGGTCTGTCTTAGGCCCCCTGCTTTTCTCCCTTTATATAGCACCTCTTGGGCACATATTGTGGCGTTTTGATATTACCTTTCACTGCTATGCAGATGATACTCAGTTATACATGCCAATAACTGCTGGTAATCTCGTTCACATAAAATCCTTAGAAGATTGCCTTGCAGCAGTGAGAAGTTGGATGTCTAGAAACTTCCTACTTTTAAACTCTGATAAGACTGAAATGATGGTTCTTGGTCCAGTGAGACATCGGCATCAATTTGACCAGTTAACACTCAGCCTCGGCTCGTGTGTCATACATCACACTGACAAAGTGAGGAACCTTGGGGTAATTTTTGATCCTTCGTTGTAATTGGCCTCCACATTAGAAATATTACTAGGACTGCTTTCTTCCACCTGCGAAATATAGCGAAGATTCGTCCCATCCTGTCTATGGCTGATGCCGAGACCCTGATCCATGCATTTATCTCTTCTAGATTGGACTACTGCAATGTTCTATTTTCTGGTTTACCGCAGTCTAGCATTAGGGGTCTCCAATTGGTTCAAAATGCTGCAGCCAGACTTTTGGCATGAAGTAGAAAGTTCGACCACATTACACCCATTTTGGCATCCCTTCACTGGCTTCCTGTCCCAGTGAGATCAGATTTTAAGGTTCTGCTACTAACCTATAAAATTATTCATGGACTGGCACCTCCCTACCTAGTTGACCTAATTAAGCCTTACGTACCGGCCCGGGCTTTACATTCTCAGGGTATAGGACTACTTTGAGTCCCTAAGGTGAATAAGAAGTCTGCGGGTCACAGAGCTTTCTCTTATCGTGCCCCTGTTCTGTGGAATGATCTCCCTGCGTCAACAAAACAGTCAGATTCTGTGGAGACTTTCAAGTCCAGACTTAAGACGCACTTATTTTCCCTTTCATATGGCTAGCATACTGGTACAGTTTTGTTTTACGCTTTTTACTCTTTTAATTCATTTATTAGTAATTGGAGTGGGCCGCAGCCTCAATTTTACCTAAATTCTGGGTCTTTAAGTGAAGTTTAGGGCTAGTGGCCGGCGATCACCTTAGTATTTCTCTGTTTTCTTGTTGTTTAATGCTGGCAAATTATACAGAATTTTTTGTCGTTCTGATGCCTGATTCTGTTTTTTTTTCTCTCTGTTTAAGGTGCAGCTCCATCCAGAGATGGGAGTTGTAGTCGTGTTGGTGATCCTCCTGTCCTGTGCGTCAATAGCATTTCTTGTATATTCGTCCGTGAATTGTTCTGTCAGTTGTTCTGTAATTTATGTTTGTAGCATTACCCAAGCAGAGGGTCACCCCTTTGAGTCTGGTCTGCTTGAGGTTTCTTCCTCAGAGGGAGTTTTTCCTTACCACTGTTGCTCTGGGGTTGGTAAGGTTAGACCTTACCTGTGTGAAGCGCTTTGAGGCAACTCTGTTGTGATTTGGCGCTATATAAATGAAAATAAATTGAAATTGAATTGAAATTGAAATCCAACACAAACAATGAGTCACAGCTTCTGTCTTTGTGCGCCCTGTCCAGTGCTGTAAGGAAGAGTCATTTACATACAGTGCACCTGACGTATGGCAAAAGCATAAACAGAAAAGCAGGTCTGACTTATGGTTTGATTTAAAAAACCAAACTAATTCCGGATGGTTTATTGATATTAACATTAAGTCTGTCATTTTTACAAAGTGAAAATATCAGAAATATCTTTTGGTTTTAAAGTAATGCACTAATTCCGAAACTTTGAGCATTAAAACTCACAGATGCCAAAAGGCATTATGGGAAAATCAGCCTCCTCATCAATGGTTGGTTGATTTATTTGTAACAAAAAAAACAAACACACAAGTTACTGTAACGTGTGCTGGTTTTTACAAATAAATGTGTATTTGTAAATATGTACTTTTTTAATTTGTAAAAAAAAGGCATTTGCAAAACAGAAAATTGTGTTTAAGTGTGATACAGTGCACCGAACGGTGACCGCATTACAGTTGGATGAAATTTACACTCCCATCCAGTAGATGGCAGTGTTCTATGGATTTTGGGTCAAAATCCATAGAACACACAAGTTACAGCAACTTGTATGTTGGTTTTTAAAAATAAACCAACCAACCAGTGATGAGGAGGCTGATTTTCCCATAATGCATTTTGGCATCTGTGAGTTTTAATGCTCAAACTTTCATGAGAATCATCATGACAGAATTGGTGCTTGTACCATCAAATGGACACTTTTTCCTTTATCTGCTCCACTAACCTGACAGATTTTCCGCACAGTACCGTACAGTTTGTATTCCTCAATAACTGACGTAAATGAAGCTCAACACATATCCAATGACCTGGAAATGTTCATGTGTTCATCTCCTGACTTGTCTCAAGAAAACTGGATGCAAACGTATTGATTTAATCCTTAGATTTACAATAAATTACACCTGTCCCAACTTTTTTTTTGGAATGTGTTGGAAGCTTTGCAGGAATGGATGTAGATTAAACAAAATGAAGTTGACCACATGAAATATGAAATATTTTGTGTCCATGCTGCCTGAAATGAAACAGAAGTAAATGTAACAATCATTTTCTGATTTGGGGTTGCAGAACCAAGCAAAAAAACAAAACAAAACAAAACAAAGGCATGAAGATGTTAGTGCACAGACAGAAACATAGTGAGAAGACATGGATTCAGTAAAACTGAGGATGAAGAGAAACAGATGGACCCGGAAAGATAATTACATCCAGTCTGTAGAAGGCAAAACAGCACAGAGGTCTCTGTGTACCGCATCATCAGAAAGGCATCCCGATGCCATCCTGAAGGACAGACTTTGTGCCTGGTTGGGCCGGCAGTAGACGGAGCGTGGCACGGCACACGGCATACTCTGATGCATTTCAAATTCTGCAGTGCGATGGTGATTTTGGCTGCACCCGTCTGTGTACTGTTAAGGAGAAGCAGATCCGCTATGATTCCTTGAGTCAGTTTGCATCGACATGAAAATGTAAATTAAAGCCAGCTTTGTTGTTCCTTGGAATCCAGGCATAGCGTGCTGGCCAGTGTTCTCATTTTAGGCATGCGCTGATGCCAGAAACATGTTTTATTCACCAAGTGCCAGAGAAACAACTGTATGCATTTTAAGAACTCTATTTTGTTTAGTCTGAGATGATGTAGGACCCAAGTAGGAATTACAGAGACCCAGTGTTTTATGAAGAAGAGGCACTCGGAGAGTGAACCACCTGCATCCGACAGCTTTAACGTGCAACTTTATTCCATTTTGTGCTCCACTAACACACAGCCCTTCCATGTTGAATCTATTTTGACTCCACTGTGTTTGAGTTAAACAGCCCTGACCGAGTTTATCCTTTCAAGGTCACCCAAATTCAAAGGCCATGTGACCAATAGCAAGGTGATATGACTTCATATTAATGTTCAGTAGTAACCACAGGCGAATGTTTAACCATTCCCTCAAACTAGCCATTCCTAATATCATGATCCTTGAGCTAGCCGGATTCTAGCCACATTTGAGCCGGATTAGGTCCAAATCCCGCTCAAGCCGGAGAGGTTTATTTCCGAAGCTGAACGTTGCAAATCAGATTTACAGTAAGATGGATTGTTTTCTATCAGATTTGAGCAAGATCTAAGCGCAAATGTGGCTAGAAGCCGGACAGCTTGGGGATCATGACGTCAAACTTCCTCCCTGCATCCATGTGCCCACAGTGTCCTCTCCGCTGTGGCAGCACTCAGCGCGGCTGCAACCGTGAGGACAGCAAGCAACCTTCTTTCACTGCGGCACCTTATCACCAAGAAAATCTAACTGGTACGCTCTGACGACCAAATCCACACTTATGCACGTCTTGAACTGGATTGAAAAACAGGTCTGAAGGCTATGTGGCTAGAAAGCAATCTGGACTGAATCCAGCTCAAGTCAGTTTACTAATTCCAGTCTGAATGGGGGATAATGAAATAAAAGTCGTGGGTTTACCAATCAGTGGAGGGGCTGGTTGGAGCCTCAGCTGCCTGAGGTTCTATAACACAGATGTAATTAATGACAGATCAACAGGAATCAAAGACTAAACACTCTGATGAAAGACAATAAAGACTGTGAAACCACTTGTAAAAGAAGTTAAAGCAGAACCCTCTGGGGTGGGGGGGGGGGCAAATGAATAGGAGGGAAAAAAAATTGGAATCTTTTTGGTTTGTAGTGGCAGATGATTAATGATAAACACTCAAATATATACAGACGACACGACTGTTTCTATCCATCTGCTGCTGTGACTGAAGAAAGGGAAGTCATCACAATGTCTCAGTGCTCCTCCAGGATCAGCTGGATGGGATCCTGGGAAAGGAACACCCTTTATCATCACATGTGGGTCTTTATTTCCAGGAGACTCCAAATGATCTGGCAGTTTAAAATGTCTTAAAGTGACACTGTATCAGACAAATCCCGTTTCTAGAAATTTCTAAAGCGCATCTTACAGTTTTGTGAAATCCCGTTTCAGCAATTTTCTAAGGTGCATCTTACAGTTTTGTGAAGTTATCTGGAATATCGCACTCCAGAGTAAGTTGATCAATGTTTGCCTGTTTATTTGTCCGTTATCATACTCATCAAGGGTATTTTGAAGGCCAACCTCCAATTTGCCCTTATAATGTTCCTTTTAACAAGTAAATTTAGGCTTAAGGTTAAAACTTTGATTTTTACTTCAATTTGGACAGGTTTTGCACACATATAGAGGTGGGTTCCAGAACTGCTCAGGCAAGGCCAAAGTTGTCAAAGCTCCTTCAGTGAGGTCATATCTGTCTGCTCATTTGTTGGTTGACTTTTCCCAACTCTTTGGAGCATTTCAAGTTGTTATGCAGATGAAGGCGAACCTCGGATCCAACCTTAAAGGCTTTGGTAAAGGTCAAGGTGATTGGGCTCAAAGTCAAAGAATTTTGTTTTGAACCACATTTTTACCAAAGTTGGCACACCCAAGCAGGTGAATACCAGAAATGCCATAGCAAGGTCAGCTAACGATTAATCATTTGGGTCAAGATCAGATCTGAATTGTGAATTGTGTCGTTTACCAAGAAATGCCATCCTAAACCAGGTGACCACATCCGGACCGGTCTGCCACAGTCGTTAGCATCTTCAAACCAACGGGTATTACTGCCTACTGAACAAAAATGACTAAACTGTAGAAGATGATCCAGACTGATGGGAATAGATACAGTACGTGTTTCCATAGGTTACATACTAATCAGCTGATCATCTGCCCACAAGCAGCTGAATCAAATTCTAAAAGACATAACTAAGGAGCTACAGAACACCTCAACCAGTGTTAAGGTTAGTGTAACATTTTTAAATCTACTGTCCTTACATACGTTGGCTGCCACACTATACTACTTACAGTTCCACTAAAGCGTAAGAAGGGGCCTTTCTTGGGATTCTACAGCAACTCATCCAGGTAATTTGAGGATAGGCGTGTGTCCAGTGTGGAAACAATGAGAGACAGCATGAAACAACCAAACACTGGGGTATTAAACACCTCAGAGTGCATTAAAACCACAGGAATCAGTCTGGGATCATCTTAGATCACACTTCACAGTACTTCATTTAACAGGTTTTGGGGAAAAAAAAGTTTTTCCTCAAATGAAAATTAAAAGTACAGTTTGTACAAACAACAAGAAAAGCCCACTATTTACAGTTTTCACAAGTGCAGACTGTGCTCTTAGTCAACTATCACTGTTACAAATTTCCATATTATAGGAAAAGGGTTTGAGTGGATTTGGGGGCATTTTACCTTCAAATCACTCAATATTTCTTTCTGTTAGTAATGAACATTAACCTTTTTGAGCCTTCGTGAAGGCTGCAACCTTCACCAAAGTAGTTTTAAGTACACAAACATCACATTATTCTATTATTATAAAAAAGAAAAGTGAAACCTATATAAAAATAATTATAAAATGTAAATGCATTTTAAACATTTTAAACTTTTTAAGTAGTTATTTTATTAACACAGACAATAATAAAAAGTTGGACAACGCAGCAGCTCCACAAAATTGAAACTAAAATATGTTCATAGTGTATCAGTCATTTAATCCAATCATGAGCTAAAATAAAAAAGTACAAATTCAATAAATGTCTCAGAGATTTCACGTGTTCTTCTACGTTAGCGATCTCAAAGTCAAAGGACTGCATGGCCATTCGGTAGACTCCTCCAATGACAGCTGCTCCAACAATCATGACTCAGAGTCAAAAGTAGTTGTCGCGGGAGCAGTTTTACGATGGATCGTGTCATCTTCATAAAGTATAAACATACAGTACCTGAAAACGTGACCTCTGTAGTTGGAAATGTGTGCGAAAGCTGTGATACATGTACTTTCTTACTGGAGTTATTCAGCTGTGAAACATTTTAAGATAGCAGCTGGACTATGGTGTTTATTGGATGTTCACCTGCAGCATAAAAAGCTTGCTCACTTATAATTGTAAAAAACAGGCTCCACCCAATTTGGCATATTATTGCAAGAAGCATTTGGTGTGTACCATAGGGACTACTAAATTAAAAAAACTAACCAAGATGCACAAATAAACATGCATGGGACATACTGGATGTTATTTGAAACATATGAACATGAACCGCTGACCCACAATGTTAGAAATGCTACAACAAACAGTCTGCAACTGCATTTTTTAAATCAGCTTCTTAGTGCATTGTTGAGTACTTTTATTTTTGGTGTTTATTATTTTAATCACTGCAGTTTATTTTGTTTAGTGTGTTAATTCCTACAAAACATCTATATAAATGATTAATAATAATAATGATGAAGATTTAGAACATCAACAACAACCACATGATTTTTTTAGCATATAATTTGCATAATGCATAATTGCATAATTTTTTAGTATATAATTTGTCCGTCAGAAAAATAAGGTAATTACATTGTAATTAATGATACATGAAAATGATGCTGTAGGCCCTCTTTACGGACTTGCAGTCTTATAAATTGTTTTGTGCTGCCCTCTTGGCCAGGTCACTCTTGAAAAAGAGGTTTTAAATCTCAATGGGTTTTTTACCTGGTTAAATAAAGGACATTGATTGATTGATACAGTAACCCATTCTAAGAGGCAACAATCTGAGAAGACAGATTTCAGAAACAGAATCACATTTATGATCAAACTGGTTTTCACGTACAAAGACTTTGATTTGGTCTCATGGTGTGTCAATACCATAAAGAAAGTGCAACATAACTTAATAAATACACTTCAGTAAGACTCACTGTGCAAGAAATGCAGTGAATAAACTAATGCATCATAATAAACTAGCGTATCGTTTATGGGGATCCAATGGCTCTAGACTGGGTAGTATTTCTAAAAAAGGTAGCTGACATTTATGCAGTTTCTTTAATGATTTGGAATGGCGTGTGAGTCCAGAATGTAATTATCAACGTCCACTGCTCACTGTTACGCAATATCTGTAATTTCTCCAAAAATATTTGTCCTATCAATGTTCTGTTGTAGCAACGATGCCATCTGTTGCTAGCAGAGTGTTAGTAAGCTCATTCTTGATCCAAAATACATAAGCATACCAAACGGCAAATGTCAGCTCTCCCCAGTTTCTCTGTGTTCCAAGGTAGGTATATACGAGGGCTGTCCGTAAAGTATAGGTCCTTTTTATTTTTTTCAAAAACTATATGGATTTCATTCATATGTTTTTACGTCAGACATGCTTGAACCCTCGTGCGCATGCGTGAGTTTTTCCACGCCTGTCGGTGACGTCATTCGCCTGTGAGCACTCCTTGTGGGAGGAGTCGTCCAGCCCCTCGTCGGAATTCCTTTGTCTGAGAAGTTGCTGAGAGACTGGCGATTTGTTTGATCAAAATTTTTTCTAAACCTGTGAGACACATCGAAGTGGACATGGTTCGAAAAATTAAGCTGGTTTTCAGTGAAAATTTTAACAGCTGATGAGAGATTTTGAGGTGATTCTGTCGCTTTAAGGACTTTTCACGGTGCGAGACGTCGTGCAGCGCTCTCAGGCAGCGTCATCAGCCTGTTTCAAGCTTAAAACCTCCACATTTCAGGCTCTATTGATCCAGGACGTCGTGAGAGAACAGAGACGTTTCAGAAGAAGTCGGTTTCAGCATTTTATCCGGATATTCCACTGTTAAAGGAGATTTTTTTAATGAAAGACGTGCGGACGGGTCCGCGCGTCGGGACGCAGCCGACGCGGCGCGGCGGCACAGGAAAAACACCTCGGTGTTGATAACCATTTGTTAAAATCCAGTTGGCTTTTGAAGGCTTTCAGTGGAGTGAGTATATGAGAAATTGTTTATCAGCTGGAGATGTTCCAACTTGTCCTCAAGGCTTCCAACAGAGGTGTTTTTCCTGTGACGGAGCATCGCGGCAGCTGCGAGCCGACGCTGCAATCCGCCCGCACGTCTTTCATTAAAAAAATCTCCTTTAACAGTGGAATATCCGGATAAAATGCTGAAACCGACTTCTTCTGAAACTTCTCTGTTCTCTCACGACGTCCTGGATCAACAGAGCCTGAAATGTGGAGGTTTTAAGCTTGAAACAGGCTGATGACGCTGCCTGAGAGCGCTGCGCGACGTCTCGCACCGTGAAAAGTCCTTAAAGCGACAGAATCACCTCAAAATCTCTCATCAGCTGTTAAAATTTTCACTGAAAACCAGCTTAATTTTTCGAACCATGTCCACTTCGATGTGTCTCACAGGTTTAGAAAAAATTTTGATCAAACAAAGCGCCAGTCTCTCAGCAACTTCTCAGACAAAGGAATTCCGACGAGGGGCTGGACGACTCCTCCCACAAGGAGTGCTCACAGGCGAATGACGTCACCGACAGGCGTGGAAAAACTCACGCATGCGCACGAGGGTTCAAGCATGTCTGACGTAAAAACATATGAATGAAATCCATATAGTTTTTGAAAAAAATAAAAAGGACCTATACTTTACGGACAGACCTCGTACACACACACACACACACAGGTCACTTCTCTTTTAATATATAGATGATTTGCCAGCCCCTGCTGGAATGGCGTGTGAGTTCAGAGCAAAATGATCAGCATCCATTCTTCACGGTTTTATGTAGTATCTGTAATTTCTCCAAAAATATTAGTTCGATCAATGTTCTGTTTTGGCGGCGTTCATCCTTGACCCAAAATACATAAGCATACCAAATGGCAAATGTTAGCTGTCCCCAGTTTCCACACACACACACACACACACATACACACGCACACACACACACACACACACACACACACACAGGCCAGTTGGCTTTTAATATATAGATGGCAAGTCATAAATTGGAGTTGGATAATATGAGGAGTGTTTATAAGTGTTTATAAGAGGAGTGTTAAGTCCTTATAAGAGGAGTGTTAGTAAGTGCTTATAAGAGGAGTGTTTATAAGAGGAGTGTTAATAAGTGCTTATAAGAGGAGTGTTTATAAGAGGAGTGTTAATAAGTGCTTATAAGAGGAGTGTTAAGTGCTTATAAGAGGAGTGTTAGCAAGTTCTTATAAGAGTAGTGTTAATAAGTGCTTATAAGAGGAGTGTTAATAAGTGCTTATAAGAGGAGTGTTAGCAAGTGCTTATAAGAGTAGTGTTAATAAGTGCTTATAAGAGTGTTAGTAAGTGCTTATAAGAGTAGTGTTAATAAGTGCTTATAAGAGTGTTAGTAAGTGCTTATAAGAGGAGTGTTTATAAGTTATTGTGTGTCACTGCTTTGTGTCACAGTCACATTTCTTATTTGTGTCGATTTTTCTTCACCTCTAAGACGTTACTGGTGCGTGGTGAGCGCGGTGGCTTAGTGGAGATGTCGCCACACCAGGGTGGATGGCGGCTACAGTGATGCCGTGCAGCCCCGGGGTAACCCATTAGAAAGGTCATCTGTCTAATATGGCCCTGTGCAGACAGAAGAATCCAGTGAAATGACAAACTTGACAACAGGAGTGACAATGACATGGATTTGGCCTCTGTATTTTGCAACAACAAGATTTTACACAGAAGGAAGCGGATTTACATATAGTCACAGAGCAGGGGCGGATCTAGCTTCAGGTGAAAGGGGGAGGGTTGTGACTTGGTTGGGTGTACTGAAGACATGCTTTTCTTAGGTGGGTCCAGAGACATGCCCACCAACCCCAAACATCTTAAAAGTCTAAAGCCCTTTACTGCATTTTAAAGGAAACTCGGTTAAATACTGTTGAAGTTAAGTTAAATGGTGACTATCAATTTTAATACAGAACTTTTATTTTAAAACACCACAAATGTAATTCTGCATGCAGCAGCATTCATCAAAACAGCCTTTATGCAAGTAAGACCTTTCCCATATGCTTGCACCCCCCCCCCACCGATCTGCCACTGCAAAGGACAATACGAATAAGACATAAGAAAGGGAAGGAGAGAAACATAGCAAAGGTCAAGGAGCCTGAGGATCAATCAGTGCAAGCAGCATCCTGCAGTATGTGATCAGAGAATTCCTGCAATGGATCTCAAAGGACATCCAGATTTAGTGGATTCAGACTACAGGCACATATGTATTGGGCAGGGTTGCTGTCTGACTCATCAACACTGGTTTGTTAAGCTTACAGACAAAGGTTGTTTTAACTTTCCCTTGGTTTACCCTGGAATCAGGATGGAAGTCACTTACTTCAAATGGCGTCTCAAAGGCCTCAATGATCCCTCCAGCTATAAAAAGCCCGTCAGTCTTAATCCCCATGTCGCAGTGCACCCAGTCCACACTTTCCACCAGAGAACAGTCCACATAGAGCGCCAGCGTCTTGGCAGACACACTGACTGA
Organism: Thalassophryne amazonica; assembly: GCF_902500255.1. Taxonomy (NCBI): domain Eukaryota; kingdom Metazoa; phylum Chordata; class Actinopteri; order Batrachoidiformes; family Batrachoididae; genus Thalassophryne; species Thalassophryne amazonica. The sequence goes on from NC_047119.1 coordinate 50,986,305, forward strand.
AACATGGTGCCACTGCCCGTCAGTCAGAGCGCCGACTGGAAACCTGAGAGAGCCACATGGGTTGTTTTGTAGTCACGTCTCTTTAGTGTTCACTTCATTTGACTGAAAACACGTTAAGTCTTACTCGTAATGCCGTTGCTGTGTGCCTATGAAGACGATGGCGGAGGCGCTGATCCTCAGCTGCAGCAGGATGTGACTGTTGGGGCTCAGCATGGTGAAGACGCTGCGCTCGTCTGAGTGTGGACTTCGGAGCTGTACCAGCAGACTGAACTCATCTGCAAACCTAAACACTACAACCACTTAGATTCGATGCACAGAAGCCTCATGATACAACACCACTTGTAACTAAAACTCACCCATCAGCAAAGAGCCGTCCCAGAGGGAGGGCCAGCGTGGAGTACTGACCCATCTGCAGGACTGGACACCTTCTGCTGTCCAGAGTCATGGAGGCATTGCTGCTGGTGGACACCTGAAAGGAGAGCTGCTCCAGAACGTTAACTTCTGCAGGAAGAGAAAAAGGAATCCATTTGACAAAACTAGCTACAGGAACATAATTTTGCTTCATTTATAAACAACTAGCAGGTTATCCAGGCGACACCCAGGTCTGAGATCTCTAAAACAAGTGTGACCGTTTCTCCTCTGTCAATCAGTTGCAAAGTTTCTATTAATATACTCAAGTCCATAAGTATTTGGGCATTTCATCAACTCACTCTGCTTATTGGGTTTATGGTTGTTAGGCATCCAATGCTTTACCTGTCTTTGCTTAAAGCCATCACTGGCATCAAAGACAGAACTGAGTTACATTAAAACCATCTTTGATCTTTCTTGCTCAACTTTGATGTTGACTGATCAACACTTTCATCTAGTTAATATTAAGAACTGATTTTTGCTAAGTGTTTGGACTTTTCACACAGACAAGACAGGAAGGAAGCGAGCATGGAAGGAGGTGTGTGTGTGTAGGTTACTGTTGCTAAGCAACAGGCCAGTCATAGGCAAACACAGACATACTCACATACATCTGACTTTTATATACAAGATTTAGAATGGCATGTTTACATTCACAACACATTTTGAATTAATAGAAAGTCATTTTTTTCAGATTTTAATCTTTGTTCTGCAGTTTGCCTCATTTTTGGAAGAAGCCTTGACTGGTGCATATGGGGGTTTCCCTCGTCGTTTATTTCTTATTATCTGTTGGAATGGTTTGTGTAAACAAAGGAATTCATGCTCATTAAATCAGGCACTTCAGACTGGAGCCAACAATCCAACTAATCAGGATCTCCATCTAGAGCCCATCCTAAAGAAATTTCAGCTGGCCAATTCATGTCAAACATTTTATTATACGAGGTCTGTTAGAAAAGTAACGGACCTTTTTATTTTTTTCAAAAACTATATGGATTTGATTCATATTGTTGTGTGGGCCGCTGAAGAGGAGGTACTGCTGGCCCACCACCACCAGATGGCGCCCTGCTTGAAGTGCGGGCTTCAAGCAGGAGAGGGCGTCATAGCAACCGGGAGTGACAGCTGTCACTCGTCATCAGCACCAGCTGTCACTCATCACACATCACCATAAAGGCCGGACTGCCACTTCACTTCCCCGCCGAGAAATCAGTTACCAGAAGAGGTAATTTCTCTGCTGAACTTAACACTGACTTATAGTCTGACCTTCTTTGCAGCCGTTTTCCTGTGGTGTTGCCTTATCTGTGGGATTGGCATTTGGTCTGATCAACGACGGCTTCGCTTCACACCCCAACCAGATAAGTGGTTAGACAGGAGCTGCACGAGTGTGTGATTGGAGGTGGAGGTGCTCCCTCCCAAAGGAACACAGACTGTGGAATTACTGAGTGTGCGAACTCACACTCATCTATACTGTTTCTGTTCTCTGCCAGCAGTACCAGGTCTGACAGCTGGAGACAGTGGCCACCTGGGGATCCAGGACTTGGCGGCTCCGGTGTTTTTCAGGTACGTTGGCGGTGAAGGCCGTGTGGGATCCGGCTCGGTTCTGGACAGACGTCTCCTATCCTCAACCCTACCCACACGTCACTCAACATATAATTGTCTGTACTACCAAAACTGTATTTGTCTGTATTCCGTTGTGCACTTCACAACATTAAATTGTTACTGTTTGGCTTATCCATTGCCCGCTCATTTTACGCCCCCTGTTGTGGGTCCGTGTTCCTACAATTTCACAACAGGATTTCTCGGCTGGTCCGTGGGGAGTGTTTTCTCTGCAGCTCAAAAGAGCACACACAGAAAAAATGCCCCAAACGGTCAATACAGCAGCACTCGTCCTTAGAGACTGGGCTAAGGGTGGGTCACAATACCCACGCGGGGAGACCCCGAAAATCTGCACGCATCCCAGTCACGATCCCCTTCACGCCCCAGCACTGGTGGACACGGGGTTGGAAGGGAATCTGCTGGATAGCAGATGGGCAAAGGAGGTTGGGCTCCCTCTAGTGGCCTTGCCGTCACCATTGTCGGTGCGGGCACTAGATGGCACCCTTCTTCCACTAATCACACACCAGACACAGCCAGTGACATTGGTTGCATCTGGAAATCACAGGGAGGAGATTGTGTTTTATGTAACACCTTCTACCTCCCGAGTGATTTTGGGTTTTCCATGGGTGTTAAAACACAATCCCTGGATTGATTGGCCGTCTGGGGTTGTGGTTCAGTGGAGCGAAACCTGCCACCGGGAGTGTTTAGGATCCTCGGTTCCACCCGGTGTGACAGCTAAGGAGGAGGTTTTAGTCCCCCCCAATCTGGCGGCAGTGCCAGCCGAGTACCATGACCTTGCTGACTTCAGCAAGGATCTGGCACTCACGCTGCCAATGCACCGTCCGTACGATTGTGCCATTGATTTGATCCCGGGCACTGAGTACCCGTCCAGCAGGCTGTACAACCTCTCACGTCCGGAACGTGAATCAATGGAGACCTACATCCGGGACTCGTTAGCTGCCGGGTTGATCCGGAACTCCACCTCCCCGATGGGTGCTGGTTTCTTTTTTGTGGGCAAGAAGGACGGCGGACTCCGTCCATGCATTGATTACAGAGGGCTGAATGAGATCACGGAGAACTATGAGAACTATGACGTCGGCAATCGGGAACTTCTAGCAGTGAAAGAGGCTCTGGAGGAGTGGAGACACCTGTTGGAGGGAGCATCGGTACCATTTACGGTTTTCACGGACCATCGGAACCTGGAGTACATTCGGACCGCCAGGCGTCTGAACCCCAGGCAAGCCCGCTGGTCACTGTTCTTCGGGCGTTTTGACTTTCGGATCACCTACCGCCCCGGGACGAAGAACCAATGATCTGACACCCTGTCCCGGGTGCACGAAGAGGAGGTCAAGACCGAGCTGTCAGACCCTACGGAAACCATCATCCCCGAGTCCACTGTCGTGGCCACCCTCACCTGGGACGTTGAGAAGACCGTCCGGGAGGCCCTGACACGGAGCCCGGACCCGGGGACAGGTCCGAAGGACAAGCTGTATGTCCCACCAGAGGCCAGGGCTGCGGTCCTAGACTTCTGTCATGGTTCCAAGCTCTCCTGTCATCCAGGGGTGCGAAGGACCATGGCAGTGGTCCGGCAGCGCTTCTGGTGGGCGTCTATGGAAGCCGACGTCCGGGAGTATGTCCAGGCCTGCACCACCTGCGCCAGGGGCAAAGCCGACCACCACAAGGCCCAAGGCCTCCTCCAGCCTCTGCCCTCATGTGTCACGCATCAAACCTCATGACGTTTCACCCCTCTGTACCCCCAGATCGGCGCCGCCTCCTACCCGGATCATCGACGGGGAGCCGGCTTGGACCGTGCGCCGGCTCCTGGACGTCCGTCGGAAGGGCCGGGGGTTCCACTATTTGGTGGACTGGGAGGGGTATGGACCTGAAGAATGCTCCTGGGTGAAGAGGAGCTTCATCCTGGACCCGGCCCTCCTGGCCAACTTCTACCGGCGTCACCCGGACAAGCCTGGTCGGGCGCCAGGAGGCGCCCGTTGAGGGCGGGTCCTGTTGTGTGGGCCGCTGAAGAGGAGGTACTGCTGGCCCACCACCACCAGATGGTGCCCTGCTTGAAGTGCGGTCTTCAAGCACGAGAGGGCGTCATAGCAACCAGGAGTGACAGCTGTCACTCGTCATCAGCATCAGCTGTCACTCATCACACATCACCATCACCATAAAGGCCGGACTGCCACTCCACCTCCCCGCCGAGAAATCAGTTACCAGAAGAGGTAATTTCTCTGCTGAACTTAACACTGACTTATAGTCTGAACTTCTTTGCAGCCGTTTTCCTGTGGTGTTGCCTTATCTGTGGGATTGGCTTTGGTGTGATCAGCGACGGCTTCGCTTCACACCCCAACCAGATAAGTGGTTAGACAGGAGCTGCACGAGTGTTTGATTGGAGGTAGAGGTGCTCCCTCCAAAAGGAACACAGACTGTGGAATTACTGAGTGTGCGAACTCACACTCATCTATACTGTTTCTGTTCTCTGCCAGCAGTACCAGGTCTGACAGCTGGAGACGGTGGCCACCTGGGGATCCAGGACTTGGCGGTGTTCTTCAGGTCCGTTGGCGGTGAAGGCCGTGTGGGATCCGGCTCGGTTCTGGACGGACGTCTCCTATCCTCAAGCCTACCCACACGTCACTCAACATATAATTGTCTGTACTACCAAAACTGTATTTGTCTGTATTCCGTTGTGCACTTCACAACGTTAAATTGTTACTGTTTGGCTTATCCATTGCCCGTTCATTTTACGCCCCCTGTTGTGGGTCCGTGTTCCTACACTTTCACAACACATATGTTTTTACGTCAGCCAAGCTTGAACCTTCGTGCACATGCGTGAGTTTTTCCACACCTGTCGGTTGCGTCATTTGCCTGCGGGCAGGCTTTGAGTGAGCACTGGTCCACCCCTCTCGTCGTTGTTTCATTGCGAGGAAATGGCGGAATGATTTGGGCTTTTTTTTCCATCAGAATTTTTTCAGAAAGTGTTAGAGACTGGCAGCTGGAAACCATTCGAAAAATTGATCTGGCCTTCGGTGAAAATTTTACGGGCTTCACAGAGAATAAGGAGTGTTACAACAGCTTTAAGGACGGCCCACAATGGCGCACGGCGCGCCGCGCTCCGAGCCGCCATCGAGAGGCAGAAACCACCACATCATTTCTAAACGAATGGCTGTGTGGATCCGGGACTGTCGTGTGCAATTTCTCTGGTTATCACAAGAGCTGGACATCAGCCATTTTCCGGCAGATTTCACTTTTAACAAGAGCCAGATAAATTTTTCGAATGGTTTCCAGCTGCCTGTCTCTAACAGTTTCTGAAAAAATTCTGATGGGGAAAAAAAGCCCAAATCATTCCGCCATTTCCTCGCAATGAAACAACGACGAGAGCGGTGGAGCAGTGCTCACTCAAAGCCTGCCCACAGGCGAATGACGCAACCGACAGGCGTGGAAAAACTCACGCATGCGCACTAAGGTTCAAGCTTGGCTGACGTAAAAACATATGAATCAAATCCATATAGTTTTTGAAAAAATAAAAAGGTCTGTTACTTTTCTAACAGACCTCGTATGCAGGTGCCCCAGATGATGTTTGGCCTCCAGGCTCTGAGTTTGTCCTTTCCAGGCTCATGCAAACACTTCCAGCTGCACCATATTTCAGACAGAAACAGTCTTTGAACATCCAAAGTCAGTGTTGGACTGGCATCATGGAGAGGACTGTGTCCCTTATCACATGGACAAATTTAGCATTTTTCCTCATCATTGTGATCATTGTTTCATTATTTGTGATGTATCCCTCTGCAGAAGAAATGGTGTGACAAAAAAACTGCACCACAGCCTGGAAGAAGAAGAAAAAAAAATCCATCCAGTGGACAGACCACACACTGCATGTGTACACTGGACAAAACCTGCATGACGCTGCTCATTTGTTTTCTATAGAGACTCGGAACAGCTGATATGCAGCCCATATCTGTGCATTGGCATGTTGGCAGCAGTGGCACTTCTTGGGGCTGCTCCCGTTTGGAGTCGCCACAGTAGATCAATCGTTTCCATTTCACCCTGTCCTCTGTAATTTCCTAGGCCACAACAACCACCTGCATGTCTTCCCTCAGCACATCCACGAACCTCCTCTTTGGCCTCCATCTTCAGCATCCTCTGTCCTATATACCCTGGGTCCCTCCTCTGCACCTGGCCTCCTGTCTTTTTGTTAGTGCCACCGTCTCTAAGCTGTACAACACAGCTGGTCTCACTACTGTCTTGTAGACTTTCACCTTCACTCTTAAATCACAAGTCACTCCTACCACCTTTCTCCTTCAATCTCTTCTCTCTCCACCACTCTCCAATACTTTGGATAGTTGACGCCAAGTATTTAAACTCATCTACTTTCACCACTTCTACTCCTTGTAACTGCACTATTCCACTGGGCTCCATCTCAATAACACACATGTACTCAGTCTTGTTTCCACTGGCTTTCATTCCTCTGCTCTCCAGAGCATATCTCCACCTCTCCAGGCTAGACTCAACCTGCTCTCTACCCTCACAACAGATCACAATGTCATCTGCAAACATCATAGTCCATGAAGACTTCTGTCTGATCTCATCTGTCAACCTGTTCATCACCACGAAGAACAAGAAAGAACTCAGAGCTGATCCTTGGTGTAACCCCACCTCCACCTTCAATGAGTCTGTCATTCCTAAGTTGCGCATCTCACCGCTGTCACGCTGTCCTTGTACTGTACATGTACTGCGCTACACTTACATATTTCTCTGCCACTCCAGACAATACCACAACTCTTCTCTTGGCACCCTGTCATAAGCTTTCTCTAAATCCACAAACACACAATGTAACTCCTTCTGGCCTTGTCTATACTTCGCCATCAGTATTCTCAGAGCAAACATTGCATCATAGTGCTTTTTTTGTGCATGAAACCATATTGTTGCTCACAGATCTTCACCTGTTTTCTAAATCTAGTTTCTACTATGCTTTTCCATAACTTCATGCTGTGGCTGATCAACTTTCTGCCTCTGTAGTTACTGCAGCTCTCCACATCACCCTTGTTCTTAAAAATAGGAACAGCACACTCCTTAAGCACTCTCTCACTTTCCAAGATTTTATTAAACAATCTGGTTAGAAACTTCACTGCCATCTCCCCTAGACATTTCCATGCCTCCATTGGAATGTTATCTGGACCAACTGCTGCTCCACTCTTCATCCTCTACATTGCTGCCCTCACTTAATTCTTACTAATCTCGTGTACTTCCTGATTTACTGTCACCACATCATCCAGCCTTTTCTCTCTCACATTTTCTTCATTTATCAGCTCCTCAAAATATTCCCTCCACCTTCACAACACACTCTCCTCGCTTATCAACACATTACCATGTGCATCTTTTACCACCCTAACCTGCTGCCAGTGTTGCCACAGTTACTTTGAAGTTACTTTATTTGTTACTTTTATAGTTACTTTGTACAGTTACTTCAGTAGCAGCTTTACTTTATAAGCAGCGGCCGACAAGTTGTAACTAAGAAGTAATGTAACTAATAAGGTAACTAGTAATCTAACTTGGTCACTCTTAAGATTGAGCAATCAGCAAAGTAACTAATAGTTACTTTTTTGAGTACTTAATCTTAAAAATAACCTTAAAAATATCTTAAAAATAAGTTAGATTACTAGTTTCTTTATTAGTTACATTCAGCAGCTGCCAACAAGTTGTCAGCAGCTGCTAATGAAGTAACTGTACAAAGTAACTGTAAACAGCAACTAATAAAGTAACTTTTCAAAGTAACTGTGGCAACACTGCCTGCTGCACATCCTTTCCAGCTCTGCCCCTTTGTCTGCTTAGTCGGTACAGGTCCTTTTCTCCTTCCTTACTATTCAACTTCTTGTATATCTGGACAAACCCATTAATGCATAAAGAGGCAGAGCATTAACAGCTCAGCTGTGTGATGAAAGAAGCCTGAACACTCTCCTGTCTTCAAGTATGAGCCAGCTAAGCTCACAGGCTAACCTTGATTCTGAGAGAGTCCACTAATCCTAGGATCCACTGGTCCTAACCTCTTTATACTATTTGATGGTGTATATTACAATCCAAAACTGATTTTAAAGTTCACAAATAAATGTAATACTTTCAAACAGCTAACAAATCAGATCCACCTTTGTTCAAATTACAATTTATTTTCAATTATACGAGGTCTGTTAGAAAAGTATCCGACCTTTTTATTTTTTTCAAAAACTATATGGATTTGAATCATGTGCGCTTGCATCAGCCAAGCTTGAACCTTCGTGCGCATGCGTGAGTTTTTTCACGCCTGTCGGTTGCGTCATTCGCCTGTGGGCAGGCTTTGAGTGAGCACTAGTCCACCCCCCTCGTCGGATTTTCATTGTCAGGGAAATGGCTGAGCGATTGGAGCAGTGCTGAATCAAATTTTTCCAGAAACTGTGAGAGACAGCCAGGTGGAAACCATTTGGAAGATTCAGACGGCTTTCGGTGAGGATACTCTGGGCATCACACAGATTAAGGAGCATTACAACTGGATTAAAGACGGCCCACAGCGGCGGAGGGCGCGCCGCACTCTGAGCGGCCATCGACAGGCTGAAACGATCAGATCATTTCCAAAGTGAATGCTGTGTTGATCTGGGACTTCATCTGACTACCAGAGAAATTGCAGAAGAGGTGGACATCAGCACTTTTGCGGCACATTCCACTGTTACAGGAGATTTTGTAATGAAAGACGTACAGAGGAATTCGCGCGTCGGGACGGAGCCGCAATGGTGCACAACAAAAAGCACGTCCGTGTTGGAAGTCTCACAGGACAAGTTGTGACATGCCCAGCTGTTACACAATTTCTCGGATACTCACTCGACTGAAAAGCCACCGAAAGCCATCTGAATCTTCCGAATGGTTTCCAACACGGACGTGCTTTTTGTTCTCCGCCATTGCGGCTCCGTCCCGACACGCGAATTCCTCCGCACATCTTTCATTACAAAATCTCCTGTAACAGTGGAATGTTCCGCAAAAGTGCTGACGTCCACCTCTTCTGCAATTTCTCTGGTAGTCAGACGACGTCCCGGATCAACACAGCGTTTACTTTGGAAATGATCTGGTCGTTTCAGCCTGTCGATGGCCGCTCGGAACGCGGCGCGCCCTCCGCCACTGTGGGCCGTCTTTAATCCGGTTGTAATGCTCCTTAATCTGTGTGACAGTCAGAGTATCCTCACCGAAAGTCATCTGAATCTTCCGAATGGTTTCCACCTGACTGTCTCTCACGGTTTCTGGAAAAATTTGATTCAGTGCTGCTCCAATCGCTCAGCCATTTCCCTGACAATGAAAATCCGACGAGGGGGTGGACCAGTGCTCACTTAAAGCCTGCCCACAGGCAAATGACGCAACCGACAGGCGTGAAAAAACTCACGCATGCGCACGAAGGTTCAAGCTTGGCTGATGCAAGCGCACATGATTCAAATCCATACAGTTTTTAAAAAAAATAAAAAGGTCGGTTAGTTTTCTAACAGACCTCGTATAGTGCCAAATCACAACAGAGTTGCCTCAAGGCGCTTCACACAAGTAAGGTCTAACCTTACTAATCCTCAGAGTAACAGTGGTAAGGAAAAACTCCCTCTGAGGAAGAAACCTCAAGCAGACCAGACTCAAATTCAAATTCAAATTTATTAATGTATATAGCGCCAATTCACGATAAAATCGTCTCAAGGCGCTTCATACAAAAAACAATTAAAAAATTTAAAACACAATAAAAAAAATGACCATAAAAGAAAGACAACCATAAAAAAAAATACAAAAATAAAAACACTTCATAATACTAATGATAAAACAGAGAAAACAAATAAGCCTTTAAACGTGACTTAAAAATCTCCACAGTATCCGATTGCCGAATGTGTGCTGGGAGATCGTTCCACAGAGCTGGGGCACAGTAGGAGAAACCTCTGTGAACGGCAGACTTTATTCACCCTGGGAACACACAGAAGTCCTGCACCCTGAGAATGCAGGGCCCGAGCTGATACATAAGCGCTTACCAGGTCAGCCAGATAGGGAGGTGCAAGTCCATGAATGATTTTATGAACTAATAACAGTACAATCTGTTAAAATCTGATCTTGCAGGAACAGGAAGCCAGTGCAGGGACGCCAAAATGGGTTTAATGTGGTCAAACTTTCTGCTTTGTTCAAGAGTCTGGCAGCAGCGTTTTGAACCAGTTGAAGACCCCTAAACCTGGACTGTGGTAAGTCAGAAAATAGAGCATTACAATATTCCAATCTAGAAGAGACAAATGTATGAATCAAAGTCTCAGCATGCCTAGTGAGATATTATCAAATTCTGTAAATCTAGGTAATACCTCAGTAATGGCGCTGTCAGGAAAGATGACTTTAAGCTTGCTTTCAGCTTGTTTTCATCTTGGAATATAATACGTGCCATGGAATTAATATACATGCTGTTGGATTAAACTGCACAGTGTTTGGGACCTTCCAGGAGTAAGTGAGGTCATACCGGACTTTTCCATTGCAAATGGGGAGGCCCACGGAATGAACTCGGTGGTGAAGACGAGGGAATATGTCTAAGTATTAATGTGTTAAAATTAAGAGTTGATTAGAAAATGTATTTTACGAATAAGTGAAATGAATTATTATATGAGTTGTTTTTCATAAAGAGTGCAGAGTCAGAGAAAAAGAGGAAGTGAAGAAGATGTCGCAAGCAGGGCAAGAAAAGCTGATGTTAAACAACTGATCAAATGATTAAAATGTTAGTAAAATATGAAATGAATAATAAGGAATGAGAATGTTTGTATATCATCATATGAATTGTTTTTATGTAAAAGAGAGTTGTAATGAAATGATTGAATATGATTGATGTGATTTTAAAGAAATGATTTAAAAGAACAAATTCTCAGAAATGCTGAAGTGTTAACAGAAAAGAGGAACTTGAGAAATAAGTTACTGGTAGGGGCTGCGGGGATTTCCAGTAAAGCAGAAGGAGAAGGGAGGAGGTTTTGAGTCAACAGCGTCCCCATGGTAACCAAGATCATCTGAGGATGACTGGAGTCAAGAACATATATAACCTGTTGAAACACCAGAAAACGGGGTTATTCTTCCAGGGAGAGGTGCTGTTGCCACTACTCCCCTGCTACGAGGAGATCACAAGACTTGACCATCTTGTGAGCAGCAATTGGAATCATGGAGTGAGAGGACTGGAGCCATAAAAGATCATTTGAGAGAGATTTCAACTCCCACTCAGGCCGTCCAGTCACGGAGTAGCAGAACAATGGAGAATAACCACTGGCCTTACGTCTGAGTGGGGAATGTTCAACGATTTCTCTCTCAAGGAATATCACAGCATACCAGAATGGATTAGATCAACTTTTGGTTGATTGAAGACGGAATAAATTCTTATGTGGATTAACTTCCTGAAGGATTACAATATCACACAAGGATCGTGGTCAGCTAACGACTAATAGCTGATGAAGAGGAAATCAAGTTCATCGAGCTGGGGACCCTAACCTCGAAAACCTCCTTCCCTCACTCCTAGAAAAAATTTGTTGAGAAATCAATCCAGTCCCAGTCAAAGTAAGATCAGTCAGAATTATTGAATTAAAAACAAAAATCTCTGCCAATCATTATTCTAATTATACTTGAATTACTGTTGTGAAATTATCACCATATAACCTATTTTGATTATGTTATCGGCACTTGCAAAACCTGCAATAAAATTCCAAGCATGCAGTTAAAGTGTTAAGGCTCGGACATTGGATTATTGATGCTTCTTAAGGTGTAAAAGTTAAAGTTTATTGGGTGTACAACATCAAAAGGCTCTAAAAGGTTAGTCTGGTTTTTTAATGAAAATAACACATCCTGGGGACTCGCTGTACCAGTCACTAAATTTAAAATCTAGCAACATTCCAAGAGCCCTGATCCGTAAGAGGAGAGCTGCCGTTAACGGGCGTGGCCGGTTCGTATCCTGGTTCCTGAGAAGGCTATTCGACCGGGGTGCGAGATCAGCTTCAGCGGGGTGGACGTCCGGATGGAGGCAGTGAGCAGCTAGACGAATCTCCTCGCCACCAGCTTGAACAGCCTTTGTGCAGCCCTGTCGGGTAATACCCGTGGAGACACGAAGGTCGGACCCCAGAGACGGAGAGCTGGTTTTTACACAAACACACTCATCGGAGGGTGAGCGTGTGCCGTGTATCTAAAAAGCGGGATCTGACAGCGCCCACCTCAATAGCAGGACGTAATGGCTGGGTTAAGGCATGCTGGGATATGTTTAACCTAATGTTTTCTATTTTCTTCTCAATGTAATCCAGGAAATCTTGTGCTGTAAAATGAGAGCGAACTACAGGTGGTTGTCCATGAATAAGTGTTGCCATCATGTTGAACAAGAACTTTGAATTTACAAAAATAAAACATATGATTCTGCTGATACACACCATTAGTCACCTATAAATGTACTGCTGTCTATAAATGTGTTGAATAGAAAATCAACAAATAATGGTAATTCACCATAATTAAATTGTTTATTTTTTAATTGTCACACTTTTGTAACATTACTTAACCTACTTTAGTGCAACATACGGCAAACCATAAATGCAAAAACAACTTCAACATGTTCTTCTTAATACTAGGAGTAGGACTAGTGGACCCTCTGACTTATGGGACGTTCCCCCTTGATTCAGGTGTTTATAAAAATCATATTGTTCATGACTGTGCAGTGGTTCTCATAACTGTTTGCTCTGGTGTGGGCACAACAAAACATCTTTGGTGCAGGTAAATATGTTTCCAATGATTAGAGAGATGTGAGATTTGAGAAATTGTCAGCGATCCCGTGAGTGAAAGCAGACGATGACCACCTGCAGTAAACGAGCTAAATTATTCTGGTTCCACTTAAGAAATAACTTGAACATGCTGTGAAGACCAAAAAAAAAAAAGAAAGAAGAGGAAAACCACTTAAGGGCCATTGCCTTTCAAAGCTGCAGAGGGTTGATCCAAATTCCTTCCTATTTAAGGAGCCTTAGTACCTTGCAGCACTGAACACTGTTTCACTGACACTCACTCAGGGCTACGGCAGACTCGAAGTAGGAAAAAGGATGTCGTCACATTGTTTAAAGATGAATTTCATGTTAATTGTATCTTGAAAATCTGACCTTTGACCCCACTGACCTACAGGAAGTTTTTCACCTGAATTTTTAGTTCCACAAAAACTGGATGCAACAGAAAAGTTTAAGCTTTTGGGTCTGTTATCATGGTTCATTTGGCCATCAAGCTAAAATATTTATTGACATTTCCAAACACCATGACGTCGCTGGCAGAGATGTTTCACGATGCCAGTCATCTTTGCAAGAGAACAAAGGTCTAACTCTTTAGGGTACTACGTGTCTTACTGCATGGTTATGAGACTTTGATGCTCACCAGCGACCCAAAATGCTGACTGGATGATACTACATCTCTTCAGCCAATCCTTGAGTACCGCTGGAATGACTTTGTGTCAAGCTTATGGTTACTTAGGAGACTCAGATGAGGTGCTATGAAAATTTGGCCATGTGGCACGTTTCTCTGGGCATGAACCAGCACGCACGTGCCTCAGTGTTGAGGACCCCAGTGGCTGGAGAAGGCCAAGTGAATATCCACGTTTCTCCTGGGTGGTTGCCATCTAGGCCCCAAGGAGGTTCCATGGGGTGGTGAACGTGGTGATGTGTGGCACCAACACATGCTCCCAGCTCCCACTTTAACCAGTAACTACAAAAAGATTTATTTGTCAAACTGCAACAAAGCAGTATAAATCCATTAATGACGATCGTACGGCTCAAACACGTACAGGATTTTATCAGAAAAACTGAAAATCCTTCTCAGAAAGGTCCAGATCCTGATCCCTGATGGACTTCAGAAGGCATTGTTTCTCTGACAGTTTTCCTGAAAGAACTTCTCATCTACCAAAGCTGTGCCCTAAAGGAAAGTCTAAGAACATCCTCATGTACTTATCTCCCCCAACACTTTAATCAAAGGATCAACCCCATTAAGACGGGGAGGCTTCCAGTCAGGCCGCTTCAGTTTCCTGCCAAAGTAAAACAGATGTTTAAGTCCCGCAGCTGTAAAAACGTGTCAAGAGAAATGACTCTCTGGGTTAAATCCATCTTTAGTGATTTTAAGATTTCTTTTGCGTGAAATCTGAGTTTGCTGACTGTAAAAACAAATACAATTTTGGTTAAACCTCAGTTTTAACTTGACAGCTTCAAAATGCTGATTTAAAATGACAAAATCCATATTTTACCCAACAAACACTTTCAAATTGACAGTAGTGAATATCCACTTGCAGTATTTTCCAATAATAGGGATTTGGGGGGGGTCATATTTTCTCAGCTGAGTTCAGATGATTGCTTTCAATTTATCCACACATTTGTCAATTCTGCTGAACTCTGCAGGAGTTTGAGTATGCACATAGTCCCCAGGGCAACTCTTGATCAACTTTGTTCTTAAACAGTTTCATCTTTTCTGTTTTAATCAAGCCAGTTCTACATCAGGTGTGAAACACATAACAGAAGGTATTCCCATGCCAGGTGGAGGAGCAGCTTCTCAAGATGTTATTAACATTAATAAGTGTTGGAAATGGCTGAGGAAACCACTTCTTCACCCTTTTATGGCGACAGCTTTCCATCTATGGACACAACAGTGAAACCTTAAAGAAGGAAGAATTTCATTTAAAGACAAAGAAAGAAGTGGAAGTCAATACTACGAAGACCCAAAGGCCCATTGGGATGGTGCTTATCCCTGGATGTGGAGCGTGAAGTGGATGTCAGTTTACAACATCCAGCATACAGGCACCTCAGTGTTGAGGATTCCACCCAAGGACACGCCCACATACCACCTCTGCAACCTGGGTAGTTGCCATCCAGAAGCCAAGATGTTTGAGGGTGGGTGGATATAACAGATATAGTTAGTTTAAACTGGATTTAAATTGACTAAATTTGAGATTAACAGTTTAATATCATTGATTTTTGGTATTAAATATGAAGCTATTTCTTTGGGTTCTGATATACAAATAATGAATATTTATAAGTTCAATGGTATGACTATTTCACAAGGTGAAAGATGGTACAGTCCAGCTTTCACCAAATGAAATATTCGTTCTATTGAAAGAATGAAAAACAACATTCATTATTTGTTTCATATAACAGCTAAAATAGATCCTTGTCACTTGATATTTTATTAGTTTATAAACAACAGAAAATGGACTTACATTTTGGTGTTCCACTGGTGCTTAACAGTTCAACACAAACTTTAAATTGGAGTCCAAAATTGCGACGATGTAATCCGTGGTGCCACGCACTGACTGACTGAAAAATACTTTGGGTAGTTCCTCAGTCCAGCGAAAACTCACACCAGAAATTTGTCCAGCTTTTCATCCTAACAGCTCTTCATGCCTCCAGACGACTTACAGTGCACTGGATTTGTTTTTTGTGTTAGAAGAATTATCAGCGTCAATTAGTTCCTTCAAATCATCGTTCGCCATCATTTAGCTAAACACTGCCTCCGGTAGTGTGTGCGCGTGCGGTGGTCAGTGCGTGCAATAGCACATTTGATATAGCACCAAAACTGCACGCTAAAAAAAGAACTATCGCATGGTCAATGAAACAGTGGCAAATGGTATGAAAAATCCATGTCACGTGACATGCAACCCACCAATCACCAACCACTCAGCCCTCATATAATACAAAATAATGGTATATTTAACAGATAATCACATAAGCTTTAAAATACTTTCGATATTATTGATGACCCTGCAGCACTGAACACTGTTTCACTGACACTCAGATTATTTCCTGTCATTACATGTAAGTACACGAGAGTCTCAGTTTGATGCCACATGAGGTGAAAGTCATTTTGTCTGCAGAGATGGTCATGTGGACCAACACTGCACTCCTCAGGATTAGAAATACACCTGTTCATCATATTTGCAGAAAGTACATCAGAACTCAAACAGTGGTGTGGATGTTTAAGGAGTTCAGAACCAGTGGTGGGCACAGTTCCACTAATCTGCTAACCGCCAATTAACAAAGATAACATTTTGTTGTGAGAGGATTAGCTTTTCAGCTAACTTCGAAACCCATCAGCGGACCAATTAGCTTCCGCTAAATTTAGTTCTGCTAAATTTCAGTCCACTAACATTTTTTTGCTGGCATAGTTTGTAAAGCCAAACAGTCAAAAATGTCAACTCTTGTCATTTTTACAAAGTGAAAATATCACACATACGTATGTTTTAGTTTTAAAGTAATGCACTATTTCTGAAGGTTTGAGCATTAACGCACACAGATGCCAAAAGGCATTATGGGAAAATGAGCCTCCTCTGATCACTGGTTGGTTGGTTTATTTATTTGTAAAAACCAATGCACAAGTTACTGTAACGTGTTTGTTGGTTTTTACAAATAAATGTGTATTTGTAAATATGCATTTGCAAAACTAAAAATTCTGTTTAAGTGTGTGAAAAAAGCGACTGTGTGATCATTGGTTGCTATTCACACTCCCATCCAGTACATGGTCAAAATGCATAGAACATTGCCATCTACTGCGATATTTCTTTTATTTTCACTTTGCAAAAATGACAGAGTTAACGTTAATGTCGATGAATTGTCCGGAATTAGTTTAGTTAATGAATCAAAACCATAAGTGAAAATTACCTTGCTTTTGATGTCTCCTGCCACATGTCTGTACTGTTCCCGTTCCATATTCAAAATAAATGACACTTCCTTACAGCAGTGGGCAGGGCGCACAGAGACAGAAGCTCTGACTCATTGTTTGGGTTGGGTTTGCGATCGCCTTTGATTTCACTCAGAAGCGACAGCAGTGCTTAAACTCAAAACTGGCTTGTCAGTAGCTGCCAGTGTACTGGAGTCAATACTAAAAGTTAACGCTTAGCTGTAACTTCCCTTACCAAAAAATAGTACTAAGTATATAAAAAGTAAACTAGAAGTATACTTGAAACATACTTGCATATACTACTTTTTGGTAAGGGTTCCCCTAAATGTTTTTTATCGGTTCAGCATTATAAAAGTTAACTTTTCAGTTAACAGATTAGCGGTTATCAAAGCTAACTTTCTGATTGGCTGTTGTTAGATAAGCTGTATAATTTTAAAGTTGTGTTTGCTTTGTTGTGGTTGATGACCTCCCTATTCTCAATGTTACAAAGGCTGGGTAACATATGAGGGGTAAGATCCCACCTTATAACACAGGACAACCTAAGAGGCATAGCCACAATTACTCTGATATTTTAGTGAGGTCCTGACTCATTACGTGGGCACTGTAAGGCAGCATCAGCATCAACTGATGGTTGTCTATGTGCCTACATGTTTGGCAGAATACTGAATCATACATGAGAATTGAATTATGCCGAAACGATCTTCATTGACATGATAGAGTTATGTCAAGGGGGAACTGAAAGATAATATCAGTGTTAATTCCTTATTTTATTATTTTATGTTAGTTATCAGGTATTTGCTTTTGTTATCTGTTTTAGAAGTGCCTGAAGCCTGGTTCAAAGTCTCAACAGAAGAGTTAAGTTTCACTTCCATAACGCATGCGCATGTTTCAGATAAGAAACTGTCTGTGTGGAGCCTGTAAGATTAGGTTGGTGAGACTAAAACCCACCCACTGTACCGCCTACACTGTCTTGTATAACAACCACTTGTCGGTTCCGTGTGGACCGTGTCTCTGGGGACCCGGCCTGGTTTTCAGTGTGATTTTAATCAATTCAAACTGAGGAATATATCGATTTTGTTCTTTGTAAGGGCAGTACTACAATAAGAACCGGGAGAATTTAACACTGTGCCCACCACTGTTCAGAACGGACACACACACACAAAAAAAGAGCTCTTTGCAAGAGGAAAAAAAAAATTGGGGGAAGAATCATTCAAGCTAATATACAACTTGAGTATTAAGTAGAACTGCTTGGGGGGAGCAGAGACTTCAATAATGAAGTTATAATAGTTTGGTTAAAAAAAAAAGAGAAAACTAATATTTTAAGTTAAAATTTTTATAAAAACCAGATCATAGAGAAGAATTTAGTAAATTTAATGCAATTAAACCAGATTTTCTCCCAACTTCTCACCTGACAGCTTTTTGCAGAAATAACTGCTCGAATATGTTCTCTCAAAATATTAAAAACATATACACAGCAACAAACAAATGATCAAATTCATTTAGATAATTACTTCATTCAAATCGCTTTTTTCAGTAATCATTCTTGTGAGATTATTGCTTTGCTAAATCAAGTTACTTGTATTTCTAAGTATACTTTCACACAACTTCACAAGACATTTATTTTTCAAATTGTCTTTAACACTTCATACAGGTTTAAGATGACGTTTTTGCCACTATGACCTGACGAATGGTGCTGTTGGCTAACAATAGCACATGATGCCGTGGGGTTTAACCACTGTGGACATGTTTCAGACGGCCTCAGGACTTTCTACTGTAAATATACCCAGTGCTCTCACGTCTGACAGTCTGTTACAACTTTAACCATTTCCTCTCCGTCCTCATTGTCACAGTACTGCACACACAGTTCTCTGCACGACTTGGCCACAGAATCCCCTCTGAGAAATGTTGTTACGGGAAAATATCTGGTGTCGCTCTGAACATCTCGACGTACCGGCCTTCTAGGGTTTCTGAAATCCAAAGACTTACGGAAAATAAGCATAGAGCAGGAAATACTGGAATAATGCCTAGTTTGCACCTTTCACCAATGACAAATGACATGTTAAATACTCTATCAAAAACACACTACCAGGGCTACGGCAGACTCAAAGTAGGAAAAAGGATGTCGTCACATTGTTTAAAGATGAATTTCATGTTAATTGTATCTTGAAAATCTGACCTTTGACCCCACTGACCTACAGGAAGTTTTTCACCTGAATTTTTAGTTCCACAAAAACTGGATGCAACAGAAAAGTTTAAGCTTTTGGGTCTGTTATCATGGTTCATTTGGCCATCAAGCTAAAATATTTATTGACATTTCCAAACACCATGACGTCGCTGGCAGAGATGTTTCGCGATGCCAGTCATCTTTGCAGGAAAACAAAGGTCTAACTCTTTAGGGTACTATGTGTCTTACTGCATGGTTATGAGACTTTGATGCTCACCAGTGACCCAAAATGCTGACTAGATGATACTACATCTCTTCAGACAATCCTTGAGTACCGCTGGAATGACTTTGTGTCAAGCTTATGGTTACTTAGGAGACTCAGATGAGGTGCTATGACAATTTGGCCATGTGGCACGTTTCTCTGGGCATGAACCAGCACGCCCGTGCCTCAGTGTTGAGGACCCCAGTGGCTGGAGAAGGCCAAGTGAATATCCACGTTTCTCCTGGGTGGTTGCCATCTAGGCCCCAAGGAGGTTCCATGGGGTGGTGAACGTGGTGATGTGTGGCACCAACACATGCTCCCAGCTCCCACTTTAACCAGTAACTACAAAAAGATTTATTTGTCAAACTGCAACAAAGCAGTATAAATCCATTAATGACGATCGTACGGCTCAAACACGTACAGGATTTTATCAGAAAAACTGAAAATCCTTCTCAGAAAGGTCCAGATCCTGATCCCTGATGGACTTCAGAAGGCATTGTTTCTCTGACAGTTTTCCTGAAAGAACTTCTCATCTACCAAAGCTGTGCCCTGAAGGAAAGTCTAAGAACATCCTCATGTACTTATCTCCCCCAACACTTTAATCAAAGGATCAACCCCATTAAGACGGGGAGGCTTCCAGTCAGGCCGCTTCAGTTTCCTGCCAAAGTAAAACAGATGTTTAAGTCCCGCAGCTGTAAAAATGTGTCAAGAGAAATGACTCTCTGGGTTAAATCCATCTTTAGTGATTTTAAGATTTCTTTTGCCAGATTTAGACAAAGTCTTTAATACTTCGTTATAGTCCTGTGTGAAATCTGAGTTTGCTGACTGTAAAAATAAATACAATTTTGGTTAAACCTCAGTTTTAACTTGACAGCTTCAAAATGCTGATTTAAAATGACAAAATCCAGATTTTACCTAACAAACACTGTTTCAAATTGACAGTAGTGAATATCCACTTGCAGTATTTTCCAATAATAGGGATTTGGGGGGGGGGGGGTTCATGTTTTCTCAGCTGAGTTCAGATGATTGCTTTCAATTTATCCACACATTTGTCAATTCTGCTGAACTCTGCAGGAGTTTGAGTATGCACATAGTCCCCAGGGCAACTCTTGATCAACTTTGTTCTTAAACAGTTTCATCTTTTCTGTTTTAATCAAGCCAGTTCTACATCAGGTGTGAAACACATAACAGAAGGTATTCCCATGCCAGGTGGAGGAGCAGCTTCTCAAGATGTTATTAACATTAATAAGTGTTGGAAATGGCTGAGGAAACCACTTCTTCACCCTTTTATGGAGACAGCTTTCCATCTATGGACACAACAGTGAAACCTTAAAGAAGGAAGAATTTCATTTAAAGACAAAGAAGTGGAAGTCAATACTACGAAGACCCAAAGGCCCATTGGGATGGTGCTTATCCCTGGATGTGGAGCGTGAAGTGGATGTCAGTTTACAACATCCAGCATACAGGCACCTCAGTGTTGAGGATTCCACCCAAGGACACGCCCACATACCACTTCTGAGAGGCGGGGGCGGACCAGTTGTCAACCTGGGTAGTTGCCATCCAGAAGCCAAGATGTTTGAGGGTAGGTGGATGTAACAGATATAGTTAGTTTAAACTGGATTTAAATTGACTAAATTTGAGATCAACTGTCTATAAAAACAGTTTAATATCATTGATTTTTGGTATTAAATATGAAGCTATTTCTTTGGGTTCTGATATACAAATAATGAACGTTTATAAGTTCAATGGTATGACTATTTCACAAGGTGAAAGATGGTACAGTCCAGCTTTCACCAAATGAAATATTCGTTCTATTGAAAGAATGAAAAACAACATTCATTATTTGTTTCATATAACAGCTAAAATAGATCCTTGTCATTTGATATTTTATTAGTTTATAAACAACAGAAAATGGACTTGCATTTTGGTGTTCCACTGGTGCTTAACAGTTCAACACAAACTTTAAATTGGAGTCCAAAATTGCGACGATGTAATCCGTGGTGCCATGCACTGACTGACTGAAAAATACTTTGGGTAGTTCCTCAGTCCAGCGAAAAATCACAGCAGAAATTTGTCCAGCTTTTCATCCTAACAGCTCTTCATGCCTCCAGACGACTTACAGCATACTGGATTTGTTTTTTGTGTTAGAAGAATTATCAGCGTCAATTAGCTCCTTCAAATCATCATTCGCCATCGTTTAGCTAAACACTGCCTCCAGTAGTGTGTGCGCGTGCGGTGGTCAGTGCGTGCAATAGCACATTTGATATAGCACCAAAACTGCACGCTAAAAAAAGAACTATCGCATGGTCAATAAAACAGTGGCAAATGGTATGAAAAATCCATGTCACGTGACATGCAACCCACCAATCACCAACCACTCAGCCCTCATATAATACAAAATAATGGTATATTTAACAGATAATCACATAAGCTTTAAAATACTTTCAATATTATTGATGATCAAAACAATCATGAGTCGCATCCCTTCACGGAAACCCCCGTACCATCAGCTGCCAGGTTTTTCTGAAGTGTACATTCGTTCTGGAAGAAAGCAGATTCATCCCTTTGACTCTCTTTAAGAACATGTGTCTCAAAGTCTTTGATAATCAGAGTGACTATTGCATAGTTGGCTGTTTCTGAGAGAGAAATAAAAAATGAGAAACAGTTACAAGCAAACACACATAAGACAACAGCTGTTTAGCCTGAGCATTTTTAAAGCACACCTGTTTTTTTTTCTTTCCCTTTGCACACTTTGTTCTGACCTGCTGAGTAAATGTACTCGTAATGTGACAAAGGAAAAAATTAATATTCATGGAGTCCTTTACAACATAACAGCACACTGCCTTTAAAAGAGTTTGAATGCTTATTTTACACATGAAAAGTAAAAAGGAAGCAGTAACGTAATTGTACATTTGCATCACATCAACAGTTACTACTGGAACCATCTTTGAGTTATTTATATTTTAGGGGTCGTTCACACTATCACATGAAGTGTTTGTTGTAGCAGATTCTGAAATATCTCTGTGAAACACCCAAGAAAACTCACTCCAGGGGTTCACACTTCCTGTCTTCAACGCCGGTGGACACAGCTCAGCAGAGGGCGACGTACTGGTGGAGCTCGACATTTTATGATGGTCCACTGACTTACAGTTGGTGGGCCCAATGGTAGGGCATTCCATGGAGGAGTAGTGTAGATTGGGGGAGCTGATCATCGACTCAGCGTTTGAGATGTCACGTGATGTAGCCAATACAATCTCAACGTAACTGCGATTGTGTCAGTTGGTACCGGTGCGTCGTGGAGACAGGTTCTACATATTATTTAACATTTCTACATACTTCTTCATGCCCAAGGGATCTAGAAGAGGTGGTGCATCTAGTCAAGACCCTTACATTGGCTGGTGGAGGCGAACGGAGCAGTAACGGCGTACTAGGTGACGTATTGGGATCTCAACTCTTGTTGGCGTCTTTTAAAGATTCAAAAATTTTAAGCATGTGAAAATTTTTCCAGGGCCGCGACGAACATCAGCGCTGGCCGACTGACTTCGACTTCGGCGCTGGTCCACGTTAATCAACTTTTCACGCTCTGTCAGCAGAAAATGGAAGTGAACTTTCTGCTCTGTGATGAAAGTACAGCAATGTGCAGATTTGTAGCTCATTAGACCGCCGTCTTTACTGAGGGGCAGAGTATTCAAAGGCAGTTTATCGATCCTTCTGAAAATGGTATTGTATTTATGACCCAGGTGGTTTGCCGCCAGTCTTTAAACGAGTGAGACGTGTCAAAGCAGGTCAGTTAAACGTGTCTGTAGCGCTTTTCCTTTTGATGCAGATTATTAAAGTGTGCGACCGTGATCTGTCACATTCTCACACACAAACCAAAAATAAAAACTAATATCGAGAAAAGAAGGACGCCGTCCTCCAACATTTATGTTTATTCTTTGACAGAAATCACTTTGATGGGAGTAAAAAGGTGAACAAAAACTGGCAAAAGGGCAACTTGAAACCAAAAACATTTTAGACAAAAGGGAAAAAAAAAAAAAAAAAAAGCTTTTCCTAAGTGAGAAGCCTGACAAACTGTGCAAACTGTTGGGAAGGTGTCGTAACATGGACCCGCAACAGGGGGCGCAAATGAACGGACAATGGATAAGACAAAGAGTAACAATTTAATGTTGTGAAACGCACAACTGGATACAGACAAAGATAATGCCAATTAAACACAAGGTGACGTGCGGGTAGGCTCGAAGATAGGAGACCTCTGGCGATCGGAGAGCTTGGGACCCACACAGCTTCCACCACCAACGGCCTGAAGAACACCGGAGCCGCCAAGTCCTGAGTCCCCAGGTGGTCACCGTCTTCTGTTGCAGACCCTGGTACTGCTGGCAGAAGATGAAAAACAGTTAATGGTGAGTGTGTATCCACACACCCAGTAATCCTTCACCTACAGATCTTCGAGGAGGGAAAACCTCCACCTCCGATACAAAGTCACCCGTGCAGCTCCTGACAGTGGCTCCTTAGATGGAGCGAGAGGCGAAGACGTCGCAGACTCTCACTGCACGCCAATCAAAAAACACTGAATCCTCAGGAATACGGCTGCACACAGAACAATTAGTTAACACTAATCACAGCAGAGAATTACCTTAGACGGCAGCCGATTTCTCGGCGAGGAGGTGGAGTAATAATCCGGCTTTTGTAGGGACGTTGGTGATTGGTGACAGCTGGTGTAAATGAGTGACAGCTGTCACTCTCTGTCTCGGCGCCCTCTCATGCTTGAAGCCCGCACTCCAAGCAGGGCGCCGACTGGTGGTGGTGGGCCAGCAGTACCTCCTCTTCAGCGGCCCACACAACAGGACCCCAACAGGACCAGGCTTGTCAGGGTGTCGGCGGTAGAAATCGGCCAGGAGGGCCGGGTCCAGGATGAAGCTGCTCTTCACCCAGGAGCGTTCTTCGGGTCCGTACCCCTCCCAGTCCACCAGATATTGAAAACCCCGGCCCTTCCGACGGACGTCCAGGAGCCGACGAACAGTCCATGCCGGCTCCCCGTCGATGATACGGGCAGGAGGTGGTACGGGTCCAGGAGTGCAGAGTGGTGAGGCGTGGTATGGTTTTAACCTGGAGACATGAAACACTGGGTGAATCCGCAGTGAAGCTGGGAGTTTCAGCTTCACTGCGGCCGGGCTGAGGATCTTGATTATAGGGAAAGGTCCGATGAACCGGTCTTTGAGTTTTTGTGATTCAACCTGCAGTGGGATGTCCTTAGTTGGCAACCACACCTCCTGCCCAGGTTGGTATGTAGGGGCCGGGGAACGCCGGCGATCTGCATGGGCCTTAGCCCTCGTCCGGGCCTGCAACAGGGCAGAACGGGCGGTCCGCCACACCCGACAGCACCTCCGCAGGTGGGCCTGGACCGAGGGGACCCGACCTCTCCCTCCACAAGTGGAAACAATGGGGGCTGATACCCCAAACACGCCTCAAAAGGGGAGAGGCCGGTAGCAGATGAGACTTTGCTATTGTGGGCGTACTCGATCCAGGCCAGATGGTCACTCCAAGCCGCCGGATGCGCGGAGGTTACGCAGCGGAGGGCCTGTTCCAACTCCTGGTTCGCCCGCTCTGCCTGGCCATTCGTCTGTGGGTGATACCCGGACGAGAGACTCACGGTGGCCCCCAGTTCCTTACAAAAACTCCTCCAGACCTGCGAGGAGAACTGGGGACCACGATCCGAAACGATGTCCGATGGTATCCCATGCAGACGCACGACGTGGTGGACCAGGAGGTCTGCTGTCTCCTGGGCCGTCGGGAGCTTCAGGAGGGCCACGAAGTGGGCTGCCTTGGAGATCCGGTCCACTATCGTGAGGATGACGGTGTTGCCCTGGGACAGCGGGAGGCCCGTGACGAAGTCCAGGCAGATGTGAGACCAGGAGCGATGAGGCACAGGCAGGGGCTGGAGGAGGCCCCTGATCTTATGATGATCCGCCTTGCCCCTTGCACAGGTGGTACAGGCCTGGACATAGTCCCGGACGTCGGCTTCCAGTGAGGCCCACCAGAAGCGCTGCTGGACCACTGCCACGGTCCTACGCACTCCGGGATGACAGGAGAGCTTGGATCCGTGGCAGAAGTCCAAGACGGCAGCCCTGGCTTCAGGTGGGACGTAGAGTCTGTTCTTAGGACCATTTCCCGGGTCCGGGTTCCTTGCCAGGGCCTCCCGGACGGTCTTCTCCACGTCCCATGTGAGGGTGGCCACGACAGTGGACTCGGGAACGATGGTCTCGATGGGGTCTGACAACTCGGCCTTGGCTTCCTCTTCGTGCACCCGGGACAGTGCGTCGGATCGTTGGTTCCTAGTCCCGGGACGGTAGGTGATCCGGAAGTCAAAGCGTCCGAAGAACAGGGACCAGCGGGCTTGCCTGGGGTTCAGCCGCTTGGCGGTCCGGATGTACTCCAGGTTCCGATGGTCCCTGAAAACCGTAAAAGGCACCGTAGCTCCCTCCAACAGGTGTCTCCACTCTTCAAGAGCCTCCTTCACCGCGAGGAGTTCCCGATTGCCCACGCCATAGTTACGTTCAGCGGGGGTCAACCTGCGGGAAAAGTAGGCACATGGATGGAGAACCTTGTTGGACTCCCCGCTCTGGGACAGAACGGCTCCTATCCCTGAGTCAGAGGCGTCCACCTCCACTATGAACTGGCGAGTAGGATCAGGCTGCACCAGAACTGGTACAGACGAAAACCGGCGTTTCAACTCCCTAAACGCGGCTTCGCACCGATCCGACCAGGTGAAGGGGACTTTAGTGGAGGTCAGGGCAGTCAGGGGGCTAACAACCTGACTGTAACCTTTAATGAACCTCCGGTAGAAATTTGCAAAGCCGAGGAACTGTTGCAGCTTCCTACGGCTTGTTGGTTGGGGCCAATCTCTCACCGCCACAACATTGGCCGGATCCGGGGCGACGGAGTTGGAGGAGATGATGAACCCCAGGAAGGACAAAGAAGTGCGGTGGAACTCACATTTCTCGCCCTTCACAAACAACCGGTTTTCTAGTAACCGCTGCAGGACCTGACGTACATGCTGGACATGAGTCTCAGGGTCCGGAGAAAAGATGAGTATATCATCCAGATATACAAAGACAAACCGGTGCAGGAAGTCCCGCAAGACATCATTAACCAATGCTTGGAACGTCGCGGGGGCATTAGTGAGGCCGAACGGCATGACCAGGTACTCAAAATGACCTAACGGGGTGTTAAATGCCGTCTTCCATTCGTCTCCCTTCCGGATCCGAACCAGGTGGTACGCATTCCTAAGATCTAGTTTGGTGAACATTTTGGCTCCATGCAGGGGCGTGAACACCGAATCCAACAGGGGCAACGGGTATCGATTGCGAACCGTAATCTCGTTCAGCCCTCTGTAGTCAATGCATGGACGGAGTCCGCCGTCTTTTTTACCCACAAAAAAGAAACCCACACCCATCGGGGAGGTGGAGTTCCGAATCAACCCGGCGGCTAAGGAGTCCCGGATGTAGGTCTCCATCGATTCGCGTTCCGGATGTGAGAGGTTGTACAATCTACTGGACGGGTACTCAGCTCCCGGGATCAAATCGATGGCACAATCGTACGGTCGGTGCGGGGGAAGAGTGAGTGCCAGATCTTTGCTGAAGACGTCAGCAAGATCGTGGTACACCTCGGGCACCGCCGTCAGATTGGGGGGGACTTTGACCTCCTCCTTAGCTGTGATTCCGGGTGGAACCGAGGATCCAAGACACTCCCGGTGGCAGGTTTCGCTCCACTGCATCACCACCCCAGACGGCCAATCAATCCGGGGATTGTGCTTCACCATCCATGGAAATCCCAGAATCACTCGGGAGGTAGAAGGTGTCACAAAAAACACGATCTCCTCCCTGTGATTCCCAGACACAACCAAGGTCACGGGCTGTGTCTGATGTGTAATTAACGGGAGTAGAGTGCCATCTAGTGCTCGCACCTTCAATGGTGAAGGCAGAGCCACCAGAGGAAGCCCTACTTCCCTGGCCCATCTGCTATCCAGCAGATTCCCTTCTGACCCCGTGTCTACCAGTGCTGGGGCGTGAAGGGTTAAATCCCCACTCAGGATTGTTACTGGGATTCGTGCTGATTTATGGGTTTTCCCCGTGTACATATTATGGCCCACCCTTAACCCAGTTCCTAAGGATGGGCGTTGGAGTTTGATTGTTTGGGGCAGTCTTTTAACCTGTGCTCACAAGAGCCACAGAAAAAACACTCCCCGCGGGCCAGTCTCCTTTGTCTGATATTTTGATTTTAATTTGGCCCTGCTCCCGACGGTGTTCATTCAACCGGTTGTCTAAGCGTATAACCAAATTGATAAGCCCGTCGAAATCTTTCGGTTCCTCCTTAGCCAGCAGATGCTCCTTCAGGACCGGAGACAGTCCGTTTACGAAGGCGGCGCGGAGCGCAACATTATTCCAGCCGGACCTCGCAGCCGCGATGCGGAAGTCGACTGCATAATCAGCTGCGCTTCGGCGCCCCTGTCTCATTGACAGCAGCACGCTCGAGGCGGTCTCGCCTCTGTTGGGATGATCAAACACCTGTTTGAATTCCCGTACAAACCCAGGGTATGACGTCAGGAGCCACGAATTCTGTTCCCAAAGCGCCGTAGCCCAGGCACGTGCCTCACCTCGAAGCAAATTAATCACATAAGCCACCCGGCTGGCATCTGATGCGTACATAACTGGACGCTGTGCAAAAACGACCGAACACTGCATTAAGAAGTCTCTGCACGTTTCGACACAGCCTCCGTACGGTTCTGGAGGGCTTATGTAAGCTTCAGGGGACGGTGGGGGGGTTTGTTGAACGGCCAGTGGAACGTCTGTCTGTGGCCCAGAGCCAGCAGGAGGAGTCACTGCAGCAGCGCTCCAGTCGCACGCTTCCACTCTGGCGGTGAGAGCCTCCACCCTCCGATTGAGGACTACATTCTGCTCGGCTACCAGATTTAACTGAGCGGTGAAAGCGGTAAGGATTTGCTGCAGATCACTTACCATACCTCCTGCTGACGCCTGCGCTCCTTGTTCTCCCATTGGCTGTTCAAGCTGTGGTTGATGCCCCTCGGGATCCATGACGAATGGCCGAGAAATCCTGTTGGGAAGGTGTCGTAACACGGACCCGCAACAGGGGGCGCAAATGAACAGACAATGGATAAGACAAAGAGTAACAATTTAATGTTGTGAAACACACAACTGTATACAGACAAAGATAATGCCAATTAAACACAAGGTGACGTGCGGGCAGGCTCGAAGATAGGAGACCTCTGGCGATCGGAGAGCCGGGACCCACACAGCTTCCACCACCAACGGCCTGAAGAACACCGGAGCCGCCAAGTCCTGAGTCCCCAGGTGGTCACCGTCTTCTGTTGCAGACCCTGGTACTGCTGGCAGAAGATGAAAAACAGTTAATGGTGAGTGTGTATCCACACACCCAGTAATCCTTCACCTACAGATCTTCGAGGAGGGAAAACCTCCACCTCCGATACAAAGTCACCCGTGCAGCTCCTGACAGTGGCTCCTTGGATGGAGTGAGAGGCGAAGACGTCGCAGACTCTCACTGCACGCCAATCAAAAAACACTGAATCCTCAGGAATACGGCTGCACACAGAACAATTAGTTAACACTAATCACAGCAGAGAATTACCTTAGACGGTAGCTGATTTCTCGGCGAGGAGGTGGAGTAATAATCCGGCTTTTGTAGGGACGTTGGTGATTGGTGACAGCTGGTGTAAATGAGTGACAGCTGTCACTCTCTGTCTCGGCGTCCTCTCATGCTTGAAGCCCGCACTCCAAGCAGGGCGCCGACTGGTGGTGGTGGGCCAGCAGTACCTCCTCTTCAGCGGCCCACACAACACAAACTGTGGTTCCAGATGGATGACGCTTCACCATAAACACAAACACAACAGCCTGGAACAGTGTTGACTTTGGAACTGGTTACTGACTTTTAGGAAATTCAAGTAAAGTAGGAAGAATCCAACTTTGTAATTCCTGAATCCTGAAACCTGGTCCTCACTGCCATACTGAAGCAGTGTCAAGCAGACAGTTTATGTTCAGCTGCTACAGTCAGACTCGGTTCCTTGTCTCACATCTAATGTGTGTCCAAAATAAACGACATGAGGAACAATCCTGGACTGCACTTGTCTGCTGCAGTTTTACTTGACTTGGCTGAGGCTCTGATCTGGATCAACCTGCTGCAGTCTCCCCGAAATTAAAGAAACTATCATGATGGTGCAGAAAGGTGCAAAGTTTAATGATGGGGAGAAAAAAAGGCAAAACCAAAAACAGTGTTAATTCACCCAAACTGACTATAATTGAACATTTGTCGGTCTGTCTGCTGCCTTACTCCTCCCAGGTCCTTTGGCCAGTTTACACTCAACTTGTTCACAGTCAACTCCAGAAATAAATGGCTTGTTTTGGCAAACATCAAAGTCATTGAAGTTAAAGGTTAAAATTTAGGTTTTGTTTTTTTTTTGGGGGGGGGGGGGGGGTCCTCCCCATTCAGATTTGCACTCAACCTGCCAAATATCCCAAAGGTCAATCACTGGGGTCAAGGTCGTCTTACTCCTTCTAGGTCCTTTTGCTGATTTCTGCTAAACTTGGTTCGTCAATGTAGGATGACCCTAAACTTACCATTAAAGAATTAATTTAGGCAAAAGGTCAAGTAATTTGGTTTTAAGCCTATTTTGGATTAAACGGAGCACACACCACTGTGGGTTTCACACCTGCCATGGGTACGTCATTCAGAGGTAAACCATTTGGGTGAAGATCAAGGTCACTAGGGTCAAACGTCAGTGTTAGGATTAGTGACCAGGATCAAAGATGATTTAGAACCCCATTAGCAGGCAGCAAGACTCAGAGGGATATGTGCCAAAACCCAGGTGATTTATTAAATCCAAGGTGACAACATAAACCATACAGTAGATTGGGACAAATGGTGAGGGACCCAGGATACAAAAACACAATACTACATGGTGGTGGGTGGGGGGGGGGGACAACTAACCACAGTACCTACAAAACCAGACCAGGGATGAAATGCCAAACTCTCAAACAGTCAAACAATGGACCCTCAAAGCAAAGACAAACAGGGAGTGGTTTAAATAAACAGACTAATACTCACAGGTGCAATAATCAAGGAAGACCGTGAGGAACTAAATTAACACAAGGGGGCAGCAATACCAGCAAGACATCCACAGGTGACTGAACATAATGCAAGACAATGACATAACCAAAAATACATCTTTAGTGATAAATGCAAACACAAAGTGAGAACTGATAAACTCTCAACATAGAATAATCAAAGAAATGAGAAAATAACCAAAATACATAACCACTGGGAAGGTGACCCAACAAGGAGTGTAACATAACCACAATGTAACACTGAAGAACCAAAATCACAGACATTGGAGGGGCAGAGACCAGACCGGGGTACCACACAAGTAGATGTAAGAACCAGGAACTGAGGGGGGTAAGGCTTCACAGACAGCAGACACATAGAGAACCAATGGAGGTAACATGCACGACAGACACACACATGGGAAATGGGAATACTGGTGCACAACCACACTCACACATGTAAACACACGACTGACAGGGGGCGTGCATCATACTCGAAATTACAAACCAACATAGACTCAGGCGTTAATAAAGTGCAGCAGGAAGACAAAACAAGACTGACAGAGGTGGAACACGGAGGACAGACACTGACATACACCAGGGGACACGCACAATCGTCCACATGGGTGACTGAACAAACACAGATACATGGTGGAAGCGCACACACACATGCACCAGATTAACACAGAGTGGAGACAGGGGAAACAGGTGCACGGGGGACAGACATGCATGAGAGATGACACCTCAACAATCAGACTGCAGTAGCCCCTTACTGTCTTCATGCGGGTACTATTATCTAGTTCTGACAAATAACTGTTGTACCATCAGTGATTTGTGGCATCAATAAGTAACACTTATGTAACCAGGGTGGATCAGGCTGTTAACAAATTTGGACATCAAGACACTGGCTCCAAATATTTCTGGATTTTGAGCAGTAAAATCCAGCAACTGCAGACATGTGAAGTCGCAGGTGCCCATTCAAACAAAGAGAGAAGTCCAAAGTTATTCCAAGAGAATACCAGATCAAATATTACCCACTGCGTTTTCTTATACTGCAAATGCAAATGGCCCAAATATAATGTGTGATGATGATGATGTCATGTGATCCACATAGGACAATATGAACCACTAGCCACTCTTGGTGTTGTCTGCTAACAGATGAAACAGGGAGGCTTCCTGCCAATAATCTGGACCAGTGATGACACCACAGTGCGGTCATGAAACATCATGGCTGTTCTCCAGCCAATCAGGATCGTGTATTCGCCATGTTCAACTCACAGTCATATTCAATAACACTACCCCCCCCCGCCCCCACACCCCCATTTTTGTTATATTCACATCTTTGACTACCAAACCACTACAGCAAAAAAAAAAAAAACTAGAAGTATTTGACCACTTTCCACATCCCAATCCTCCAGGGGACCAGTCAGACTCATGGAGGTTAGGCAGGTACACCAGACACAGTGGGGTCATAACAGACACACAGGAGGCCTTGAGGGTTATTGATATGGAACATAGAGCTGGACTGTTCTCAAATCTGAGCTGAGTGTCAAACTCTACGGTCCATTACCTTTATGACTTCATCGGCGAGACCCGTTGGCTCTTTAAAACCAGCTGTGTTTACACCTATGGATACACACTACAGCACACTAATGGAAATACCTCCTGTTAGTACTGCTGACTTCATGACAGCTGGTCATCAAGATAAAATACATCCGTTACTGGAATATGTCCAGAGGCGTCCTCATGGAAGACATGTATGACAAGCTCACATAAAACTGGTAATTGTGCAGGGATAGACTTGTTAACTGGACCGACCATCCACAGAAGACACACAAAGGGATTTAAGAGGACTAAACTGATTTTACAGGAGTCCTGTAATTCTTAAGCCCGTATGTAACAAGACCTGGGGACTGTCCTTGTACACAAGGGCCCTCATATTGAAACAGTAGGACATTTTCCCAAATCTGTAAAAAATAGGAGATGGGTGCTAAATGGAGGTGAAATGGCACCATGAGGTTAGGTTTAGGAATAAAACTGGCCTGTCGGACAATCTCACTTGCAGTGTACTAGCTGTTAAATGTAAACAAAAAAATAATGCAATGCTAAAATACCCTCGGCCATATGAGCATGTACCTTTTAACAGTGTTTGTGTGTGCTTTAGAAAAGACTGCAAGCTGACCTTTGCCATTTTTTTTGCATGATCCATAACATAAAAATAGGAAAGAAGGTCAAGGTTAGCAGTCTTTGAACTTGTCCAAGGTCTGTGTCCCAAGAATGTTCCCTGTGAATTGGACTTATGCTGAGCACAGACAGATGGACGGATGGACACAAAGTCTTTGTATTACCCAATAGCCATATTTTGGTGGTCTCGTAAAAACACGGTTGACCGTAATAAGCTAATATTTGCTTTGTTTTTGAAAAGACACTTTAACTATCGGCAGAAAAAGTTGTGTTAATTGGTAATGTCTAGTATAACCAATATTAGCTGACATTTTATCATTCACAGTGTGCATCTCCGTGGGTGCTACCATTGTTCTGTGATGTCAGGCTACTGCATCCCGGTGAAGCTGTGGTTAGATAGATTTTCCCCAACTTCTCTCATAGGAAGTCCAACTTTGAGTGCAATTCCCCTGCATTTTTCCTAGTCAGAGGTCTGAAGTGTGGGATTTCCAAGTTTTATGCCACATTACAGTCAAGTGCCTTTCACAATGAATGCGTTCAGGGAATTAAACGTGTCGCGCATATCCCTAAAACCCATTATTTTCAATGAGAAGTGTCACATCACGAGCTAGCGCAATGCTAAGCTGGGAGCGCGCATTGCCGCTTCTCATCAAGCCACCACGGTCTGAGTTCGACCCAATCCAACTTTCAATGCTGCGCCCTGTGACGTAGCTTCACGCATCCAACAGAAACATGGCATCAGGCCAAAACATGGACAATGACAATGCCGAAATATGTATACACAGTAGTTTTAAGAAGAATCCTTCTAATTGGTTTTTACCTCAAGAATAATTTGATTACTGTACATTTTGAAGTAAAAAATGTTTCTTAAATTAGAAAACTTGTAATTAAAATAGTTTTAAGTAAAAGAAAAAAAAGTTTGTTTAGAAATCTTTGTTCATCTGTAAATTAAAACCATAACTTCTGTTGTTGTTTCAGATGAGATGATTTCTTGATTAACATTATAACATTTAACATTATTTTTAGATAAATAAAATAGCATGAAAAGTAATGTGTACATTTTAAGTCTGGCAGATTATGCATTTCAACCAGGAAAAAAAGACACCATAAATAAATATAAATATTTATTATAAACACAACAGGAGATGATGCAATGATGACTGCAGTGTGTCTGTTAATTAGGATTTCTCAATGTGACACAAACCTCATGATGAAATCATTTTTTTAATTTAGTCTTTTTAATATTTAATTACGTCCTCTTTACATCTGCCAAGGATGTATTAACTCTTCTGCATTTATTTATTTATTTGTCTGTTAGCAAGATTATGTCAAAACTACTCCATGGATTTTTAAGAAATGTTCCCCACAGATAGACATTAGGGCATAGAAGACTCCGCCGAAATTTGGAGGTTGTCAGAATCTGGATTCACTTTAGATCAGAATCAAATCAGAACAGCTTTTATTTGCCAAGTATCCACAGAATACAAGAAATTTGACTTTGGCTTGAGCTGCACTCTCTCTGTACGGGTGTGTACAAAATATACACTAAACACTGAATAATTTACAGTAACAAAATGTGTAAATGAAATGTGCAAGTAAAACAATAAGAGAAAGAAAACAAGAATGTGTGAAACAGACAACAGATTGGAGTTAAGCTGTTCATGAGGTTTATGAAAATACAACCCCTGGCAATAATTATGGAATCACCGGCCTCGGAGGATGTTCATTCAGTTGTTTAATTTTGTAGAAAAAAAGCAGATCACAGACATGACACAAAACTAAAGTCATTTCAAATGGCAACTTTCTGGCTTTAAGACACACTATGAGAAATCAGGAAAAATAATTGTGGCAGTCAATAACGGTTACTTTTTTAGACCAAGCAGAGGGAAAAAAATATGGACTCACTCAATTCTGAGGAATAAATTATGGAATCACCCTGTAAATTTTCATCCCCAAAACAACACCTGCATCAAATCAGATCTGCTCGTTAGTCTGCATCTAAAAAGGAGTGATCACACCTTGTAGAGCTGTTGCACCAAGTGGACTGACATGAATCATGGCTCCAACATGAGAGATGTCAATTGAAACAAAGGAGAGGATTATCAAACTCTTAAAAGAGGGTAAATCATCACGCAATGTTGCAAAAGATGTTGGTTGTTCACAGTCAGCTGTGTCTAAACTCTGGACCAAATACAAACAACATGGGAAGGTTGTTAAAGGCAAACATACTGGTAGACCAAGGAAGACATCAAAGCGTCAAGACAGAAAACTTAAAGCAATATGTCTCAAAAATTGAAAATGCACAACAAAACAAATGAGGAATGAATGGGAGGAAACTGGAGTCAACGTCTGTGACCGAACTGTAAGAAACCACCTAACGGAAATGGGATTTACATACAGAAAAGCTAAACGAAAGCCATCATTAACACCTAAACAGAAAAAAACAAGGTTACAATGGGCTAAGGAAAAGCAATCATGGACTGTGGATGACTGGATGAAAGTCATATTCAGTGATGAATCTCGAATCTGCATTGGGCAAGGTGATGATGCTGGAACTTTTGTTTGGTGCCGTTCCAATGAGATTTATAAAGATGACTGCCTGAAGAGAACATGTAAATTTCAACAGTCATTGATGATATGGGGCTGCATGTCAGGTAAAGGCACTGGGGAGATGGCTGTCATTACATCATCAATAAATGCACAAGTTTACGTTGATATTTTGGACACTTTTCTTATCCCATCAATTGAGAGGATGTTTGGGGATGATGAAATCATTTTTCAAGATGATAATGCATCTTGCCATAGAGCAAAAACTGTGAAAACATTCCTTGCAAAAAGACACATAGGGTCAATGTCATGGCCTGCAAATAGTCCAGATCTTAATCCAATTGAAAATCTTTGGTGGAAGTTGAAGAAAATGGTCCATGACAAGGCTCCAACCTGCAAAGCTGATCTGGCAACAGCAATCAGAGAAAGTTGGAGCCAGATTGATGAAGAGTACTGTTTGTCACTCATTAAGTCCATGCCTCAGAGACTGCAAGCTGTTATAAAAGCCAGAGGTGGTGCAACAAAATACTAGTGATGTGTTGGAGCGTTCTTTTGTTTTTCATGATTCCATAATTTTTTCCTCAGAATTGAGTGATTCCATATTTTTTTCCCTCTGCTTGGTCTAAAAAAGTAACCGTTACTGCCTGCCACAATTTTTCTTCCCTGATTTCTTATAGTGTTTCTTAAAGCCAGAAAGTTGCCATTTGAAATTACTTTAGCTTTGTGTCATGTCTGTGATCTGCTTTTTTTTCTACAAAATTAAACAACTGAATGAACATCCTCCGAGGCCGGTGATTCCATAATTTTTGCCAGGGGTTGTAGTGAGTTTTTTTGGCAGGTTAAAGTGTTATGGTCTGTGGATAGAAATTGTTCTGGTGACTCGTTTTGACGTACAGAGCTCTGTAACATCAAAAAGAGGGGGCATAAACAGTGTGTGTACAGGGTGTGAGGGGTCTGCAGAGATGTTACCAGCTCACTTCCTGGCCCTGGACTGGTATAAGTCCTGGATGGAGGGCAGTGTGGCTCCTATGATTTTTTCTGCAGACCTGACAGTTTGTTGAAGTCTGTGTCTGTCATGTTTGGAGGCAGAGAGAAACCAAAAAGAGATGGAGATGCACAGGACAGACTGGATGATGGATGTGTAGAAGATGATGTACGTAGAAAAAGTGTAGAAGATTATATAGGCTTTAAAGGATTATGTCAAAACTACTTCACGGATTCTCACCACATTTGGACCACAGACAGATATTAGAGCGTGGAAGACACCACTGAATTTGGGAGGTGATCCAGTGTCGCCGACCAAACAGTCCCCCCCTAAAATTCGGTCCGCCCTGCCTTCACTGCGCATGCATCATTAGCCGTGGTTCACGGATTATCGCCTCGTTTCTGCTTCAAACTGCACTCCAGTCATCCATCTCAGCGACAGATATCTGAAGCATTTCCACATAAATTCAGCATCATTTCATCAAAAAAGGCAAAGGAAGCGATCAGAGCGCCCCAACTACACAAGCTGATAGCTGATGCTTTCACTGCACGTCGGTCATTTCAAGGTGTCACCCAGTGTAACCCACTGACTTTAGAATGATTTAAGAGGCTTTACCTTGTCATCTGATGGTTAATAATCCCATTATTCCCTTTGATCACTGTGGGTGAAGAGAGTTTTTTAGGGGGGATCATTCGGTCTGCAACACCAGATATGGATCTGCATTCTGGATCAACATTTCCCTTTATATACGCTTTGAAGGATTATGTCAAAACTACTTCACAGATTATCACTAAACTTGAACAACAGATCGATATTAGGGCATGGAAGCCTCCATTGAATTTTGGAGGTGATCTGGATCCGGACTGGCAGACGTCAGAAATCTCGGATTGCTCTTGTGGACTATGTGATTGCTTTAATGTAACCAGGACAGAGTAACTACTAAATTATGAATTTGATTATTCTTGTGACTATGAATGCTTTGAAATTATGCACAATATGAGCGGAGCTTCTTCTACCTGGGCAAGTATCTTTTTGACTGAACTTTGACTTCATGGACATGTTTAATGATTCATTCATTTGATGTTAAAATATAAAAGGAAACAGCTTTTTCAACTAATAAATAGTTGTTCTTTAAAGAGCCTTTGTTTTATTTAGACATGTAGCAGCAGGTGTTGGTTTTCAGAGACAACAGGTGAGCTGAACCATCAGGACATTGAACCAGATGAAGTCTCCTCTGCAGTTTTGTCCTCTTTGTGGAGTTTTGGAGACACTTTCCTCACATTTTGAGCTGAGCTGAGATGTTCTCTTCTTCCTGCTGGGCTTCAGATTTTGGTGTTCAGCTCCATCACTGGAAGTTCTGAAGTGCATCTCGATTTGCAAGGTTCTCTGCACAGCAAATGTTGAAATGTTCCTAATGTGGGACAGGTGAAGAAATATATTTCTTAAAATATAAAGAAATATGAAACAGTTAAAAAAAATCTAAGTTATTTAAAGTTGAGACTTTTCTTGTGGTCAGAGCAGTAACAATTCAAAAAAAAATTTGGTAAAAAAATAAAAATAGATTGAACAATTTACAAATATAAAATGTTAACTCAGCTCAACTGAGTGATTCTGCAGCTAAAGGCTAAAGCTAAACTAATGGTTAAATTTTCAGCTGTGCACTATGTCATGTTTTATTGTCACCTCAGACAAATTTGCAGTAGCGCCGTTGCTCAAAATGTGTGTGTGTGTCTATATACAAAAGTGAAGGATTTCGGATTGAGTGGGTTTTCTCAATAACACCAGCTACTGTGTCTTGCTCTGCCTGTGGCCTGAATACCAGCCGCTGTGTGTGTGTGTGTGTGTGTGTGTGTGTCTCTGCCGGGTGTCGTGGTCTGAACGATACCTCCTCAGCTCGGCTTCACTCCAAACAGTCGCTGAAAAAAAAAAAAAAAGTTTGTCCCAGCAGGGTGATGTCCTTCACTTGTTCTTCTGCTTTTTTCTCCTAATATTGTGGTTATGACTGGCAGATTGTTTCGCTTTTTCCTGATGTGAATCCAAGATGGCGATTATCGTGCTTGTTCACCAGGCCCTCGAAAAGCCAGATAGTGACATAGAACCCCCTCCACTTGCCACGTCCAGTGCATTCAACGTGTCCAATCTGGTGTATGCATTGGACGCATCCAACACAATCGAATCTGTCAAAATGGTCGACCGACGGGTTCAGTGTGAAAGGCCCTTTAGAAAGGCATAGCTAAAGACACAAAAGGGATTTGGCAAACAGACTGAAACCAGATTTGTGTCCAATGCAACTTCATACAGAATCATTTGCTATTTTCTGATCTATTGGAAACTGAAACCTTATGTGCCATACTCCAGTCTACTCACCCTAATTATATGAACATTAACAGAGTTTTCTGTCAAACCCAATCTGGCTTGTGAGGACTTTAAGTCTAAGTTAAAACTTTGGTGATTCATCCTTCTGATATTGGCAGATTTTCAAAATTTCAATTTATTTTCATTTATATAGCACCAAATCACAACAAGGTTGCCTCAAGTCGCTTCACACAAGTAAGGTCTAACCTTACCAACCCCCAGAGCAACAATGGTAAGGTAAAACTCCCTCTGAGGAAGAAACCTCAAGCAGATCAGACTCAAAGGGGTGACCCTCTGCTTGGGCCAAAAAGCCTGAAAGTACAAAAAAAAAAAAGAAAAAAAGAATAAGGTTGTTTCAGGAACCACAGTCCGGCAAAAACTGAACAAGAGTAGCATTGCAACTCCTGACCATTTTAATAATTTCATATTCTGCTGATGATTTTTACATTTAATTCATACATAGCATGTTTCAGCATTAAGGCCATGTGTTAAAGCATTTTTGGTGAATGCAGATAGATAAGACAAGCAGTTACGATAAACCAGCTACCTGGGACACCTGAATAACTCCACACATTATAGTGTGTTTTACATAATCAGACAATATCATCTCTAGATAGCGCCAATCTAACAGTTTGATAAAGTCAACCCTTGTGGCTGAAAAATGTCTTGTGCATTAAAATGTTGTTATTTGAAGAATCAGCCAATGTGTCACTTGTTGACCATGTTCTCCCCAAGTGGAAAGCTCTTTAGAACCAAGTTGGAGGGGTATGTAAGGGGTAGGAGTTGACAGATCTAAGCACTATGTGGTCACCCTCTGCACATTTTCCACCTGTCCTGCCCTGGACTCTGGTGTCTTCTGCTTCTTTACTGACTGAAGAGTTAATCAGCTGTGCGGAAAATGGGAAACACCAGTACCAAGGAGGAGGGCAGACCTGGGGTTTAAATACGTCAAGACAGTGATATGGTTTCTCCAAGAGAGACGAAGGATTCTGAAACCACGGAAACACCTCAAAGGTGTGAGCACATTCAACATGACCCTACAGGTGCAGAGAAAAGCACAGGCGTGTGCCTGCACCCCCTTCCCCCCTACCAAAAAAAAAAAAAAAAAAAAAAAGACACCACCCACAGGCACGCAAGGGCCTGCCACCAGGTTGCACAAGACAAGCAAAGCATGAGGCAACTGCAACTCCGTGACTGAGACGGTCGCTCTATCCTCTATCCCAGCCAATGTCAGACAGACTCGTCCACCACAACCCACATTGCGACGCCCCTACATCCTATATGCCACACCCACACCCATGGTATTTTAGTCCATTCAAATTGCAAAAAACAGCACAAGATGATGAATTTGTCATCTGAACATGCAACAAGATGGGACACAAATAAAGCTTTTGTGCTTCTAGAAAGATAAGGACACGGAGGACAGAACACATTGTAAGACAGTGCTGAACATGTGATGAAGCATGTAGAGGAGGAGCTTTGGAATGACAGCTTATGGGGCTGCAAGAAAACTGAGGGACATCATCTCAAATGGAGCAGAAAGACAGTGTGGACAGTAGATAAATCTGATCCTGTGCACCTACCGAGAAATGACCAGAAGATGGAAAATTAAGTAACTGTAGTTCCACAAAAACAAAACAAGAGGGAAGCAATAATACAAATGTCAAACACTCAGTGGAATGAAACTACTTTTTTAATATTCCCCATAGTGTGATGATTTATGACCATCAATGTTATTGTTACATGCAAACCATGCAGCCAAAAACCACAGTTTCCAAATTACAGAACCGGACAATGCGCTATATGCATGTTTTATGTATGAAGGCCAGCTGACTAAAGGCCATCATTTCAAACTGGAACAAACTTTACTTTAAAGCTACAGTGTGTAGGATTAAAATAATAATCATAAATTTAATTTATAGGCCCCTTTCTCAGAACTCAAGGACACTGCACAGGAATAAAAAAAAACCATTAAGACAAAATACGTAAGAAATAAAAAACAAAAAGCTATTAGCTTTTTCATAAAGCTTACAACAGCTTTTCTCAAACAGTTCTGTGAGTGATAAAAAAATATCACATTTTATATTAATATCATATTCTACCCAAAAGTGTTTCTCACACTGTTTAAAAATGACTAAAACATCAAATCGATAGTAGCATATATGTATTATTTTCATTATTAACTCAACTTGTTGGATATTTGGGGAGTTAGGTGAGCCACAAGATTTTTTTTGCTTAAGTGGTACTCTGAAAAAGTTTGAGAAACACTGGCTTACAATGATTGTGTCACATAAACATATGCATTTATTACCATTTGTTCCATTTTTAATCACGCAGTTATAAAAATAAAATATGTTACATCACTTTGTTTTTGCCAACTTTAATATTTGAAATTGACCTTTGCCACCATTTTTTGCCATTTTACCTCATAACTCTGGATCATTCCGTCATAAATAGTCAAAAATATACCTTATTGGAATCTTTATGATCAGACAAATAATGTAATATACTTTTTAAAATGATTAGAGCATTTAAATTTTGACCCTGGTGTAATTCTCCATTGACCCCTA
This sequence comes from Thalassophryne amazonica, assembly GCF_902500255.1. NCBI lineage: Eukaryota > Metazoa > Chordata > Actinopteri > Batrachoidiformes > Batrachoididae > Thalassophryne > Thalassophryne amazonica. Next base: position 51,027,184 of record NC_047119.1, read on the forward strand.
CTGGGTTTCAACTACCACACTGGGATGGCCACCATACATTTTGTTTAGGTCATGGTACACTGAGGCTAGATTATACAGTAAGTAGGGATGTCCCGATAAAGCTTTTTTTGGCCCCAATCCGATTCCGAGTCTTCTGATTTTGAGTATCTGCCGATACCGAGTCCCGATCCGATACTTTAAAAAACTGAATGAACAATGAACAAATGCTAAATATATAATATTTTCATTTTAATCACCTTATTTTATTATTTATCACTTACACAGTGCACTTCTCCTTGAGGTAGCTTGAACAATCAAGTAATAATGTACCAGACTTTTAAAAATGTACAAATTTCTATGTTATTTTATTTGTCTAAAAATAAATGTCCAAGGTTCCTTATGTTAAACAAGAAATTATCTAATCTGAAATAAGAGGTGGTTTTAATTTACAGATGAAAGGTTTCTAAAGAACCATTTATTGATTTAGCTATTTTAATTACAAGTGTTCTAAACTTTTTTTTTTAACAGTAATCAGAAATTTTGAGGTAACAAACAACAACAAAAAACAGTTCCAAGGATTTTTCTTCAGAAAACTGCTCTATAAATGAGCAGTCCTGTGACACGTTTCTATTTTGTACAGATCAGTGGTTTCTGCACCGATCTGTTTTGTACAGATCAGTGGTTTCTGCCACTAGTCTTCCATGTTTTGGCCCTACGCATCATTTCTATTGGACAGCGCGAAGCTACGGCACAGTTCAGAGCGTCGAAAGTTGGATTGGGTTGAATTTTGACTGCGGCCCATTAACCTGCAATAATGAGATTGAAATAGCGCTGATCAAAATAATGAGAATAAAATCTATATCAGATTCCTGATTGGGATGCAACATCCGATTTCGATCAAGTCTGAAAGCACGTAATCGGGCCCGATTTCCGATCACATGATTGGATTGGGACATCCCTAACAGTAAGTGTTGTTTTGTCCCCTTAAGTGGTACTGAAAACCTGTGGACTGTATGAAATCCTGGAAACAAATCTTTATGTGTTAATATTCTTTTTTGTACCAGCTGATGATGCCTACAAGTTCTCCAGCAGCAGAGATGCAGGTGGTTTTCTCTTCATGTCTGTCATTAAAAAACAGTCTGCTACATCACAGACACCTCAGCATAGATGAGATCAACTGGATCACAAGAACCACTTTAAAAGGAACAACAACAACAACAACAAAAAAACCTCCAGCAAAAACACTGATTATGATGGAAGATCCACAGAGCGATGTCACAATCTAACCAGCCATGTTGACTGAAAGCCGTTTACTGTGCAAACACAGGACGCACACCGATTTCAGACTGGAGGCCAAGCGTGTGGTACAAAAACAAGCAGAACCTGGTGGACAGGAAATCAGCAGTGCTAATCATCAGTTAAATCATTTATCAAACCAGCTGGACAAACATTCACTGGTTCGATCTTGACAAATGTGAGGATTTACTGTTTTTGCATTTCAAGTGTTTAACATATCTGGGTTTTGGTGCATTTGCCCTGATTTGAAAATTGCAATTTGAGCTCTGAGAAACTGTGTTGAAAATGTTACATTTTTCTCTGACACCGACTTAAAATAAATAAATAATAATTACTGCTACTATACGTCATTCATTCATTCATTTTCTATACCTTCTTATTTGACATTATAAATCCTGTGTGCATGAGCGGAGATGAACAAGCTTTTCTTCCAGAAAATAAAGATTGATTTGATCAGGATGTGCCACTGAAGAAATGGTCCAGACACCTTCGACAACGCCCAGTCATTACAAACTTCAGCATTGTCAACTTGTTCTGGCAATTTTCAAATAGTTCCTGCAAATTTAAAACAACCGGCTTAAAAACTGTCCGTCTTTGAGTTGGGCACCACCTAGTGGCAGACAGTTCACCTGTAGCATGGCTGAAAGTCAAATCGCCCAAACACTTTGCCCCTTTCCCTTCAAAGGGAGGGTACTGGGATTGGGCCTTAATGTCACCACAGAGCAGCATGAACCTTCTGTAATAGTCTGTCTGTGGAGATATCTTCAATATGCAAAAAGCAATTTCAATCAAACTTTGTGAACAAAGTCAGTGGACCATCCTATTGCAACACTGACAGTGTTAAGATCACAGGTCTAAGGTCAAAGGAAATCTCACACTAATCCTAAATACTTAAGAACTAGATGAGATACTGAAACAAGTTTTCTAGACAGACCTCTGCTGCCTTGGAACTAACAAATCTATTAGATCTCTGACATGAAGAACGTCATGTCATCCATCCATTCATCTGCTACAGTCAGGTGTTATGGGCAACCCCTTGTCCCGCCTTGACCACTTGGGTGTCAATGACCTACAGTACCTGTGTGCTGGATTATGCTCAGGAAATGTTGCTGCACGGTTGTAACGTCACAGCCAGCAGAGGCCTCATCTGGGTCCTCTGAAATAACAGCTGTCTTGAAACAGAGTCATTTCAGCCGTGCTGAGGGAGTCTCTGGAGAGACTTAGTACCAAATCTATCCAGTCATCTCGCCACAGGGCAGTGGTGCCGATTACTGCATTTATCTTTCCTGAAGAACTTAATGCTGAGTGCACAAGAAGAACCGCTCTGATTAGAGCAGTGCAAGAAGAAAAGCAGCCTGGTATCCCGAGGGGGAGAAGAGAGAGAGAGAGAAAAACCTTTCAAAGGTTGATAAAACATGAGCTGTCAGGCTTAGAATTTAAGCAGGAAAGGCGACACATTGCCTGTGCTGGAACACGAAAACTAAAATCAATCAAGTAAAGTAACAAAGTCCAAGCAGATAGTTTGACAGACACTTAATGACAGTAGCTTAGACGTCAGCGCAGGGCTTACTTATGAAAACGTAAAGGTATTCATGGGTTGCACCTTGAAGTTGCCCTCTGGCTGTCCAACGTGGGATCTGAGCTCAGTTTGTCATAATTGAGTTGTCACCTCAGGTACAGTCAAACTAATCAAGATAAGGATCCTGACACCTTTATTGTCCTAATGGACATCTACAAATTCGATGTGATTAAATGTCAGGAGTAGTATTATTTCATGCACTTGATTCAAAGTTTTTTTTAACTTTAACTTTCAACTTTTTTGGTTTCTGAAATCTTTTTAGATCATTTTCACAGAACATTAGTTGTCCATGCTATTTGCCCTATTGCTATATCCCATAATCCTTTGTGCGCCAGAGAGTTGCTGCAGTCAAAACAACACAGAGAAACCACATGATGATAACTGCAAATGAACATTATACTACTAAAATGTATTTTTTCTGCTTTTCATCCCTTTAATAAGAGACTGCGTGCATGAGACCTTGAAAAATTGCTAAAACAAATATTCCAAATACGTAATCCGTGTCTGCTACGTTTAACCTGCGTGGAATTTAATAAACGCAAACCAGATTTCAGACATTTATATATTACTCTGGAACAAACAGCACAAACAGTGCTGTAAAGGACAATAATCAGGACATTAAAGAGCAAACTTCACTTTCCCACAGAATGACATGAACAGGAAGCAATCGCGGCTCACAGCAACTCGCACTTATAAGCGTCTCATGTTTACATAAAACAAACAATAACAACACCTAAAAACTCATAATATATCCATTTGAGTTATATGCTGCGTTCACACCGGGCGTGACGTGATGGACGCGAATGAAGTGACGCGAGTGAAGTGATTTTGAGCGATTGGCGCGTTTGTGGTGCGATATTGCGTCGCATCACGTCGCGTTGCCCTCCTCTCCAAGTTGAAAAATCTGAAGTTTTTCGTCTCATCGCGCCGCGATGACCAATCAGGGACTGAATATGACGTGACGTGGAGATGTCTGGAGTTTGACTGAAGATGTGAACATGTCCTGTCTCGGGTAGCAGCCTGTGAGCAGGACTTATGTCTCTTTTGTCCTTTATTTCACAATTATGAGTTTTTGGAGCGAGCAGCAGACCTGCAGCAGTGGGAGCGGAGTTTCTTTTTATTTTATTTTACGTGAGTGCGTGAGCGAATCGTCCATGGAGATTATTTTACTTATTAACTACACAGATGTATAATAAAACAAATGGTGACTGGTTTCTAAACACAATTATGACAGAGTTTTTGGGGGAAGAGCGAGCTGCAGCCCCACAGCAGGCAGCAGAGTTTCTTTTTTTTTTTTTTTTTTTTATTGTTTACATGTGCGCGCGTAAATGACGCGGAGGTCCTCAAACTGGGTCCTGCAGAGGTGGAAGGACCGCTGAAAGCAGCCGTCATCCAGACCCAGCTCCTGCAGCAAATAATGATACTCCCTGAATTGGGAACGTCTCATGACGTTTGTCAGCTTTCCACAACAACTCAGTCCATGTGATCAAGGTCCGTCATGTTAACTTAACTGACAACCGGAGCCGGCGAGCGGAATGGAAGCTCCTCCTATTTGATGACGCACTAGGGTGAATTTTTGCAGCAAAAGCAGAGCAACACACCGGGCGATGGTGGCGTGTCCGTCGCCACGCGACCCCCGCGAATTTGTAGCGTCTGATCGCGCCGGTGTGAATGCGGCTTTAAGGGCCTTTCACACTGCAAGCTTCAGCGCGACCCTTTACGCCCCACAACGCATTGTAACGCCAGGCCGATGCGTTTCCGACGAGTCGTGATGTCAGACGCATCGCTTCGGAAGGGACAATCTACTGACATCTCGCAGCGTGGAGACCTCTCTGAAGTTTTGCAGTATTTTGCAGGATTTGAAACCTCAATAGGGCGAATACACAATTTGTCATTGCTTTTTGGCACTTTGTTTCCAACTGATAACTGGAAGATTGACAAACGAGCATAAAATTGGAACCTCTATCCAGTTTTGGTGGTGTAGGTAAATTCATAACAGAAATATGAGAGTGATTGAGGCATGTTTGATAAAGATGTAATGTAAAATATATATTAAATGGGGTTTTCAATGGACACAGAATCTGTAATCGGGGGCCCTGTTTCATAAAGCAGTCTAATGTTGTTTATTTGACTAAACTCACTTCGTCAACTTATCTTTTGACGTTAGTTGCACAAAGTGCTTAGTTGGGTAAAGTTTCGCAATACCCAACTAACGTTTTTAGCCCAGTACAGAGGAGGCTAATCTTATTTTAGTCAAAAAAAAATTCAGTGTCTTACCTCAAAAAGGAAGCAATCATGTACCACCAATTGATGGAGAAGGAAGGAAGAAAAGACTTGCAGCAGAAGCAGGTGTTCCGGGACCGGAATAATCCATTGGAAATGTTTACGGATGCGAAGGTTGGGAGTGCTTCTCCTCTGCTGCGATGGACTCTGCCATGTTTGAAGCAGATGGCTCAACCCAGAAGTAAACAATACAGTTGTACAGTGAAGGCATTTTTTGACAACGGCACTCGCGAGGCCGCTATGACTGTGAAAATCGTTGACTTAAACATAAAATCACTAATTTGCAAGTTTAGCTGTCGATGTGAAACAGAGATTAGATGGATAATGTTGGGCGCCTAACCTTAGTCGACTAAAAGATTAGACCGCTTTATGAAACTAGACCCAGATTAGATCCACATCAAACTTTAAGAGCTGATAAAGGATACCATTCTACATAACACTCTCAAACACAAAAGAAATTCTAAGATTTATAAATTTTTGAAAATTTGTTGAATATTAAAGGACAGGAATTTTTACAATATTTTACCTGACTTTAACCTTGAAAATTTAATCAGTTCTTGCCTATCAGGATATGAATCCTCTGTAAAAATTTCATACTGATATATGAAAAATTGTGAGTTCCAGGCTATTCCAAACAGACAAACAAACAGGGGCGAAAATATAACCTCCACTTATCTTCATTGGTTGAGGTAATAAAGGATCTGTCTATTGATCTATCTACCCATCCATCCATCACCTCAATCTTACTTCTCAACCAAATTTCAACCAAGCCTGTTTGTCTTGTGAGATAAGAAGTAAGGCCAGATACAAACATTAGATCCTGTCCAAGGCAACAAAACTAGAAAGAAGAAGAGATTTTTAATGAAAGCTGAAGAGATAAAGAGATGCATAAATGGGTGGATATGTGGTGAGCTGACTGAACCATGATGCAGCATGCAGGCGTCACGGTGTAGAGACCCCAGCAGCTAGAGGAGGCCAAGGACACACCCACATTTCACCTGGCTGCAGCAGATGATTAATTTCAAGAAGTGGGGATGCACCGGTTGACTGCCTGGGTGATTGCCATCCAAGATCCAAGGCGGTTCTGTGTTGTCGTGGTAACAGTAATCTTACAATCAATCAGATGCATGCATGATACAAAACATTACACAAGAGCACCCAAAAATCAAGACTCGCAGGATGACATCAATTAAAAAGCAGGAGGCTTGTTTCTTCTTTAGCTGCTCATATTTAGACAACAAATCCAAGTTATGTCATTCATGTAAGCTGCACGTTTCACCAGTTTCATCGAGCCATATAAGGGTCAGTGAAAATTGAGATGCTGACCAAACAGCGGTGCACATGCATCCGACTGGCACGAGACCACATTTAATCACCCGACATCTATTTAGCGCATGCAGTCAGTTTACACGCGTCACAGCTGCAGCAGTTAAAGGCGGACTCCTGGATCCAACAACGAGGTATTTTCTAAAATGATGAGTTTCAACATTATGATAGTTGAAATGTGTCCCACACGGCTAAAGGGCTGCCAAGTGATGTCAGGCCGTGCTATCCGCCCCGCGTCTGCACCAGATTTATTTCTGTGTTCTTGCCATGGCTAAAGACTCAGCCAAACATGCGCCAAGTGTTGTTTTACTGCCCATACAACATGCCTGTGAGACGGTGTGACGAGCGTTTAGCTTAATAAGACAAGCCGTGCATCACAAAAAAAAAACAAAACAACAACAAACAAACAGGAATGGCACCAAGGTAAGAGAGTACGCTTGCATGATTTTTTTTTATGCAAAATACCCAATGGCTGCACACATGTATGAGAATCTTCCTTAAGTAGGACTTAATGAGGTTAACATCTATCTGAACGTGCAAAATTATGTCATTTTTAGATATTGCAGCATCATTACCAATTCTCATGAGCTGCTCTCTATTGGTATAAGTGTCTTTTATTCAAGGGTGTTTAGTGTCCCTATTTTGTTTTTTTTCTTTGTTGTTGTTGTTGTATGTATGGTGTTTTGTTTCTTTTATCTGGACTTTAAGTCTGTAATAAAGTTTATCTATCTATCTATCTATCTATTGATTAGTTCTTATGTGCTTCTGAACATGGATTTGAACTTCCAATCAAATTCCATCAAGACCAGATATCTTTTAAAAATTTCTTTCTGTGGTTGGGAAACAAATGAAGTGTGTGTAAGACAGGCTGTCTGCAGCAGACAGCCAGCCTGTTACAAGCAAGTGGACCAGTGGGAATGTCGGGTTGTGGACTTGAACAGTGTAGCTTGGGACTCCAGCAAGGATGGCCGCATTGCTCCCCTCTCCTCTCCCTATTACCCCCCCCCCCATGTCTCTCCACTCCCCTCACCCTGGCTTCCTCCTTGCCACCTCGAAGGCAGCGCAGTTTTTACTGCTGCAGCCTTCGACCCCCAAGCTGGGCGGCGCGGACCCCTCCTGCTGTGGCCTTCACCCACTTTGTCTCAATTCAGATGACAGACTGCTTCAAGTTTAGTGCACATAAACAATGTCAAATGTATATGTGGTGTCTTTAATTTTGATGTGTGCCATTATTATGGTAAACAAATAATAATTGTGGATTAATTGCTGTATCTGGTCTGAGGTAACTGGAGTGTAAACGTAATTGCCCTTTTTGGGATCAATAAAATTGTCTGAAATCTGAACATTTTCAGTGACTGTAGGTCCGATTGCATTATTAAACTGGTGCATGCGTTCTTAACATCTCTGTTGGACAGTGAAATCATACATTTGTTAGCCAAGTGTTGGTATGGCATTGAGAAATGGGAAATGTGGAGCAGCAGGACGAAGAGACCTTGCAATCAACAAAATTTGCAGTTACAAAAATTCACATACAACTAAGAATAAATACTGTTGCATAACATTTCTTCCAGTGCTGACACCAGATGCAAAGCATCACCACACAGCACAAATATCATTCATGAGATGTCATTTTCACAGCCAGTGTCCATGATCCATGTGCGCCCATGGGCGTGTTGGTCTTAAAATTATGTGTGGTGATGTGCAATGTGGGCAGGACTCCCATCATGAGGCAACATGAACTGATTCCACCATAGAGCACCAAAATTCTGGGCTAAAGTTCAGAACAGAGCGTTTCTGTCCATCAGATATTCACATCCACGTTGGCCTCTTGTGTCATCTAGTATCTGTACTGGATTAGTCAGTCCAGATAAGATCCCTTGAATGGATCCCTCTCCCACCCAACTAAATTCAATACAAACACCAATGATAACTTAAACTAAATCCAGCCACTTTTCACCCTGAAACCACACTTTGTGCTCAAATTACAAACCGTGCACTTTAGATTAAGACAGGCCCTAGTAGCTCTGTTACTCACCTTCACAGAAAAGCTGTAATATGTAAAGAAACTCACACAGTACACAGAAACTGGACACAATACTATACGTGTGAATGCTTCAGAGTGCATCCACCAACAGCAGCACAGGAGAAAATATGAGAAATCTATTCAGTCTATTCACTACTTAACTGTCTCTCTTTTCTGCAGACTGTTTGCTGCAAATGAAGCTACAACACACGCTGAGAAATAAAATGTTCACTGAAGCAATGTTGTAAAAGTAAAAACATATTTAATAATAATAAAAAGCGGATTCTTTCATTTTTCCTCTAAACTGTCTGTACATCGTCAGCCAGTCATATACACCATCTGGTTCCACTTACACAGAGGACATTATAGACCAGGAAGTTGTCTTGGGTCCACCATGTGGTTTGCACCGAGGCCTCCCCACCTGGTTTTGTTCACACAAATCTAACCACAAAGTACAATCCACTCAACACCCAGAAGCAGGCCAAAGATCCAGTCTGCGCACACCGCTGAGAACATTACAGGGTCTAGATCAGGACTCAAAATGCACCAAGAGTGCAGACATGTTCGTCCATGATGCCACAAGCAGACGTGTCTCTGGAAACACTGTAAAGTGCCAACACCGGGAGCAACAACCTTGCTCAAGATCACTTTACCAATGGTAATGAGAGAGACCAGTGCTGCTGTGCGTTCTTGTAGCTCACCTGCACTTACCATATGGTTGGGAGTTGAACCTATGACCCTCTGATCACTCAATTCCTTCTCCCCCACCTCCTACATCAACAGCTTCCACCATCTCCAAACTGTGTGCACACACGGGCGAGTTTCCAGACAGGTGTGTGAATTCTCCCCGCGCCTGTTTCTATAAACGTCACCTCGTGGACGCGACGTGCACGTCTGTATCTGATCTCTACTACACTTCACAGCAGTCTGGTCTGCGCCTGGTTGTACTGCAGGATTTCAAATGTTCTGGACAGAGAGGATCTGCTGACATTCTTTGGCCCCCTCCATGGGCAGGACAAGATGTTTTTGAAGTTTAACCTAAAGCACATTTATGCCATAATGCAAATATGAAGAACTAGAATTATGAAGAAAAAAAAGCTTAGCAGATATTCCTGTGAAATTTTGTCTCCCTGAACTTATAGTTGTGCTTATAAACCACATGAAAAGAACATGCGGTTCCTCTTAAATAGGTGCACACACGCACAGTCAAAAGGTGCCTCAGCGGTTTCCACTGGCCTGCAGCTGTCTGAGGGTCTGGGTGATGCCTGTGAGACCCACACATTTCTTTTAAGGACTGTAAAACTTTTCTTGCCAGCTGTTCTGCACGCTGTGCTCTAAAGGTACTAAATTTCACAGGGCCAGATGTTGTAACGAGCTCTTATAGATAGACAGTGACTACATCAACTGTGTGCCCTGAAGGGACAAAACTCTGGAAGTTTCCATTCCAACTGATCACAGCAGCTGATTTCAGTAATGTGCACCAGTCTGAGTCCAGGGGAGGAAGTCTGTGACTGAAGACAGGATCTCCCCCATAATTGTATAGGCCCAGTGGAACACAGGCCAAAGCCAGGGGCTGACAGGCCTGATATTCTAGAAAGTGTCGTGACACCTGGGTAATGGATCGAGAAGGGGATTGCCTGTTTGTGTGAAATACGGTGGGGACCTTGTGTGCCCCATGGCCACTATAGTAACCATGAAGTCCTAACAGGAACCCTGAGCACAAAACAGCTAACACAGCTCTGGTGAAAAGAGAAGTCCTCAACAGTGGATCAGGCAGAGGAGGCTTGTAACCCAAGGGGTGTGAAGGTGGATGAAGGCTGCAGCAAGTCCTCAGAACCTGGTTGTCTGGGATTTCCCAGCCATCTGACCAAGCTAATGATCTGTCAAGGACTATGTGTTTGTCAGCATGCAATGGCATTTCCACATTAAACAAACTCAAGCACTGGCATCTCTAGATCAGTCCTGGGTGGAGATTTTCTATGTTGCACTGGACAACAGAGCATGGAGAGGATACCTACAGACGCACACGTGAAGAAACCTTAAATTAATCATTATACATAGATAACATGGTGGTGTTGTGGTCAGCATAGTTGTCTCATGGTGAGAAGGTCTTGGAGTTGCTTCCCGCCTGGTTCTTCTTGTGTGTAGTTTGGATGTTCTCCCATGTTTGCATGGGTTCCCACAGAATGCTCAGACTTCCTCCCACTTGCAAAGACATGCAGGTTAGGTGAATGGGTGACTCGACATTGACTGCCGGTGTGAGTGAGTTTGCTGGTCTGCATGTGTTGGCTCTGTGACAGACCAATGCCCTGTCCAGGATTAACCCTGCCACTCACCCAATAAGCACAGGGATACAGCTGATAAGCAAGTTCAGAAAATGGATGGATTGATCATGAGCCTTATTCCAGTTTGGTCCCACTGCTCTGCCCTGAATTAGAAGTGGGTTGTTGATGAAGAAAAGATGCAACAACTGGCCTTTGAGTGCAAAAATAGCCCTAAATTTGACCAAACAAAAATGCAACAAATAGCTCGTCTCCCACTCTCGTACATCTCTCAACTGGATTCCGGTACAACATTGGTCCAATGGATAAATGTGCAGTCCTCCATTCATATGCCTTGGTAAAATGTAGGTGATTTATTTTGCAGCCGCTCTATTGGAAGAGTCTTCTTCCCAGATTAAATTTGCATAAGAAAATAATTGTGGATCGTCATGTGCAAAGCTTCAGTTAAGGCTGTGTCACACACAGCCTTAACTGAAGCTGTGTTACTCAGTGTGTCACACACTGAGTAACACAGCAAAAAAATTAGTTACGCATTTAAATATTTTGTCCGTTGGCAAATTCATCAGTCTCCTGTGCCAATGGACAGATGATTTCACACTTCATATATGCTGGATTTCAGCGGAGTTTGCCGTGGTCTGAAAGCACAATGCAATATTTCCTCACTGTTCGTGCACGAGGACATCAAACAACTCCGCTGTGCCTCCTCGCTAAGAGAGCAGTTTACTGTGAAGAGCCCAGATGCAGCTTTTTCTAGGTCGTATTAACAATTGTCAGGACACGTCTCTGATTACGTTAATGAGTGAGTGCCATTTATGTTACTTAAACTAGTCCCACCCCAACGGGCTGTCATCTACAACAAAATCCATTGTTATGTTGTCAGACTTCAGGACAATCTTCCATATTATATATATATATCACATCTGTACAAAATAATGCCAAAACTAATCGCCCGGTGCCGACACTTTATTTCAGGATGGGTTTGAAGTGAACCTCAATACATCAAAGCTAAGTTTGGTTTTCTCTCCGTATGCCGCATGAAGTCCAACCGGGGACGCTTTAACAATAACATCCTTTGTCAAAAAGACAAATCCACTACACAGGAATTCTAATTTAAACACCATCTGAAAGGGAATGTATTTCATCAAACCCGAGTAAAAAGGAATGCTTTGTGCACACCGAGTGATGAAGTACAGCTATGGCTCTTCTTCACTAAGCAAAGGAACCTTTCTTTCTGCCGCCACTACTTCTGTTCTCTGCTGATGTGTCATCATTAAAGTTTCTCCAAATCAGTGCAATGATGGCAAACAGCCACCACACCACTGCCAAATGTATTATTATTGTGGGAAGTCCTATATAAATAGTCAGAATTATTAGTATTAATAATGACTGTCTGATTTTCCGGTATATAAATTGTTGTAGTGGTGTAATTTAAACAAATACCACCTACAAGAAGCAAGAAGCAAGTCCTAGGCACTGAAGCCCATTGGTGTTAATCCCGAGATTCCACAGTGTGAAGTGGATTACAGTCTATGACTTCCCTTGGATGGGATGCCAGCCTGGCGCAGGTGACTTTCCCAGCCAAGGCTGTAATCCATTTACAGATGGACTGAGATCATGCAGAAGTAACAGGAACCACAACCAGGATTCAAACCCAGGTCCACATACTGGTAGACCTGTTTTATACCTACAAGAAAAAAAAAGTCTAAATCTGACTTTTTAAAATTTAACTTTGTAAGTCGGTCTCTGACGTTTTAATTCAAGGCTATGTTGATATGCTGGATTAATCTAAAGCATAACCACAAATGAATCTTAAGCCCCTTTCACACTGGTTCTGGGTAGAGTTGCATTGTGCTGCGTATTGAGTACGCTGGAATGACTGCGTCATGAAAAAAATGTTGGGGGCAGGGGTAGCTTGGCCCGCCTCGTCATCTTCTGTGGTTTTGAAGCTTCACTGCCAGCAAAGTTCAGCAGGATGAGTGAAATCAAGCAATGCAGGTATGTACTGATAAAAAAAAAACCTAAAAGGATTTTTTCACCGGACTGGTGTAGGGTAGCATACGATTGGGTCTCGTTTGACGGCGGGTGCTAAAAGGGTAAAATATGATGCATATGACATAATTTCTCTACGTCGGGGGAAAAAACACAGCATTTTCTCTGAGTTTTTGGGCAAATTAAACTCAAACAAAGTGAAAATGCAAAGAAAGTGATGATGCGGTGGGAAAGTGGACATCTGTTGCAGTTTGTTTATGTCCCGGAGCACAAACATGTCGAGGCGGTTTTGCAGGCGAGAGAAAACACTCTGGTTAGCTGTGTAATACTTACCGACACAACGTCTTCCATTTACCTCGTCTTCCCTTCTCCACTGGGAAAAAAAAAAGACCCACTTTCCATGACTGCTTTGGTGATTGCAGCCGAAAACAAAACGGTACACCATTTTTCCATATGAAGTTATGCTGTGTATATATATTGCACAAAGTGGTCAAATCCTGCAATATCACACAGCTGCTACGTCACAGTGAAATGCTTGAGGTGGATAAATAATTAGTATTAGGTTATAGCTGAAGATGCTAACGCTAAGCGCAACACCGCCAACAGGTCAAAATGCAACATTACAGGATTGTTTGGCCTCTTTGGCTGAAGTGTGCGCTCTACAAGTGCTTTTTTGAAATTGAGACTGTACTTCATTTGACATTCAATAGTCGTTTATCTATGACGACTGATGATTATATCCAGTGAAACTTTAAGCGCAGACACTTTGACAGCTGCAATGACGTCATTTTGAAAACAGAACAATCAACTCAATTAAGCATGTTGCTGACACACACAACAGTGCATGTGACAAAAATATAAACTGTGACAAAAAAAAATACACTTTGGCAATTAACCAAGCTTGAAAATCACATAATTATGTGAGTAGCTCCAATAAAACAAAGGAAATGGGAACAAATGATGGAGTCCAGGTGACGTACGAAAGCATTTCATGTGATTTTCAAAAACTGACAACAAAATCTGACATATATGTTAAATTTCATACAATCAGGAAATCCAAATTCCACATCTAGATCTCACAGAATGTGTTCTCTGCTTGTGTAGACTTGCCCTGAAAAAAGGTTTAGCAAATAAATAAATAAATAAATGCAAACTTTTGATTTTCCTTTGCAGAACAACAACAGTGACGTCATCAGGTCGGAGGCTCTGGCGGGTAAAACGTTTGATTGACAGATGAATGAGAGTCAGGTGTTCATGCGCTCTTACCGGTCTGCAGCATCCCAGAACCGGATTCTTCCCTGAAGTCCTCCAGTACTTCATCATTTGAGACGGTCCGCATGAGGCCAAGAAGACAAAGTGCTAAAAGTTCCCACATCTTCTCTGTTACACGTTATTCAAAGAAATCTACAGAGACGTCTGAACACGTGACAGAAAAAATAAAAACTCCCACACTTTGTCAGCTTCCTTTGACTCTTCTGTAGAACTAAGTTGGAACTCCTTCTCCTCCTCCTCCTCACATCTCTTCCTCCTCCTGCAAGCAGCAGCTTCTCACCTCCTGCACTGACATCACCGCGCGTGCCCATCACACGCCCCGCCCCTTTGTCGGCTTTGAACTATACGTGCAGTAGGACCTCCGCCCACTTTGTGATGCTATTTTGTGGATTGTGAGCTACTCTGCATATATATATATATATATATATATATATATATATATATATATATATATATATATATATATATATATATATATTGGCACAGGTTTTCACCTCTTCTCCTTCTGTGTTTTTCTCTAGCTCTGCTCCAAAATTCAAAGTCCCAACCTCACTAGACTGTGAATTCTTTGAACTCTATTTCGAATAAACATGGAATTGATCAGCTGGTCTCTCAACACTACTGACATCATTTTTCCAACAAGTAAATCAGGGCTGGGGGACCCTGCGTGCCCAAATGGAACCTATCCTGCGGGCTATGTTCTCATAACCTGGTAGAAAGGGCGCTTTGTGTGCTTGGCACCACTTTTCATGGAAGACGTTGAGGATTTATTTATTCTTATTTGCCTTTATGGTAGGCGCTGCCGTCCTACCGGAAAATTGGCAAGATGGCTGCCACACTACCACAACGCCACGTCTGTCCATCATGATTAATGAGGTGAGCAAGGCGGACAATCTCAGACTGCCTTAACTTTTGCAAGTTGGAAACCATCTTGGAGCAAATGTCTGCCCTGTAAAGGAATTGATGTTGAAGACCAGTTTAATATACACAATTGGGTTTGTACAGCTGAAGAGAGACCGTATTGGAATTTTGTGCCTCTCTGCTTAAACCAAAACATGGCAGCCTTATCAGCTACCAAAGGTTGAAAAGGTTGAAATCCCCTGAAGGATTCAACGGCCTTGGTGAAGATATTCGGGTCCCTCTTCATCTGCCCCTCCCTTACTGTCGTCAAGGCCACTCACATGGACAGAGACTGATGGTAAAAGGACTGCATTTATATATTTATATAGCGCTTTTCCATCTGCATCAGATGCTCAAAGCGCCTTACAATTATGCCTCACATTCACCCCAATGTCAGGGTGCTGCCATACAACGCGCTCACTACACACTGGGAACAATAGGGGATTAAAGGCCTTGCCCAATGGCCCTTAGTGATTTTCCAGTCAGGCGGGGATTTGAACCCATGATCTTCTGGACCCAAGCCAAACACCTTAACCACTAGACGCATCCACCCTTACTCCTCCTTTGTGTTTCTGTCCCCCCCCCAGGCCCCCGCCCACACCACTCCCTTCCCCTTCCAGGGGGCAGCGCAGCTTTAGCTGCAGCAGCTCCCAGTTCACCCCCAAGCTTGGCTGCGTGGCCACGTGCTGCTGTCTCCCCCCCCCACACACACACACACTCACATTGCCTCAGTTCGGATGATGGATTGTTTCAAAGTTTAGCATACATAAACAATCAAATGTATATGTGCGGATGTTTTCACTCTGATGTGTGCCATTATTACGTTCAACTAGTAATAATTGTGGATTCATTGCTGTATTTTTGTCTGAGGTAACTGGGTGTGAAATGAATTGACTTTTTAGGGATCAATAAAGTTGTCTGAATCTACTGCCCCCTACTGGTTGCATGAACACTGGCATTAAGCATCCCTTACTGGATGCTTGAGGTGAACTTGATCACACCTGATATATTTAGTTTCTTTTAAAAATTTTCACGCTGTCAGGACTTGCTTGAGTTTATCTACATCATGTCATACTAAAATATGACACTATTCTAAGTTATCAATGTGTTTTTATGCTTGTTAAATGCTCTGTGTTTCATATTTTATATATGGGGACTACAGATGTAAAATAGCATTGTGCTAATTGTGCTAAATCTGGCAAGTTACGTTAAATTATATATATATATGTACTGTCTATAAACAATTGTACATTCATCAATATGCACTGTCCCTGTCAAATAAACCAATAATGAATGAATGAATGAATGAATGCTACACACTTATGAGAACGCACTCATGAAGCTGTCATGCAAAAATCACTAATTAGCAGTAAACTGCCCTGATGCACGAGCTGAAAAATGCATCCAGAAGAATGAAAAGGTGGAACGCTACACACTTTTGACACAAAATTCCTTCGCATTTGATGTATATTGCACAGACACATATGTCATAAATTCACATGTTAACATCCCATGCACACTTTGTGCAAGTGCCAAATGTACTTGGTGGATTGTTGGTCTTAAAGTTATTAAAAGTGAAACCATTTGCCTCTTTTGGAGTTCTACCACTAAATGTAATTGTTTTTATATCAAAACCAACCTTCTTACAAAGTTCAGCAGGAAATCTGTCCCTTCGTTTCTGAGCAATCCTGCAAATAAACTATACCTTGGACACAAAAACAAAACCATCTTTGCAAAAAAAAAAAAAAAAAAGCCCACAGCAATCTTTGCAAGGATGTATTTTTATTATCCTGGAGGAATGTAGCCTGTTCATCTTAATCATCAAGCAGGTTTTTACAAAAACAACAACAACAAAAAACATTTTCTTCTTCTATTTTAAATTTTCAGTTGTTTCATCCAGGTAGGCATCATGCAGTCCTCAAAAACATGCCCTCCGAGTCTCAAATGTTTATAGCGCATGTTCCTTTAACTATACATCATATAATACATTTAAAATTTACAACTCTTCACGCATAAATTTAAAATTTGGTCTCAGTCACGCTAAAGCCTGAACCTGGAGGTTCCAGAGGGTAAAGCTACAGGGCAGATGGAGTGTCGTCTTGTTGCATAGCCCTACGTCAAGTCAACAGTCAGCAGCAACAACGCAACTCTTTAGTTTACCTGTGGAGACACAAACAGGAACTTTGCCTACAAACCCTCAGAGGAACATAGCAAATATGGCAGAATTCATGATTCTGATGAAAAGTTTTTACTAATTTATGGTTTCTTTCTTCTTTTTTTAAAAGTGTTTGGCAGTATATTTGAAAGAGAAAGGCAAAGGCTGACCAAACATCCTGAAGCCAAAGTACATACTTTTTTTTAAACAAGACCCTGGCATGCATTACAGTGCTTGTATCTGCAACTGCAAATGACTGACAAGATTCAGTACAAAAACATTTTTTTTTTTGCATTCTGTCCATTACACCAGCTTCAAAGAAGTGTTTCATTCCATTGACTTTCCCTCATTTGTGTGTAGTAATGTTCATCCATCCAAAGTCATGCTGCATCTTGGAAAAACGAGGCACTTAGTATTCATCCACATACACCGGAAGGACTCGCCATATGTGCACTTAGATCACTTACATCTAGGAGGTTTTACAAAAACATCAAAATCAGCTCTGGTCCTGTTCCAACCCAGCTTAAATCTAGATTTTATATATATATATATATATATATATATATATATATATATATATATATATATATATATATATATAAAATTTTTTTCTTATTTCACAGGCAGTTTTCTTGCTACTGTGCAGTATTTCTCAAAAACCATCTTGAGTAAGTTTTCGATACCTGTTGTGCAGTGATTTGGTGAGATCCAAATAGTCCAGCAGATATGTGTAAGAATCATTCAGTTTACGATCCAACCACCAAATTTGGTATAAAAACTCTGGAGAAGTCCTTTTTTTCAAAAAGCCATTAACCACATGAAATTTTAATTTTTGGGGTGTATAATGCTGAAGTGATTGTTTTATCTGTTCACCAATCCATTGCAAATTAACATGCCTTCTAGACTCTTAAACACTGTTTCTCCTCAGTTTCCATCCTTATCCAGCCGGATCCAGACCACCTCCAACATTGGGATCGGGGCCATCCTGTCCCAGAGGGCTGAGGGTGACAACCGCCTCCATCCCTGCACCTTCTTCTCCCGGCGCCTGTCTCCCGCTGAGTGTAACTATGACGTGGATAACTGAGAACTCCTGGCGATCAAGGAGGCATTGGAGGAGTGGAGGCATTGGCTGGAAAGTACTGCAGTTCCGTTTATAGTGTGGACAGATCGCAAAAACTTAGCTTACATCCAGTCAGCCAAAAGGCTTAACTTCAGACAGGCCAGGTGGTCACTATTCTTTGGAAGGTTCAGTTTCACCATCACATACCGTCCAGGGTCTAAGAATATTAAACTGAATGCTCTCTCTCGTCAGTTCCCCCACAGAGATAAACCATCACCACCAGACCGGATCCTGCCCACTAATCTGGTAGTGGGCAGCCTCACCTGGGACATTAAGAGAGTCTTCCAGGAGGCTCAATGCCAGCATCCTGATCCCGGAGACTGACATCCCGGGTGACTATTCATTCCACCAACCGCTTGTTCCAAGGTTCTTCAATTCTATCATTCATCCAAGATATCATGCCACCCTGGGACTCGTAGGACACTGGCCTTGGTGTCACGCTACCTTTTGGTGGACCACCATCCAGACAGATGTGAGGGATTTCATCCAAGCCTGCGCCATCTGCGCCAGGGGCAAGTCATCACATCAGCCACCGGCCGGCCTCCTCTGACTGCTGCCCACATCGAGTCGCCCCTGGTGGACTTCCGCCATCCAATGGTCACACCACCATGCCCACCATTGTGGACTGCTTCTCCAAGGCAGCATACTTTGTGGCCCTGCCTAAACTGCCATCTACCCAGGAGATCGCCGACCTTCTATTCCACCATGTTTTACGCCTGCATCGCATTCCTTTGGACATCATGTCAGACTAAGGACCCCACTTCACCTCTCACATTTGGAAGACTTTCTGTGTTGCACTCAAGGTCTCGGTCAGTCTCCCGTCCCGCAAACCGAGAACTTGAGTCCACCCTCCGGTACATCACATCTTCCCATCTGGCTTTGTGGAGTTCTCAGCTGCTGTGGGCGGAATATGCCCATTACACCCAAGTCAGCACTGGACTCTCACTGCACGAGGATTCCCTGGGATATCAGCCTCTCCTGTTTCCAGCATAGGAAGAGGAACTGGCAGTGCCAGCAGTACATGCCCACCTGCGGCACTGTCAGTGGGTGTGAAAGGTGGCCCGTTCCACCCTCCTCCGGATGAGGGACTGGACCAAACGCCATGCAGATCAGTATCGCACCCCAGCCCCCCAGTACCAACCAGGCCAAGAGGTGTGGTTATCGGCCAAAGACATACCACTCAAGGCAGAAGCACACAAGTTGTTACCTCAATTCATCTGTCCCTTTGAGGTGAACTGGGTGCTCAGTCTTTCCCAGTCACTGAGGATCCATCCTACTTTTCACGTCTCAAGCCAGTACACACTAGCCCCCTGTGTCCCCCAGCCGATCCCCCTCCTCCCGCCTGGCTCGTGGATGGCTATCTGGCCTGGACTGTGTGGCTGATCCTGGATGCACATCGTCGGGGGGGAGGGGGTGCTCCTGGATGTTGCAGGGCCTCATCTTGGACCCTCCCTGCTACATGACTTCTATTGTGCCCACCCAGGGAGGCCTGGTTGGTCGCACAGGGGGCTCCTGTTGTGTGATTTTCATACTCAGTTCTGAATCGTCCTGTTTTTTTTTTTTCTGTCTTCTTCAACGCTCCTGCCTCCGTCAGCTCTGTGTGCAGCCACCTGGTGTCGGTTCCCTGCCACCTCCGTCATTCTGGTCCAGTTGATTTCTCCGGACTCCGGTGTCACATTGCACATTTCCAGATTCTGTGAATTCATTTGTACAATAAACTGTTATCCTGTTTTCCACCTCAGCTCCCAGCATTCTTGGCTCCTAATTCGGTTCATTTGGTTCAATTGTACACCATTATTAAACCCTGACACCCCAAACACTATCACACATTGTACTGCATGTGTGCACATGTATTAAAAACATGCACAATCCATCTAAAAAGCATGAAAATATTGTCTGCAGTTAATTGCAAATCCCCCTTAGTCCACAGTACAATATTTAATAGGTACAACATTGAAATTAACCAAGACTGTGCAAATATATGATGAAAATACATATTTTTTGGGTGCCATCTTGAAAAAAAATGGCTGCCATCTTAAAAACTGAAGTCGCTAATGGAATTTTTGCAAAAAGTAGACCAAGAAGTACCATTATGCCAAATTTGGTGCTTGTATCACAAAATGAAAGATTCTTATGATATATGCGTTTGTCTTCTGCAAGAAAAGATATAGGACAAAACTAAGTTAAATTAGGTTGAAAATGCACTTTTTTAAGACTACGAGGTTACAGTAGTCAATGTCAGTCAGATTTCGGGGCACTGATAGAAAGTCTAGGCTGTCTCATTCATTCTTTAAACGATTCATGATTTTTGCATTACAATGCTTTTTTTTTTTTTTTTGCAGTTGTCAGCAACATTTTACACAAGTTTGAGTTTTTTTTCACCTTACAACTCAAACCACTAGCCAGGAAGGGGGTTGGGGGCTCCAACTCCCTCAGTAACCCTTTTTCCAGCTTCCCTGAAGGTTGCATACAATTGTTTCAGCAGCATTTACATGATTAAATATCAATGTGAAGTAAGGCATACAATAATTTGAAAAATGTTTGTGCATCTGTTTGTTCCACTGCTCCTCTGAGATGCATGGGCCACTTTCCCCCAAGCGTGCTGTGTGCATGTAGGTCAACCCCAAAATTGCCCTGAAGGGGTTTGTTTTGGCAAACATCAAGGTAATTGGAGCCAAAGGTAAAAAAATATTTGGTTTATCTGTCCATTTCTTCCTTTATTCTTCTCCCATCCTTTGGCTGATTTCCACCAAAGTTGATATGTGAATGACAGTCAGTGCCAGAATTGTCCTTAAAGGGTTTGTATTTGGAAAAACTCAAAGTTGTTGGTGTCCAAGATTAAATTATGAGTTTCACTTCGATGACAAACACTTCGCACACATATATGGATGTGTCGTGTGGAATTAACCCAGGTTACACCAGATTTAACGAATGGCAATCATTGAGGGACAAGGTCACTGGGGTCAATGGATAAAATGTAAAGGTTTTTTTTCCACTCCAATTTGCATCAAACTTTCCACACATATGGGGTGGGCTCCCAAATTTGTCAAAGGCCAGTGGTTGAGGTTAAGGTCTGTTCGTTGACCTACTCTTCTCAGGTCTTTTTATTGATTTCTACCAAGCTTGGTATGTCAATGAAGGTGGCTCCTGAAATTCCCATTGAAATTTTAATTTTGGAAAAGGTCAAGGAATTTGAGTTTCATTCCAATTTACCCAATTTAGGCCACAATTAGGTGGATTCCAGAAGTGGCCTGGCAAGGACAGTCAGAAGTTAGTCATTTGGGTAAAGGTCAAAGTCAATGAAAAACTGGCATAGCCTTTACCGTCTTCAGGGCCATGGGTACCATTGCCTAGTTGGCTTGAAAAATTAGTAAACATTTCATTGGCTGTCAAACCAATTACAACTGAGAATTTTTAGCTAAAAAAGGTAGAATTATGTTGTTGAATTCTTGGAGACAAACTGAAAAACTGATGCAAATCCTAATCTACCTCCAAATTTAAGCGACTTTTCTGACCAAGTCTACCAAAATCCAGCAATTTTTCCACATCTTGTACAAAACAGAAACAAGAGTGATAACTATAACCTTTACCCTTCTCTCTCATTAAATGAATGTATACATAGGACGGAATGCTGTTGAAACAAGAGTATTACTTCATTATGACGTTATTTCGAAAGAATTTGAATTAGGGGTTTACCCAAGACATCAAGTATTTCATCAAACCATCACTTAGTGGATCCAGTCAAGTTGAAGATCTCTTTTAGCTGTAAAATTCTAATTAAATCATTAACAATACCAGGAAGCAGTGAGATGGATCTCAAAAATAGCTCAAAGTCATCATCCCCCCCCCCCCCCCCCCCCCCCAAAAAAAAATGAGGAGATTTGGCTTTTTGTCTTCTGTTCAAACATTGTTCAAGGCAAAATACTTGAGGGTCTTCATGTGTGCTATAATTTCAGTGCAACAAATGGGGCTAGAAAAAGTCAACAGTAATGTTCATCTTATAAAAAGGAGAAGAGTTCCATTACAAAGTTGGAATGATTCTGTACCCCCTTTACAGCACTTTCTACTGCCTTTTTCCTCAAAGATTACTCTATATTTACCTGCACACAGGACCCATAGTAGGTGCTGATGAACTGCCCACTCCACAGTGAACATGAAAACTGGTCCAAAGTCTTTAGCCATGTTAGCACCAGTCCTTTTCCTCCCTCTCCCTGAGACTACCTGTTCCCCTACTCCCTGACCCAGAGGCAGAGTTGACCCCCAGGGTAAAGTGGTACCCGTTAGGCACCGCCCCTGTCCGACCCTGTGTACCACCTGCTGTGGCGGGCATGGCAGCAGTTCCATGTGGAGCCGAATCTGTAGTAGAGGCAATGTTTCTGGCAGTGTGGGCCCCTCCATGGGTGCTGACAGTGTCTTGGAAGTCTTCTGTATCATCAAGGAGGCATTGTTGAGAAATGTCCTGTTGCAGTGGGTTCAAACTAGGGTCTGAAGTCATGTGGGTGACAGGTATCGGAGACTTGTCGTAGGCCGTGAGTAAGCGCTCATGCTCTGAAAGGCCACGGCTGAAGCGAGTTTTATAGGCCACAGCAGGACGAGGGGTGAGGGGGGTCTGGGGGAGCTGCCTACGACCACGGCCTGGAGTGCTGGTACCAGAGGTTAGTGACAAAGAGCCAGATTTAACCACAGTGCTACCAGGCTAAAAGGAAAAACAAAACAAAGAGTTATCAGGGGTCACTGTAAGATTAGCAAACATGCTAACATACAAATGGCAGTTAGATAATACACATACGAATGCTTGCATTACCACAGCAGTACAGTAACAAAGCTATACAGTGTATTGGCCTGAGTATAAGATGGTATATTTTTCTTGGAAATACATTTGAAAACAATGGGTCATTTTATAGTCAGGGTCTAGACTTGAACCTATGGCAGAAATTCTGCATTTTATGATTTACAAAAACTGCACCTGTTTGAGGAGACCAGCATCTTGGCTTTCTCCTGGGATGTAGATCGGCTGGGGACCGGCTGACTTGGTGTGACAATGCTCCCTGTTGCCATAAGGCTCACAGGAGTAATACCGCTGCTTCTCTCCCGCCGAGGAGTGGTGTCTTCTCTCATGCGGTCGGCCACGGTCCCGATCCCGCGCTCGCCTCTGGAAGCACTTTCAGGAGAAGGATCATCGAACGAACCTGAAGGATAATCGCAATGCATAAAAAACAATAAGGGTAGATGGAAAATGTAGTTTAAAAGATTAGAACTAAGGTCCTAAACATATGATGAAGAACATACAAGACTAAGATTAGCAAGACTTTTTTTTAACAGAACAAAAGGCAGCATAGATCAACCTGTCCACCTTCTGGGTTCAGTGTAGTTTTGGAAGATGTATGTCTGCTTGTCTGTTTAAAAAACATAGTTCAGTCAGAATGTCTATCTGTCTATTTTCCTCTGCTTGGATGGATGGGTGAGATTTATTGTCATTGTCATTACACAGGTGCAACAACAACATAGATTATGTCCACACTCCAATTACCACAGACAAGATACAGCAATTAACCCACAATTATTACTTATTTACTGTAACAGTGACACACATCAGGAATTAAAGAAAATCCATATACATTTGACATTGTTTATGTGTACTAAACTTTGAAACAGTCTGTTTTCCGAATTGACGCGATGTGAGTGTGGGGAGGGGCCACAGCAACTGTAGTCGCCAATCCATTCTCCCCCAAGCTGGGGGAGAATGGGGAGCTACAGCAGCTAAAACTGCACGGCACCCCAGAGGGGGAAGGGAAGTGGCGTGAGCGGGGGCCGGAATGGGATGGTGGATGGGGACAGTAGGGGGTGGAGGGGGGCTGGAGCATGCTTTTCAATCTCTGTCCATGTGTGAGTGGCAAATGAGTCAGTTTCTGTCTGTGTGTGCTGGAGTTGCAAAAGATTAAGAAAGAAGGCAGGCCGTAGAAAGGCCGTAGAAATTCTTCTGGAGGAAAACAACAGGGCATTTTGTCCTTCAGAGGCTGATAAGCCTGCCATGTTTATGGTTGAGCAGTGAAAAACACCTTTACAGCTCACATGAACAACCGGATCCAATTATGAGTATTCCCTGGTCTCCGACATCTTCCTTTGCAAGGGCTACATTTGCTCCGAGATGTTATCCAATTTGCGTCCGAGTTCAAGGGTTAACGCCAAGTCTGAGAATGTATCGCTTTGCCCAACTCAATAATCATGATGGACAGGTGAGGGGTCGTGGATCTGGTGGCAGCCATCTTGCCAATTCTCCGGTAGGATAGGGCAGCACATAAACCAATAAGTACCAGCCCTCCTACAATGAAACCAAATATAAATAAATCCTTGACGTCCTCCACAGAGAATGGCACAAAGCATGCAACACGCCATGTCTCCCAGCAGTCAAGAACATAGCCCGCAGGGTAGGTTCCATCTGGGCACGCAGGGTCCCCCAGCCCTGATTTCCTTGTTGAATAAATGGTATCAATAGCATTCAGAGAGACCAGCTGACCATGGTTAATCCAATATAGTTTGAAGAATTCACAGTCTGGTGAAGTAGGGGACTTGAAGGTTGGAGCAGAGATAGAGGAGAGAGGAGGAGATGCAACCGTCCTCGCTGGAGTCCCAAGATGTATGCTTATCTGGCAGTAGATAAGGTCATACAAATGCTCATCTTCCAAGCTTCCAAGGTGTCCCAGGACAGTGGGGATATACAATCCCTACACCATGTTCTGGGTGGCCTGAGGTTCTCCAAGTTGGATATCCATGGAAAGCCATTTCTCAAAACTGTTTAGGAAGTATCCTAACAGGATGCAAACAGTATTAGAACTGTCTTCCCTCAAAGTGAAGGAACATTGGCTCTGCTCCATTTTTACATTATCTACAAACTTTACTCACGAACCCTTGTTGGAAGGGGCATTAGCCCCTTTTAGGGCTTCACAGGTAAGATTTAATAAGCGCAGGCAGGTGTCAAGCTTCCTTTTAACTCTATCCATAGTGTCTGGTCAATCTCAAGTACAACGAGAAAGTGTTCCAAAATTAGGAGCCACAAACTGAAATGCACAGGCAAACTGGTCTCAAGTGAAAGAGCAAGAATCCATCCATCCATCCATTTTCTTCTGCTTTATCGGAGTCGGGTCATGGGGGCAGCAGCTCAAGCAAAGCTGCCCAGACCTCCTGAACAAACCACACTTCCCTCAGCTCCTCGGGGGAACCCCGAGGCGTTCCCAAGCCAGCCGAAAAGACGTAGTCCCTCCAGCGTGTCCTGGGTCTTCCCCGGGGCCTCATCCTGATGGGACGTGCCCGGAACACCTCTCCAGCGAGGCATAAAGGGGGCATCCGTAAAAGATGCCTGAGCCATCTCAGCTGGCTCCTTTTGACGTGGAGGAGCAGCAGCTCAACTCCAAGCTCCTCAGGAGTGACCAAGCTCCTCACCCTATCTCTAAGGGAGCGCCCAGCCACCCTGCGGATGGAAACTCATCTCGGCCGCTTGTACTCGCGATCTCGTTCTTTTGGTCATGAGCCAAATCTCATGACCATAAGTGAGGGTTGGAACGTAGATCGATCAGTAAATCGAGAGCTTTGCCCCCCTACTCAGCTCTCTCTTCACCAGGGAGAGAGAGAGCAAGAATGATTAAAAAACAACAATGAACTGCACTGTTCCTTTTGTTGTGTCATCAGGGAGCATTTAAGTACAGGTCATGGTCATTGGGGTCAAGGTTAATGAATTTCCTTTTAAACCTGAATGGGGTCAAACTTTGTGCATAAATGTAGGTGGTTTCCTGATATATCTGGTAAGATCAGCCAAAGGACAGCGGTCAAGTTTATTGGGGTCAAAAATCAGACTTCCACCAGGCAGTGAAATGTTTTATCTGGAAATTCTATCTTCAACAAAGTGTCTACATCCCTGCTCATGTCATCCTACCCACTGTAACTACTGTAGTGACTTCTTAACAGCTACTTTTGTCATGTCCCCAGTATTTGTAACAGCTGGTTAAAATTTACTAGTCTATAAGAGAAGGGAGGTTAAAATGGGAGTCCGACAGAAAACACTGGGCGCCACTAATCCAGTGAGACTGTTAACAGATGTACCACAATGTTACCAATAAGTGAGCAGGATTCACTGCAGTTGACATAAGTAGTTCAGCATGCTGTTGAGTACTGACATGGTTTTTTTGTGTGTCACAAAAATATTTTGCCAAATTTAATTATGTCTCTAATTAAAGGCAAATGAGTTGCTTCTTTCTGGACCTCAGATGTGTGGTATGAAGCAAAGCACTGGAGTGATTCCAATTCTCAGATTAAAACTGCGATGACAGAAACACAAAAAGCCTATTCATCATCCTGATGTGTCGAGCACCGCCTATGGAAAGACCCCGCTTTCTGTTTAGTCTCAGTTTAATAGAAGCAGAGAAAGCAGAGATGGCTGCGGGATGTTCTGTTATCTAGCTGAGAGGTACCCATAAATCCCTGCACTGGACCTGTCCGCTCTGGCCTTTCATCTAGACAATAAAGCCCAGCTGCTGCCCTCCAGCGTTAACTGAAGAAAACACACAGACAGCAGATATCAGACAATGAACATTCAAACACACAACTCCCGAGAAAAAAACTCTCAAAAAACACTGAACCTGAAACAGTTAACTCAAGCCCTTCTTTCCTTGCATCTGCCAGACTCTTTTTCTTTTCTAGTCTCATATTTAATATAACAAATTTCCTCTTTGACTCAATATGTCTCTGCTGTCTATTGGCTACCCATAAAAGTAACACAATTTCCTACAATTTCACAGTGGTGGGCACAGCTAACCAAAAAGTTAGTTTCGATAACCATTAATCCGATAACTGAAGTATCTTTTATGACGATAAACTGCTAAAAAATTTATCTTATTACAGATAACCGATAACTTAGTATTGATTTGGACGCGGCCACATCAGATTACATAAGCAGTTTCACTTTAAGGCTGCTGGGTAATTCAAGCTTTACAAACACAAAGAACACACGAAAAATGAATAAACAGAAAATAAACCCCAAACACTGTAATCATCTTTCAAAAGCAGTAAGACACCAGTACATGAAGAAAAGTCCCCTCTGTACACACAGCTGCGCCATGAGAGCTCCTCTCCCACACAGAGTATTGGCGATTAAATTACAGCCACAAAGAAATAAAATAAAATAATGTTCAAATTAGTCTGTTTTGTTTTTGTGTCAAGTGGACAAGTCACTGTACGTCCAAAGTGAACCTGAACTACACTACCCACAATGCTCCCTGCGTCGACTGGCCAATCACGTTTTGCGCTTAATGATAATGTCATCGGCAAGCGACAGGCAGCCAGTGTGCTACAAACACACAACAAATGGACCTAAAATGATTGATTTTAGGGGTTTACAAATGTTTTTGACCATTAAACTTTACCAGCAAAAGAAAAAATGTTATAGAACTGAAAGTTATCGGAACTAAATTTATCAGAAGATAATCCGATAGCAAAAACATTAGCTTCGATCATTATTTGCTATCGGATTAGCTCAGTGGTGTCCAAACTGTTTCCAGAAAGGGCCGAGAGGGTGTAGTTTTTCTTTGCAGCCACTGACTCCAGCAGGTGATTCACTGATGAACTCATCCCACCTGCTCAAAGTGATGTTAATCAGTGAAATCACCTGCTGGAGTCAGTGGCTGCAAAGAAAACCTGCACCCTCTCGGCCCTTTCTGGAATAGTTTGGACACCACTGGATTAGCTGAACTGTGCCCACCACTGCAATTCGCCCCGATGAGGTTTCGAATCTCAGAATTTCAAATCAAAGAGCAGTGGCTTGCACTGCGAGATGTCAACAACATGGTGAATTGCTACAGAACACTGTGATAATGCTGCATTTTAACCGCTATACATGAATAATGGCAATCAACATTGCAAAGTAAAACTCTTTGTACATTGCATCTAAAACTCTAGTGAATATACAACCCCTGGCAAAAATTATGGATCACCGGCCTCGGAGGATGTTCATTCTGTTGTTTAATTTTGTAGAAAAAAAGCAGATCACAGACATGACACAAAACTAAAGTCATTTCAAATGGCAACTTTCTGGCTTTAAGAAACACTATAAGAAATTAGAAAAAAAGATTGTGGCAGTCAGTAACGGTTACTTTTTTAGACCAAGCAGATGAAAAAAAATATGGACTCACTCAATTCTGAGGAATAATTATGGAATCACCCTGTAAATTTCCATCCCCAAAACTAACACCTGCATCAAATCACATCTGCTCGTTGACATTAACCCTATGTCATGAAATTGACCCTATGTGTCTTTTTGCAAGGAATGTTTTCACAGTTTTGCTCTACGGCAAGATGCATTATCTTCTTGAAAAATGATTTCATCATCCTTAAACATCAGAAAAGTGTCCAAAATATCAACGTAAACTTGTGCATTTATTGATGATGTAATGACAGCCATCTCCCCAGTGCCTTTACATGACATGCAGCCCCATATCATCAATGACTGTGGAAATTTACATGTTGTCGTCAGGCAGTCATCTTTATAAATCTCATTGGAACGGCACTAAACAAAAGTTCCAGCATCATCACCTTGCCCAGTGCAGATTCAAGATTCATCACTGAATATGACTTTCATCCAGTCATCCACAGTCCACGATTGCTTTTCTTTAGCCCATTGTAACCTTGTTATTTTCTGTTTAGGTGTTAATGATGGCTTTCGTTTAGCTTTTCTGTATGTAAATCCCATTTCCTTTAGGCGGTTTCTTACAGTTCGGTCACAGACGTTGACTCCAGTTTCCTCCCATTCGTTCCTCATTTGTTTTGTTGTGCATTTTCGATTTTTGAGACATATTGCTTTAAGTTTTCTGTCTTGACGCTTTGATGTCTTCCTTGGTCTACCAGTATGTTTGCCTTTAACAACCTTCCCATGTTGTTTGTATTTGGTCCAGAGTTTAGACACAGCTGACTGTGAACAACCAACATCTTTTGCAACATTGCGTGATGATTTACCCTCTTTTAAGAGTTTGATAATCCTCTCCTTTGTTTCAACTGACATCTCTCGTGTTGGAGCCATGATTCATGTCAGTCCACTTGGTGCAACAGCTCTCCAAGGTGTGATCACTCCTTTTTAGATGCAGACTAACAAGTAGATGTGATTTGATGCAGGTGTTAGTTTTGGGGATGAAAATTTACAGGGTGATTCCATAATTTATTCCTCAGAATTGAGTGAGTCCATTTTTTTTCCTCTGCTTGGTCTAAAAAGTAACCATTACTGACTGCCAGAATTTTTTTTCTTGATTTCTTATAGTGTTTCTTAAAGCCAGAAAGTTGCCATTTGAAATGACTTTAGTTTTGTGTCATGTCTGTGATCTGCTTTTTTTTTCTACAAAATTAAACAACTGAATGAATATCCTCCGAGGCCGGTTGATTCCATAATTTTTGCCAGGGGTTGTATCTATCTGGGTTTTTAGACATTGTTATTGTGTTTGTTTTATGTAACACGTGAGAATCTTAAGTGATTTCACAGTATTTCCAATGGGACTTGCCTTGAGCCCACGATCGCATCCCGTTCTTGTCACTGTGGTGGAAAGTGACGTTTGCTCTCTTAACTAATGCTTATTGTCCCTTTACAACACTGCGTTGTTGCTCTTTGTTCAGACGTATATATATAAGATGTCTGAAATTCAGTTTGCGTTTCTGAAGTTCACGCAGGTGAAAGTAGCAGACGGGGAATATTTGGAATATTTGTTTTGGCAATTGTTCAGGGGTCTAATGCATGCAGTCTCTTATAAATGTTAAAACCCAATTCCAATGAAGTTGGGACGTTGTGTAAATTGTAAATAAACACAGCATACAATGATTTGCAAAACCTCTTCAACCTATATTCAATTGAATACACCACAAAGACAAGATATTTAATGTTCAACTGATAAACTTTATTGTTTTGTGCAAATATTTGCTCATTTGGAAATGGATGCCTGCAACACATTTCCAAAAAGCTGGGACAGTGGTATGTTTACCACTGTGTTACCTCACCTTTCCTTCTAACAACAGAAGGAAGTTGCCCATGCCATGGGCACTAACACACCCCCATACATCACAGATGTTGGCTTTTGAACTTTGCACTGGTAACAATCTGGATGGTCTTTTTCCTCTTTTGTCTGGAGGACATGACGTCCATAATTTCCAAACATGATCTGAAATGGGACTCATCAGACCACGCACACTTTTCCACTTTGCATCTGTCCATTTCAAATGAGCTCAGGCCCAGAGAAGGCGGCAGCGTTTCTGGATGTTGTTGATGTATGGCTTCACTTTGCATGGTAGTTTTAACTTGCGCTTGTAGATTGTAGCGATGTACTGTGTTAACTGACAATGGTTTTCTGAAGTGTTCCTGAGCCCATACGGTAAGATGCTTTACACAATGATGCCGGGTTTTTAATGCAGTGCCGCTGAGGGATCGAAGGTCACGGGCATTAAATGTTGGTTTTTGGCCTTGCCACTTACGTGTAGAAAGTTTTCCAGATTCTCTGAGTCTTCTGATTATATTACGGACTGTAGCTGATGGAATCCCTAAATTCCTTGCAACTGAACGTTGAGAAACATTATTCTTAAACTGTCGGACTCTTTTTTTCATGCTCGCCCCATCTTTGCTTGTGAATGTCTGAGCCTTTTGGAGATGATCCTTTTATACCCAATCATGACACTCACATTAGTGTCCTCAGTTACCAAACGCTTATTGAGTGTTATTAGAAGGAAAGGTGATGTAACACAGTGGTAAACATACCACTGTCCCTGCCTTTTTGAAACGTGTTGCAGGCAACCATGTGAAAATGAGCAAATATTTGCACAAAAACAATGAAGTTTCTCAGTTTGAACATTAAATATCTTGTCTTTGTGGTGTATTCAATTGAATATAGGTTGAAGAGGATTTGCAAATCATTGTATTCTTTTTATTTACATTTTACACAACGTCCCAACTTCAATGGGATTGGGGTTGTACAAACAACCAAACTCATAACAGAAAAGTCAAAGGTGAAAAGAAATATAAGAAAATAAACAAAATACATGGTGCCTAAAGGCGTCGGCAGAAGCAATGCTTATCAAGGCCTACATCCCTGTATAAAGAACAGGGATACATGCCTGATCATAGACGTTTATATCCAAACACAATCTGAACCACAGCAGCATACAGCTACAGATAAAAGAAGTAAAAATTTCTCCAGACAGCTCCCAAAACACACACACACACACACACACACACACACACACACACACACACACACACACACACCACACACAACACCACACACACACAAACACACACACAACACACACACACACACACACACACACACACACACAGGTTCCATTCTAGCAGCATCTAGATATAACAACTCAACACATTCATCTAATACAAATCTAGAAAATACCATTTCTTTGTATAAATATTGAACCAGTTGATATCTGGACATCGCTTAAGTTTCTCCGGTAAATTATTCCATCTTTTGGGCCACATATGAAAAGCACCCCCTAGTTGTCCTACCGCCAGCAATTGTAAAATAATATAAACCCCTAAATTATACATTCCTTCTCTCTGCATAAAATATTCTTGAATTCTGAAAGGTAATTGTTTATTTTTCGCTTTATGCATGAACTGAACAGTCTTAAATGAAATCATATCATAAAGTTTTAATATCTTTGATTAATAAACAACGGATTGGTATGATTCCGAAACCCTGAATATGAATTATTCTTCATGCTCTTTTTTTGAAGGATGAATAATGATTGTAATGTAGTTTTATAGTTATTACCCCAAACTTCAGCAAAGCAATCAATGCACAATACAGAGTGTGTAGTGATTTACCATTGAGAATGTACTTTGCCTTGTTTAATATGTAATATTTTTAGAAACTTCTTTTGGATATGTTGAATATGTGCTTTCCAGTAATTCTATTCATCATCATCACACCTACACAACCTACACACACTACACACACCAACACACACACACACAACACACACACAACACACACACACACACAACACACACACACACACACACACACACACCACACACCACACACAAAACTTGTATAGACTCTAAACTAGAATGTATCAAAGTACTGAAACAAAGAAAGGAAATACAAAATAGCTAATCACGGCAGTACATGGATTAGGAGGGATGAAGGTTACATTAACTGGAGAACAAAAGAAGAAAATGGGAATCAGCTCAGTATACTCGAAATTGTTGACGTTCTAATAAGCCATCTATGGTGGCCTGCATAAGTTCCAAGTGGTAGACTGGCCACTCGTTGCTTCAGCCGTTTGTACGGAGTGGGTGGGCCAATGAGCTATCCAGTGTTATATACAGATCAGTGGTTTCACCAGAGCACAGTCAGCCATCGCCTCTTCAGGGTTCCTGTTGGACCTTCATGGTTACTGTAGCGTCCATGAGGCACACAACGTCGCCACCGTATTTCACCCCAACAAGCAATCCCCTACTTGATCCGTTAGCCAGGTGTCACAGCAGACGAGGAGGGGTTGGATTGTGGCACCTGAATCATATTGTAGGTTACTTGACGGACACGCATGTTTAATGAAGCAAGAGAGGACACTGATTATGTGCCCATGAGAACTTGTCAGTTATATATGCAGAGGTGCATACAGTTACTATATGTCAGTTTGGTCACCTGGTTTGGGCATGTATCACTTATTCCTACTTACAAAACAAGCTGGTGTAATATCACTCTGGTGGCATCTTAGAGATCAGCCTTAACTCAATATTAAAGCTAAACTAGCACAATGTAGAGGTGTTTATTAGCAGAAATGGAACACAGCATTCATGCTATATGTGAATTAGTGTATCATTACGCAACTACAAATCTATGTGTTTTCATAAGCTAGGAATGAGCCTAGGTCCCTCATAGAGGTCAACATGTTGATACAATAGCCCAAAGTTGAACATTACATGCACAAACCGTGGGCAGATAAATATAATGTCTTATCTTATTCGCCCAACCGTGATCGTGTATTTGACACGTTTTGTGCATCTGAACTACGTTTTTTTACATCACTTTTTAAGGCTCTATTGTGGCGTATGTCTGACACATTTAACGGCATCGTCTTTAATTACTGCGTAAACACCGCAATGGATCAAAACAGACAAACGCCATAAGCATTTTGAACAGAAGCCTGTTAACGATGACGAAACAGTTTTGAACAAATGCTGCTTGTTGGCTGTAAGATGGTGTTAGTTTGACACAGTTCCCTGGGGTAATGAGCCAACAGACCGCTTGAGATCACAGCCCCTCTGTGGGGTGCGAACCCTCCCGCAGCCGGTGAAAAAATATCCGCCTTTTTTCCCTCCCGCATTGAAACCGGAAGTGAGCTTACAAGCGCCCTCATTGGTGCGTTGTGGTTGGGCGTATATGCTCGTTATTTACTTTATTGAACCAACGGTTGGGCGTATAGGCCACTCGTTTTTTGTAAAATGAAGGTTCATGCATGTTGCTTGTCACAAAAGAAGACAAAGGAGCATGAATCCCCATTGCCAAGAAGAGAAAACATGACGCAAAACAAAATGCAAAATGCAATCTGCAACCTCACCACTAGATGACACTAAGCCAACATACTGTGGCTTTAAGTTATGTGTGTGCGACCGTTTACACGCACTCATACTTCATGCCACCCCAGTCAAATTTTGGACACGCCACTGATATGAGTGAAGTCAAATGGTGCAATGTGCTGCAAGGCTGAGCAGTTGAGCAGTTTCGCAGTTCAGCATCTTGCTCAAGGGCCTTTTGATACTCAGGTGCGCACAGGGAACAAACCCACCAACCCTTTAGTAAGTTGACCCACCTCATCACCTGAGCAGCATAACATTAAGAAAATGTGCCTGAGGATAAGACAGGAATGACAGTTTACGATAATGTCTCCAGTATTATGTGTAGATGGAAAATTCATGGCTGTACAGTTTATTGACATATGATAAGACAAACCACAGGCCCTAAAGTATTTGTGCATGAGTCTTATCTGGCCCCAATATTTAGGACCCTCACTTACACTTTATCCGCCACACGAGACTCATGAAATGGTTGAAGATTCTGACATTTTTGACGACAAGCACATCATAAAACGAAGAGTTCACAAAATTCCAGCCTCATTTCAGAAGATGGAGCAGAAATAAATGATGGTAAAGTACTGAACTTCAATGCAATGCCGTCTTTTATATATCAAGCGGCCGAAGCTGCAAAATGGAATAAAACTCATTCCTCTGGTATACCTTCAAATCTTATTTGCTGCTGGTAACCAGGAGTTTGGTTAATAAATATTTGCTGTCCCGCTGATCAGCATCTAGAAAGTCAGTTACTCTCACAACCT
Organism: Thalassophryne amazonica; assembly: GCF_902500255.1. NCBI lineage: Eukaryota > Metazoa > Chordata > Actinopteri > Batrachoidiformes > Batrachoididae > Thalassophryne > Thalassophryne amazonica. The sequence goes on from NC_047119.1 coordinate 51,061,762, forward strand.
CTTTCTGTAGCAAAAAGTCTGTCGCTGGTTTGAAACTACCTGAAAAATGCTCAAAGTGCCACTTGTAATCCATCCACAGGGACACACAACCAAGTTCTAGAAAACCAGAGATCATTGCTAACACAACCGGTTGAGACAGGGCCATGAAGTGATTGAGTTCTCAAGACTGAAAATCCCAGCATGCATTGCAAACGGGGTGCAGCTAGTTTTTCAAGATGGCAGCTGCTGTGATTTGGTGCTATATAAATAAATCCAGGAGCGTATCTAAGTTCAGGTGGGTGTGGGGCGAGGGGGCCCGGTAACACACCCACCCCTTCTGGAAAAATTTTAAAATCTATAGCCTTTTTCCCACATTCTAAGACAATCTGGGAAGCTAAATACTGACAACAGTCATTGTTCTTATACACAATTTTTAATTTAAACACTGGAAATTTAATTCTGCATGCAGCAGCTTTTAATCAGCCTTTGTTTACGCAAGACCTTTTCCATATTTATCACACCTTTGGTCAGATCTGAAACTAAAAATCTAATTAACTTGTGGCCATATGGCAATATGCACTGCATCATGGACAAGCATCTCATGGAAATTGCAGCCAATTTTAAATGATCAAACCATGTTTTTGATTTTTTTTTTTTTTAATATACTACATGCTGCCCACCAGGGGCCTTGCTGACAGCAAGACTTGGTGGAATTTGGATTTCTACAGTGCAGTATGTTTGTTGGATTCTTAGCAGTCTTACAAAAAAAACAACAAACAACACAAAAACACAACAACACAACAACAACAAAAACAAAACAAAACAAATCCTCACAAATCATGGAGGAAAAAGTGGATCTAATCTGGAATATATGTCATTAAATGTTGGGGCCAATCTGCACACAAAAAAGGACTTTGTGATTCCTATAAATGCTAAAGATTGTATTTCTAACTGGTGAAATTCATCCAAAAATACACAACTATGACAGGGCTATAAATTGAATGTGCCTATGCATTAACAGTCTATCATGTGGTCAAAAAAAACGGGATGAAGTGCAAACACTGACTCGCCAACGGTACTCCATTTTACTGGGACTCTACTCCTCTTGAACATCTTTTGATACACTGATTGTTGTGATGACTAGACTCTATATGTATATCATTGCTTAACTGCAGCATTTCTGTCTTTGCATGTTTGTAAATGCCTTGTTGTGGTTTTGTTTTATTTCACCGTTTGCTACTGTTGCTGAAACAGATGGCCACCCACTGAGTCTGGTGTGCTTGAGGTTTCTTCTCAATCCTCAAAAAATTTCCCCTTACCACTGTTACCATTCAACAACTTTCAACTTTTTCTGTATAGCGCCAAATCACAACAACAGTTGCCCCAAGGCGCTCCACATTGCAAGGCAAGGCCATACAATAATTATGAAACACAGTCTACTCTAAAGCAACATAACCAAGGGATGGTCCAGGGTCACCCGATCCAGCCCTAACTATAAGCCTTAGCGAAAAGGAAAGTTTTAAGCCTAATCTTAAAAGTAGAGAGGGTATCTGTCTCCCTGATCTGAATTGGGAGCTGGTTCCACAGGAACCAGCTGATTTTAGAGATATTGCGTAAATGCAAAAAGGCAGTCCTACATATTTTTAATATGCGCTTTGAATGACATATCCTGATCAAAAAATAACTCCAGATTTCTCACAGTATTACTAGAGATCAGGGAAATGCCATCCAGAGTAACGATCTGGTTAGACACCATGCTTCTAAGATTTGTGGGGCCAAGTACAATAACTCAGTTTTATCTGAGTTTAAAAGCAGGAAATTAGAGGTCATCCATGTCTTTATGTCTGTAAGACAATCCTGCAGTTTAGCTAATTGGTGCGTATCCTCTGGCTTCATGGATAGATAAAGCTGGGTATCATCTGCGTAACAATGAAAATTTAAGCAATACCGTCTAATAATACTGCCCAAGGGAAGCATGTATAAGTGAATAAAATTGGTCCTAGCACAGAACCTTGTGGAACTCCATAATTAACTTTAGTCTGTGAAGAAGATTCCCCATTTACATGAACAAACTGTAATCTATTAGACAAATATGATTCAAACCACCGCAGCGCAATGCCTTTAATACCTATGACATGCTCTAATCTCTGTAATAAATTTTATGGTCAACAGTATCAAAAGCAGCACTGAGGTCCAACAGAACAAGCACAGAGATAAGTCCACTGTCCGAAGCCATAAGAAGATCATTTGTAACCTTCACTAATGCTGTTTCTGTACTATGATGAATTCTAAAACCTGACTGAAACTCTTCAAATAGACCATTCCTCTGCAGGTGATCAGTTAGCTGTTTACAACTACCCTCTCAAGAATCTTTGAGAGAAAAGGAAGGTTGGAGATTGGCCTATAATTAGCTAAGATAGCTGGGTCAAGTGATGGCTTTTTAAGTAATGGTTTAATTACTGCCACCTTAAAGGCCTGTGGTACATAACCAACTAACAAAATAGATTGATCTATTTATTGAAGCATTAAATAATGGTAGGACTTCCTTGAGCAGCCTGGCAGGAATGGGGTCTAATAAGCATGTTGATGGTTTGGATGAAGTAACTAATGAAAATAACTCAGACAGAACAATCGGAGAGAAAGAGTCTAACCAAATACCGGCATCACTGACAGCCAAAGATAACGATACATCTTGGGATGGTTATGAGTAATTTTTTCTGTAATAGTCAAAATTTTGTTAGCAAAGAAAGTCATGAAGTCATTACTAGTTAAAGTTAATGGAATACTCAGCTCAATAGAGCTCTGACTCTTTGTCAGCCTGGCTACAGTGCTGAAAAGAAACCTGGGGTTGTTCTTATTTTCTTCAATTAGTGATGAGTAGAAAGATGTCCTAGCTTCACGAAGGGCTTTCTTATAGAGCAACAAACTCTTTTTCCAGGCTAAGTGAAGATCTTCTAATTAGTGAGACGCCATTTCCTCTCCAACTTACGGGTTATCTGCTTTAAGCTACGAGTTTGTGAGTTATACCACGGAGTCAGACACTTCTGATTTAAAGCTCTCTTTTTCAGAGGAGCTACAGCATCCAAAGTTGTCTTCAATGAGGATGTAAACTATTGACAAGATACTCTAACTCCCTTACAGAGTTTAGGTAGCTACTCTGCTCTGTGTTGGTATATGACATTAGAGAACATAAAGAAGGAATCATATCCTTAACCTAGTTACAGTGCTTTCTGAAAGACTTCTAGTGTAATGAAACTTATTCCCCACTGCAGGGTAGTCCATCAGGGTAATGTAAATGTTATTAAAAAATGATCAGACGATAAATATTAGTATTAGGTTATAGCTGAAGATGCTAACGCTAGTAAAGGTACAGCATACACACCGCCAACAGGTCAAAATGCAACATTACAGGATTGTTTGGCCTCTTTGGCTGAAGTGTGCGCTCTACAAGTGCTTTTTTGAAATTGAGACTGTACTTCATTTGACATTCAATAGTCGTTTATCTATGACGACTGATGATTATATCCAGTGAAACTTTAAGCGCAGACACTTTGACAGCTGCAATGACGTCATTTTGAAAACAGAACAATCAACTCAATTAAGCATGTTGCTGACACACACAGTGCATGTGACAAAAATATAAACTGTGACAAAAAAAAATACACTTTGGCAATTAACCAAGCTTGAAAATCACATAATTATGTGAGTAGCTCCAATAAAACAAACGAAATGGGAACAAATGATGGAGTCCAGGTGACGTACGAAAGCATTTCATGTGATTTTCAAAAACTGACAACAAAATCTGACATATATGTTAAATTTCATACAATCAGGAAATCCAAATTCCACATCTAGATCTCACAGAATTTGTTCTCTGCTTGTGTAGACTTGCCCTGAAAAAAGGTTTAGCAAATAAATAAATAAATAAATGCAAACTTTTGATTTTCCTTTGCAGAACAACAACAGTGACGTCATCAGGTCGGAGGCTCTGGCGGGTAAAACGTTTGATTGACAGATGAATGAGAGTCAGGTGTTCATGCGCTCTTACCGGTCTGCAGCATCCCAGAACCGGATTCTTCCCTGAAGTCCTCCAGTACTTCATCATTTGAGACGGTCCGCATGAGGCCAAGAAGACAAAGTGCTAAAAGTTCCCACATCTTCTCTGTTACACGTTATTCAAAGAAATCTACAGAGACGTCTGAACACGTGACAGAAAAAATAAAAACTCCCACACTTTGTCAGCTTCCTTTGACTCTTCTGTAGAACTAAGTTGGAACTCCTTCTCCTCCTCCTCCTCACATCTCTTCCTCCTCCTGCAAGCAGCAGCTTCTCACCTCCTGCACTGACATCACCGCGCGTGCCCATCACACGCCCCGCCCCTTTGTCGGCTTTGAACTATACGTGCAGCAGGACCTCCGCCCACTTTGTGATGCTATTTTGTGGATTGTGAGCTACTCTGCATATATATATATATATATATATATATATATATATATATATATATATATATATATATATATATATATATATTGGCACAGGTTTTCACCTCTTCTCCTTCTGTGTTTTTCTCTAGCTCTGCTCCAAAATTCAAAGTCCCAACCTCACTAGACTGTGAATTCTTTGAACTCTATTTCGAATAAACATGGAATTGATCAGCTGGTCTCTCAACACTACTGACATCATTTTTCCAACAAGTAAATCAGGGCTGGGGGACCCTGCGTGCCCAAATGGAACCTATCCTGCGGGCTATGTTCTCATAACCTGGTAGAAAGGGCGCTTTGTGTGCTTGGCACCACTTTTCATGGAAGACGTTGAGGATTTATTTATTCTTATTTGCCTTTATGGTAGGCGCTGCCGTCCTACCGGAAAATTGGCAAGATGGCTGCCACACTACCACAACGCCACGTCTGTCCATCATGATTAATGAGGTGAGCAAGGCGGACAATCTCAGACTGCCTTAACTTTTGCAAGTTGGAAACCATCTTGGAGCAAATGTCTGCCCTGTAAAGGAATTGATGTTGAAGACCAGTTTAATATACACAATTGGGTTTGTACAGCTGAAGAGAGACCGTATTGGAATTTTGTGCCTCTCTGCTTAAACCAAAACATGGCAGCCTTATCAGCTACCAAAGGTTGAAAAGGTTGAAATCCCCTGAAGGATTCAACGGCCTTGGTGAAGATATTCGGGTCCCTCTTCATCTGCCCCTCCCTTACTGTCGTCAAGGCCACTCACATGGACAGAGACTGATGGTAAAAGGACTGCATTTATATATTTATATAGCGCTTTTCCATCTGCATCAGATGCTCAAAGCGCCTTACAATTATGCCTCACATTCACCCCAATGTCAGGGTGCTGCCATACAACGCGCTCACTACACACTGGGAACAATAGGGGATTAAAGGCCTTGCCCAATGGCCCTTAGTGATTTTCCAGTCAGGCGGGGATTTGAACCCATGATCTTCTGGACCCAAGCCAAACACCTTAACCACTAGACGCATCCACCCTTACTCCTCCTTTGTGTTTCTGTCCCCCCCCAGGCCCCCGCCCACACCACTCCCTTCCCCTTCCAGGGGGCAGCGCAGCTTTAGCTGCAGCAGCTCCCAGTTCACCCCCAAGCTTGGCTGCGTGGCCACGTGCTGCTGTCTCCCCCCCCCCACACACACACACACTCACATTGCCTCAGTTCGGATGATGGATTGTTTCAAAGTTTAGCATACATAAACAATCAAATGTATATGTGCGGATGTTTTCACTCTGATGTGTGCCATTATTACGTTCAACTAGTAATTTGTGGATTCATTGCTGTATTTTTGTCTGAGGTAACTGGGTGTGAAATGAATTGACTTTTTAGGGATCAATAAAGTTGTCTGAATCTACTGCCCCCTACTGGTTGCATGAACAGTGGCATTAAGCATCCCTTACTGGATGCTTGAGGTGAACTTGATCACACCTGATATATTTAGTTTCTTTTAAAAATTTTCACGCTGTCAGGACTTGCTTGAGTTTATCTACATCATGTCATACTAAAATATGACACTATTCTAAGTTATCAATGTGTTTTTATGCTTGTTAAATGCTCTGTGTTTCATATTTTATATATGGGGACTACAGATGTAAAATAGCATTGTGCTAATTGTGCTAAATCTGGCAAGTTACGTTAAATTATATAATATATGTACTGTCTATAAACAATTGTACATTCATCAATATGCACTGTCCCTGTCAAATAAACCAATAATGAATGAATGAATGAATGATGCTACACACTTATGAGAACGCACTCATGAAGCTGTCATGCAAAAATCACTAATTAGCAGTAAACTGCCCTGATGCACGAGCTGAAAAATGCATCCAGAAGAATGAAAAGGTGGAACGCTACACACTTTTGACACAAAATTCCTTCGCATTTGATGTATATTGCACAGACACATATGTCATAAATTCACATGTTAACATCCCATGCACACTTTGTGCAAGTGCCAAATGTACTTGGTGGATTGTTGGTCTTAAAGTTATTAAAAGTGAAACCATTTGCCTCTTTTGGAGTTCTACCACTAAATGTAATTGTTTTTATATCAAAACCAACCTTCTTACAAAGTTCAGCAGGAAATCTGTCCCTTCGTTTCTGAGCAATCCTGCAAATAAACTATACCTTGGACACAAAAACAAAACCATCTTTGCAAAAAAAAAAAAAAAAGCCCACAGCAATCTTTGCAAGGATGTATTTTTATTATCCTGGAGGAATGTAGCCTGTTCATCTTAATCATCAAGCAGGTTTTTACAAAAACAACAACAACAAAAAACTTTTCTTCTTCTATTTTAAATTTTCAGTTGTTTCATCCAGGTAGGCATCTGCAGTCCTCAAAAACATGCCCTCCGAGTCTCAAATGTTTATAGCGCATGTTCCTTTAACTATACATCATCTAATACATTAAAATTTACAACTCTTCACCCATAAATTTAAAATTTGGTCTCAGTCACGCTAAAGCTGAACCTGGAGGTCCAGAGGGGTAAAGCTACAGGGCAGATGGAGTGTCGTCTTGTTGCATAGCCCTACGTCAGTCAACAGTCAGCAGCAACAACGCAACTCTTTAGTTTACCTGTGGAGACACAAACAGAACTTTGCCTACAAACCCTCAGAGGAACATAGCAAATATGGCAGAATTCATGATTCTGATGAAAAGTTTTTACTAATTTATGGTTTCTTTCTTCTTTTTTTAAAGTGTTTGGCAGTATATTTGAAAGAGAAAGGCAAAGGCTGACCAAACATCCTGAAGCCAAAGTACATACTTTTTTTTAAACAAGACCTGGCATGCATTACAGTGCTTGTATCTGCAACTGCAAATGACTGACAAGATTCAGTACAAAAACATTTTTTTTTTTGCATTCTGTCCAGTACACCAGCTTCAAAGAAGTGTTTCATTCCATTGACTTTCCCTCATTTGTGTGTAGTAATGTTCATACCATCCAAAGTCATGCTGCATCTTGGAAAACGAGGCACTTAGTATTCATCCACATACACCGGAAGGACTCGCCATATGTGCACTTAGATCACTTACATCTAGGAGGTTTTACAAAAACATCAAATCAGCTCTGGTCCTGTTCCAACCCAGCTTAAATCTAGATTTTATATATATATATATATATATATTATATATTATAGTATATAGATTATATATATATATATATTATAAAATTTTTTTTCTTATTTCACAGGCAGTTTCTTGCTACTGTTGCAGTATTTCTCAAAAACCATCTTGAGTAAGTTTTCGATACCTGTTGTGCAGTGATTTGGTGAGATCCAAATAGTCCAGCAGATATGTGTAAGATCATTCAGTTTACGATCCAACCACCAAATTGGTATAAAACTCTGGAGAAGTCCTTTTTTCAAAAAGCCATTAAACCACATGAAATTTTAATTTTTGGGGTGTATAATGCTGAAGTGATTGTTTTATCTGTTCACCAATCCATTGCAATTAACATGCCTTCTAGACTCTTAAACACTGTTTCTCCTCAGTTTCCATCCTTATCCAGCCGGATTCCAGACCACCTCCAACATTGGGATCGGGGCCATCCTGTCCCAGAGGGCTGAGGGTGACAACCGCCTCCATCCCTGCACCTTCTTCTCCCGGCGCCTGTCTCCCGCTGAGTGTAACTATGACGTGGATAACTGAGAACTCCTGGCGATCAAGGAGGCATTGGAGGAGTGGAGGCATTGGCTGGAAAGTACTGCAGTTCCGTTTATAGTGTGGACAGATCGCAAAAACTTAGCTTACATCCAGTCAGCCAAAGGCTTAACTTCAGACAGGCCAGGTGGTCACTATTCTTTGGAAGGTTCAGTTTCACCATCACATACCGTCAGGGTCTAAGAATATTAAACTGAATGCTCTCTCTCGTCAGTTCCCCACAGAGATAAACCATCACCACCAGACCGGATCCTGCCCACTAATCTGGTAGTGGGGCAGCCTCACCTGGGACATTAAGAGAGTCTTCCAGGAGGCTCAATGCCAGCATCCTGATCCCGGAGACTGACATCCCGGGTGACTATTCATTCCACCAACCGCTTGTTCCAAGGTTCTTCAATTCTATCATTCATCCAAGATATCATGCCACCCTGGGACTCGTAGGACACTGGCCTTGGTGTCACGCTACCTTTTGGTGGACCACCATCCAGACAGATGTGAGGGATTTCATCCAAGCCTGCGCCATCTGCGCCAGGGGCAAGTCATCACATCAGCCACCGGCCGGCCTCCTCTGACTGCTGCCCACATCGAGTCGCCCCTGGTGGACTTCCGCCATCCAATGGTCACACCACCATGCCCACCATTGTGGACTGCTTCTCCAAGGCAGCATACTTTGTGGCCCTGCCTAAACTGCCATCTACCCAGGAGATCGCCGACCTTCTATTCCACCATGTTTTACGCCTGCATCGCATTCCTTTGGACATCATGTCAGACTAAGGACCCCACTTCACCTCTCACATTTGGAAGACTTTCTGTGTTGCACTCAAGGTCTCGGTCAGTCTCCCGTCCCGCAAACCGAGAACTTGAGTCCACCCTCCGGTACATCACATCTTCCCATCTGGCTTTGTGGAGTTCTCAGCTGCTGTGGGCGGAATATGCCCATTACACCCAAGTCAGCACTGGACTCTCACTGCACGAGGATTCCCTGGGATATCAAGCCTCTCCTGTTTCCAGCATAGGAAGAGGGAACTGGCAGTGCCAGCAGTACATGCCCACCTGCGGCACTGTCAGTGGGTGTGAAAGGTGGCCCGTTCCACCCTCCTCCGGATGAGGGGACTGGACCAAACGCCATGCAGATCAGTATCGCACCCCAGCCCCCAGTACCAACCAGGCCAAGAGGTGTGGTTATCGGCCAAAGACATACACTCAAGGACAGAAGGCACAAGTTGTTACCCTCAATTCATCTGTCCCTTTGAGGTGAACTGGGTGCTCAGTCTTTCCAGTCACTGAGGATCCATCCTACTTTCACGTCTCAAGCCAGTACACACTAGCCCCCTGTGTCCCCCAGCCGATCCCCCTCCTCCCGCCTGGCTCGTGGATGGCTATCTGGCCTGGACTGTGTGGCTGATCCTGGATGCACATCGTCGGGGGGAGGGGGCTCCTGGATGTTGCAGGGCCTCATCTTGGACCATCCCTGCTACATGACTTCTATTGTGCCCACCAGGAGGCCTGGTTGGTCACAGGGGGCTCCTGTTGTGTGATTTTCATACTCAGTTCTGAATCGTCCTGTTTTTTTTTTTTCTGTCTTCTTCAACGGCTCCTGCCTCCGTCAGCTCTGTGGTGCAGCCACCTGGTGTCGGTTCCCTGCCACCTCCGTCATTCTGGTCCAGTTGATTCTCCGGACTCCGGTGTCACATTGCACATTTCCAGATTCTGTGAATTCATTTGTACAATAAACTGTTATCCTGTTTTCCACCTCAGCTCCCAGCATTCTTGGCTCCTAATTCGGTTCAATTTGGGTTCAATTGTACACCAGTTATTAAACCCTGAACACCCCACAACCTATCACACATTGTTACTGGCATGTGTGCACATGTATTAAAAACAATGCACAATCCATCGAAAAAGCATGAAAATATTGTCTGCGTTAATTGCAATCCCCCCTTAGTCCACAGTACCAATATTTAATAGGTACAACATTGACATTAACCAGACTGTGCAAATATAGATGAACATACATATTTTGGGTGCCATCTTGAAAAAAAAAATGGCTGCCATCTTAAAAACTGAAGTCGCTAATGGAATTTTTGCAAAAAGTAGCCAAGAAGTACCATTATGCAAATTTGGTGCTTGTATCCAAAATGAAAGATTCTTATGATCTATGCGTTTGTCTTCTGCAAGAAAAGATATAGGACAAAACTAATTAAAGTAGGTTTAAAATGCACTTTTTTAAGACTACGAGGTTACAGTAGTCAATGTCAGTCCAGATTTCGGGGCACTGATAGAAAGTCTAGGCTTGTCGTCATTCATTCTTTAAACGATTCATGATTTTTGCATTACAAGGCTTTTGTTTTTTTTTTTTTGCAGTTGTCATAGCAACATTTACACAAGTTTGAGTTTTTTTTTCACCTTACAACTCAAACCACTAGCCAGGAAGGGGGTTGGGGCTCCAACTCCCTCAGTAACCCTTTTTCCCAGCTTCCCTGAGGTTGCATACAATTGTTTCAGCAGCATTTACATGATTAAATATCAATGTGAAGTAAGGCATACAATAATTTGAAAAATGTTTGTGCATCTGTTTGTTCCACTGCTCCTCTGAGATGCATGGGCCACTTTCCCCCCAAGCGTGCTGTGTGCCATGTAGGTCAACCCCAAAATTGCCCTGAAGGGGTTTGTTTTGGGCAAACATCAAGGTAATTGGAGCCAAAGGTAAAAAATATTTGGTTTATCTGTCCATTTCTTCCTTATTCTTCTCCCATCCTTTGGCTGATTTCCACCAAGTTGATATGTGAATGACAGTCAGTGCCAGAATTGTCCTTAAAGGTTTGTATTGGAAAAACTCAAAGTTGTTGGTGTCCAAGATTAAATTATGAGTTTCACTTCGATGACAAACACTTCGCACACATATATGGATGTGTCGTGTGGAATTAACCCAGGTTACACCAGATTTAACGAATGGCAATCATTGAGGGACAAGGTCACTGGGGTCCATGGATAAAATGTAAAGGGTTTTTTTTCCACTCCAATTTGCATCAAACTTTCCACACATATGGGGTGGGCTCCCAAATTTGTCAAAGGCCAGTGGTTGAGGTTAGGTCTGTTCGTTGACCTACTCTTCTCAGGTCTTTTATTGATTTCTACCAAGCTTGGTATGTCAATGAAGGTGCTCCTGAAATTCCCATTGAAATTTTAATTTTGAAAAGGTCAAGGAATTTGAGTTTCATTCCAATTTACCCAATTTAGGCCACAATTAGGTGGATTCCAGAAGTGGCCTGGCAAGGACAGTCAGAAGTTAGTCATTTGGTAAAGGTCAAAGTCAATGAAAAACTGGCATAGCCTTTAACCGTCTTCAGGGCCATGGGTACCATTGCCTAGTTGGCTTGAAAAATTAGTAAACATTTCATTGGCTGTCAAACCAATTACAACTGAGAATTTTAGCTAAAAAAGGTAGAATTATGTTGTTGAATTCTTGGAGACAAACTGAAAACTGATGCAAAATCCTAATCTACCTCCAAATTTAAGCGAACTTTTCTGACCAAGTCTACCAAAAATCCAGCAATTTTTCCACATCTTGTACAAAACAGAAACAAGAGTGATAACTATAACCTTTACCCTTCTCTCTCATTAAATGAATGTATACATAGGACGGAATGCTGTTGAAACAAGAGTATTACTTCATTATGACGGTATTTCGAAGAATTTGAATTAGGGTTTACCCAAGACATCAAGTATTTCATCAAACCATCACTTAGTGGATCCAGTCAAGTTGAAGATCTCTTTTAGCTGTAAAATTCTAATTAAATCATTAACAATACCAGGAAGCAGTGAGATGGATCTCAAAAATAGCTCAAAGTCATCATCCCCCCCCCCCCCCCCCACCCAAAAAAAAATGAGGAGATTTTGGCTTTTGTCTTCTGTTCAAACATTGTTCAAGGCAAAATACTTGAGGGTCTTCATGTGTGCTATAATTTCAGTGCAACAAATGGGGCTAGAAAAAGTCAACAGTAATGTTCATCTTATAAAAGGAGAAAGAGTTCCATTACAAGTTGGAATGAATTCTGTACCCCCTTTTACAGCACTTTCTACTGCCTTTTTCCTCAAAGATTACTCTATATTTACCTGCACACAGGACCCATAGTAGGTGCTGATGAACTGCCCACTCCACAGTGAACATGAAAACTGGTCCAAAGTCTTTAGCCATGTTAGCACCAGTCCTTTTCCTCCCTCTCCCTGAGACTACCTGTTCCCCTACTCCCTGACCCAGAGGCAGAGTTGACCCCCAGGGTAAAGTGGTACCCGTTAGGCACCGCCCCTGTCCGACCCTGTGTACCACCTGCTGTGGCGGGCATGGCAGCAGTTCCATGTGGAGCCGAATCTGTAGTAGAGGCAATGTTTCTGGCAGTGTGGGCCCCTCCATGGGTGCTGACAGTGTCTTGGAAGTCTTCTGTATCATCAAGGAGGCATTGTTGAGAAATGTCCTGTTGCAGTGGGTTCAAACTAGGGTCTGAAGTCATGTGGGTGACAGGTATCGGAGACTTGTCGTAGGCCGTGAGTAAGCGCTCATGCTCTGAAAGGCCACGGCTGAAGCGAGTTTTATAGGCCACAGCAGGACGAGGGGTGAGGGGGGTCTGGGGGAGCTGCCTACGACCACGGCCTGGAGTGCTGGTACCAGAGGTTAGTGACAAAGAGCCAGATTTAACCACAGTGCTACCAGGCTAAAAGGAAAAACAAAACAAAGAGTTATCAGGGGTCACTGTAAGATTAGCAAACATGCTAACATACAAATGGCAGTTAGATAATACACATACGAATGCTTGCATTACCACAGCAGTACAGTAACAAAGCTATACAGTGTATTGGCCTGAGTATAAGATGGTATATTTTCTTGGAAATACATTTGAAAACAATGGGTCATTTTATAGTCAGGGTCTAGACTTGAACCTATGGCAGAAATTCTGCATTTTATGATTTACAAAAACTGCACCTGTTTGAGGAGACCAGCATCTTGGCTTTCTCCTGGAGATGTAGATCGGCTGGGACCGGCTGACTTGGTGTGACAATGCTCCCTGTTGCCATAAGGCTCACAGGAGTAATACCGCTGCTTCTCTCCCGCCGAGGAGTGGTGTCTTCTCTCATGAGGTCGGCCACGGTCCCGATCCCGCGCTCGCTCTCTGGAAGCACTTTCAGGAGAAGGATCATCGAACGAACCTGAAGGATAATCGCAATGCATAAAAAACAATAAGGTAGATGGAAAATGTAGTTTAAAAGATAGAACTAAAGGTCCTAAACATATGATGAAGAACATCAAGACTAAGATTAGCAAGACTTTTTTTTAACAGAACAAAAGGCAGCATAGGATCAACCTGTCCACCTTCTGGGTTCAGTGTAGTTTTGGAAGATGTCATGTCTGCTTGTCTGTTTAAAAAACATAGTTCAGTCAGAATGTCTATCTGTCTATTTTCCTCTGCTTGGATGGATGGGTGAGATTTATTGTCATTGTCATTACACAGGTGCAACAACAACAAGATTATGTCCACACTCCAATTACCACAGACAAGATACAGCAATTAACCCACAATTATTACTTATTTACTGTAACAGTGACACACATCAGAATTAAAGAAAACACATATACATTTGACATTGTTTATGTGTACTAAACTTTGAAACAGTCTGTTTTCCGAATTGACGCGATGTGAGTGTGGGGAGGGGCCACAGCAACATGTAGTCGCCAATCCATTCTCCCCCAAGCTGGGGGAGAATGGGGAGCTACAGCAGCTAAAACTGCACGGCACCCCAGAGGGGGAAGGGAGTGGCGTGAGCGGGGGCCGGAATGGGATGGTGGATGGGGACAGTAGGGGGTGGAGGGGGGCTGGAGCATGCTTTCAATCTCTGTCCATGTGTGAGTGGCAAATGAGTCAGTTTCTGTCTGTGTGTGCTGGAGTTGCAAAAGATAAGAAAGAAGGCAGGCCGTAGAAAGGCCGTAGAAATTCTTCTGGAGGAAAACAACAGGGCATTTTGTCCTTCAGAGGCTGATAAGCCTGCCATGTTTATGGTTGAGCAGTGAAAAACACCTTTACAGCTCACATGAACAACCGGATCCAATTATGAGTATTCCCTGGTCTCCGACATCTTCCTTTGCAAGGCGTACATTTGCTCCGAGATGTTATCCAATTTGCGTCCGAGTTCAAGGGTTAACGCAGTCTGAGAATGTATCGCTTTGCCCAACTCAATAATCATGATGGACAGGTGAGGGGTCGTGGATCTGGTGGCAGCCATCTTGCCAATTCTCCGGTAGGATAGGGCAGCACATAAACCAATAAGTACCAGCCCTCCTACAATGAAACCAAATATAAATAAATCCTTGACGTCCTCCACAGAGAATGGCACAAAGCATGCAACACGCCATGTCTCCCAGCAGTCAAGAACATAGCCCGCAGGGTAGGTTCCATCTGGGCACGCAGGGTCCCCCAGCCCTGATTTCCTTGTTGAATAAATGGTATCAATAGCATTCAGAGAGACCAGCTGACCATGGTTAATCCAATATAGTTTGAAGAATTCACAGTCTGGTGAAGTAGGGGACTTGAAGGTTGGAGCAGAGATAGAGGAGAGAGGAGGAGATGCAACCGTCCTCGCTGGAGTCCCAAGATGTATGCTTATCTGGCAGTAGATAAGGTCATACAAATGCTCATCTTCCAAGCTTCCAAGGTGTCCCAGGACAGTGGGGATATACAATCCCTACACCATGTTCTGGGTGGCCTTGAGGTTCTCCAAGTTGGATATCCATGGAAAGCCATTTCTCAAAACTGTTTAGGAAGTATCCTAACAGGATGCAAACAGTATTAGAACTGTCTTCCCTCAAAGTGAAGGAACATTGGCTCTGCTCCATTTTTACATTATCTACAAACTTCTACTCACGAACCCTTGTTGGAAGGGGCATTAGCCCCTTTTAGGGCTTCACAGGTAAGATTTAAATAAGCGCAGGCAGGTGTCAAGCTTCCTTTTAACTCTATCCATAGTGTCTGGTCAATCTCAAGTACAACGAGAAAGTGTTCCAAAATTTAGGAGCCACAAACTGAAATGCACAAGGCAAACTGGTCTCAAGTGAAAGAGCAAGAATCCATCCATCCATCCATTTTCTTCTGCTTTATCCGGAGTCGGGTCATGGGGGCAGCAGCTCAAGCAAAGCTGCCCAGACCTCCTGAACAACACACACTTCCCTCAGCTCCTCCGGGGGAACCCCGAGGCGTTCCCAAGCCAGCCGAAAGACGTAGTCCCTCCAGCGTGTCCTGGGTCTTCCCCGGGGCCTCATCCTGATGGGACGTGCCCGGAACACCTCTCCAGCGAGGCATAAAGGGGGCATCCGTAAAAGATGCCTGAGCCATCTCAGCTGGCTCCTTTTGACGTGGAGGAGCAGCAGCTCAACTCCAAGCTCCTCAGGAGTGACCAAGCTCCTCACCCTATCTCTAAGGGAGCGCCCAGCCACCCTGCGGAGGAAACTCATCTCGGCCGCTTGTACTCGCGATCTCGTTCTTTTGGTCATGAGCCAAATCTCATGACCATAAGTGAGGGTTGGAACGTAGATCGATCAGTAAATCGAGAGCTTTGCCCCCCTACTCAGCTCTCTCTTCACCAGGGAGAGAGAGAGCAAGAATGATTAAAAAACAAACAATGAACTGCACTGTTTCCTTTTGTTGTGTCATCAGGGAGCATTTAAGTACAGGTCATGGTCATTGGGGTCAAGGTTAATGAATTTCCTTTTAAACCTGAATGGGGTCAAACTTTGTGCATAAATGTAGGTGGTTTCCTGATATATCTGGTAAGATCAGCCAAAGGACAGCGGTCAAGTTTATTGGGGTCAAAAATCAGATTTCCACCAGGCAGTGAAATGTTTTATCTGGAAATTCTATCTTCAACAAAGTGTCTACATCCCTGCTCATGTCATCCTACCCACTGTAACTACTGTAGTGACTTCTTAACAGCTACTTTTTGTCATGTCCCCAGTATTTGTAACAGCTGGTTAAAATTTACTAGTCTATAAGAGAAGGGAGGTAAAATGGGAGTCCGACAGAAAACCACTGGGCGCCACTAATCCAGTGAGACTGTTAACAGATGTACCACAATGTTACCAATAAGTGAGCAGGATTCACTGCAGTTGACATAAGTAGTTCAGCATGCTGTTGAGTACTGACATGGTTTTTTTGTGTGTCACAAAAATATTTTGCCAAATTTAATTATGTCTCTAATTAAAGGCAAATGAGTTGCTTCTTTCTGGACCTCAGATGTGTGGTATGAAGCAAAGCACTGGAGTGATTCCAATTCTCAGATTAAAACTGCGATGACAGAAACACAAAAGCCTATTCATCATCCTGATGTGTCGAGCACCGCCTATGGAAAGACCCGCTTTCTGTTTAGTCTCAGTTTAATAGAAGCAGAGAAAGCAGAGATGGCTGCGGGATGTTCTGTTATCTAGCTGAGAGGTACCCATAAATCCCTGCACTGGACCTGTCCGCTCTGGCCTTTCATCTAGACAATAAAGCCCAGCTGCTGCCCTCCAGCGTTAACTGAAGAAAACACACAGACAGCAGATATCAGACAATGAACATTCAAACACACAACTCCCGAGAAAAAAACTCTCAAAAAACACTGAACCTGAAACAGTTAACTCAAGCCCTTCTTTCCTTGCATCTGCCAGACTCTTTTTCTTTTCTAGTCTCATATTTAATATAACAAATTTCCTCTTTTGACTCAATATGTCTCTGCTGTCTATTGGCTACCCATAAAAGTAACACAATTTCCTACAATTCACCAGTGGTGGGCACAGCTAACCAAAAAGTTAGTTTCGATAACCATTAATCAGATAACTGAAGTTATCTTTTATGACGATAAACTGCTAAAAAATTTATCTTTATTACAGATAACCGATAACTTAGTATTGATTTGGACGCGGCCACATCAGATTACATAAAGCAGTTTCACTTTAAGGCTGCTGGGTAAATTCAAGCTTTACAAACACAAAGAACACACGAAAAATGAATAAACAGAAAATAAAACCCCAAACACTGTAATCATCTTTCAAAAGCAGTAAGACACAGTAACATGAAGAAAAGTCCCTCTGTACACACAGCTGCGCCATGAGAGCTCCTCTCCCACACAGAGTATTGGCGATTAAATTACAGCCACAAAGAAATAAAATAAAATAATGTTCAAATTAGTCTGTTTTGTTTTTGTGTCAAGTGGACAAGTCACTGTACGTCCAAAGTGAACCTGAACTACACTACCCACAATGCTCCCTGCGTCGACTGGCCAATCACGTTTTGCGCTTAATGATAATGTCATCGGCAAGCGACAGGCAGCCAGTGTGCTACAAACACACAACAAATGGACTAAAATGATTGATTTTAGGGTTTACAAATGTTTTTGACCATTAAACTTTACCAGCAAAAGAAAAAAATGTTATAGAACTGAAAGTTATCGGAACTAAATTTATCAGAAGATAATCCGATAGCAAAAACATTAGCTTCGATCATTATTTGCTATCGGATTAGCTCAGTGGTGTCCAAACTGTTCCAGAAAGGGCCGAGAGGGTGTAGTTTTTCTTTGCAGCCACTGACTCCAGCAGGTGATTTCACTGATGAACTCATCCCACCTGCTCAAAGTGATGTTAATCAGTGAAATCACCTGCTGGAGTCAGTGGCTGCAAAGAAAACCTGCACCCTTTCGGCCCTTTCTGGAATAGTTTGGACACCACTGGATTAGCTGAACTGTGCCCACCACTGCAATTCGCCCCGATGAGGTTTCGAATCTCAGAATTTCAAAATCAAAGAGCAGTGGCTGCACTGCGAGATGTCAACAACATGGTGAATTGCTACAGAACACTGTGATAATGCTGCATTTTAACCGCTATACATGAATAATGGCATCAACATTGCAAAGTAAAACTCTTTGTACATTGCATCTAAAACTCTAGTGAATATACAACCCCTGGCAAAAATTATGGAATCACCGGCCTCGGAGGATGTTCATTCTGTTGTTTAATTTTGTAGAAAAAAAGCAGATCACAGACATGACACAAAACTAAAGTCATTTCAAATGGCAACTTTCTGGCTTTAAGAAACACTATAAGAAATTAGAAAAAAAGATTGTGGCAGTCAGTAACGGTTACTTTTTTAGACCAAGCAGATGAAAAAAATATGGACTCACTCAATTCTGAGGAATAAATTATGGAATCACCCTGTAAATTTCCATCCCCAAAACTAACACCTGCATCAAATCACATCTGCTCGTTGACATTAACCCTATGTCATGAAATTGACCCTATGTGTCTTTTTGCAAGGAATGTTTTCACAGTTTTTGCTCTACGGCAAGATGCATTATCTTCTTGAAAAATGATTTCATCATCCTTAAACATCAGAAAAGTGTCCAAAATATCAACGTAAACTTGTGCATTTATTGATGATGTAATGACAGCCATCTCCCCAGTGCCTTTACATGACATGCAGCCCCATATCATCAATGACTGTGGAAATTTACATGTTGTCGTCAGGCAGTCATCTTTATAAATCTCATTGGAACGGCACTAAACAAAAGTTCCAGCATCATCACCTTGCCCAGTGCAGATTCAAGATTCATCACTGAATATGACTTTCATCCAGTCATCCACAGTCCACGATTGCTTTTCTTTAGCCCATTGTAACCTTGTTATTTTCTGTTTAGGTGTTAATGATGGCTTTCGTTTAGCTTTTCTGTATGTAAATCCCATTTCCTTTAGGCGGTTTCTTACAGTTCGGTCACAGACGTTGACTCCAGTTTCCTCCCATTCGTTCCTCATTTGTTTTGTTGTGCATTTTCGATTTTTGAGACATATTGCTTTAAGTTTTCTGTCTTGACGCTTTGATGTCTTCCTTGGTCTACCAGTATGTTTGCCTTTAACAACCTTCCCATGTTGTTTGTATTTGGTCCAGAGTTTAGACACAGCTGACTGTGAACAACCAACATCTTTTGCAACATTGCGTGATGATTTACCCTCTTTTAAGAGTTTGATAATCCTCTCCTTTGTTTCAACTGACATCTCTCGTGTTGGAGCCATGATTCATGTCAGTCCACTTGGTGCAACAGCTCTCCAAGGTGTGATCACTCCTTTTTAGATGCAGACTAACAAGTAGATGTGATTTGATGCAGGTGTTAGTTTTGGGGATGAAAATTTACAGGGTGATTCCATAATTTATTCCTCAGAATTGAGTGAGTCCATATTTTTTTCCTCTGCTTGGTCTAAAAAGTAACCATTACTGACTGCCAGAATCTTTTTTTCTTGATTTCTTATAGTGTTTCTTAAAGCCAGAAAGTTGCCATTTGAAATGACTTTAGTTTTGTGTCATGTCTGTGATCTGCTTTTTTTCTACAAAATTAAACAACTGAATGAATATCCTCCGAGGCCGGTGATTCCATAATTTTTGCCAGGGGTTGTATTATCTGGGTTTTTAGACATTGTTATTGTGTTTGTTTTATGTAAACACGTGAGAATCTTAAGTGATTTCACAGTTATTTCCAATGGGAATTGCCTTGAGCCACGATCGCATCCCGTTCTTGTCACTGTGGTGGAAAGTGAAGTTTGCTCTCTTAACTTACTGCTTATTGTCCTTTACAACACTGCTTGTGCTCTTTGTTCCAGAGTAATATATATAAGATGTCTGAAATTCAGTTTGCGTTTCTGAAGTTTCACGCAGGTTGAAAGTAGCAGACGGGGAATATTTGGAATATTTGTTTTGGCAATTGTTCAGGGGTCTAATGCATGCAGTCTCTTATAAATGTTAAAACCCCAATTCCAATGAAGTTGGGACGTTGTGTAAATTGTAAATAAAAACAGAATACAATGATTTGCAAAACCTCTTCAACCTATATTCAATTGAATACACCACAAAGACAAGATATTTAATGTTCAAACTGATAAACTTTATTGTTTTTGTGCAAATATTTGCTCATTTGGAAATGGATGCCTGCAACACATTTCAAAAAAGCTGGGACAGTGGTATGTTTACCACTGTGTTACATCACCTTTCCTTCTAACAACAGAAGGAAGTTGCCCATGCCATGGGCACTAACACACCCCCATACATCACAGATGTTGGCTTTTGAACTTTGCACTGGTAACAATCTGGATGGTCTTTTTCCTCTTTTGTCTGGAGGACATGACGTCCATAATTTCCAAAAATGATCTGAAATGTGGACTCATCAGACCACAGCACACTTTTCCACTTTGCATCTGTCCATTTCAAATGAGCTCAGGCCCAGAGAAGGCGGCAGCGTTTCTGGATGTTGTTGATGTATGGCTTTCACTTTGCATGGTAGTTTTAACTTGCGCTTGTAGATGTAGCGATGTACTGTGTTAACTGACAATGGTTTTCTGAAGTGTTCCTGAGCCCATACGGTAAGATGCTTTACACAATGATGCCGGTTTTTAATGCAGTGCCGCCTGAGGGATCGAAGGTCACGGGCATTAAATGTTGGTTTTTGGCCTTGCCACTTACGTGTAGAAAGTTTTCCAGATTCTCTGAGTCTTCTGATTATATTACGGACTGTAGATGATGGAATCCCTAAATTCCTTGCAACTGAACGTTGAGAAACATTATTCTTAAACTGTCGGACTATTTTTTCATGCTCGCCCCATCTTTGCTTGTGAATGTCTGAGCCTTTTGGAGATGATCCTTTTATACCCAATCATGACACTCACATTTAGTGTCCTCAGTTACCAAACGCTTATTGAGTGTTATTAGAAGGAAAGGTGATGTAACACAGTGGTAAACATACCACTGTCCCTGCCTTTTTGAAACGTGTTGCAGGCAACCATGTGAAAATGAGCAAATATTTGCACAAAAACAATGAAGTTTCTCAGTTTGAACATTAAATATCTTGTCTTTGTGGTGTATTCAATTGAATATAGGTTGAAGAGGATTTGCAAATCATTGTATTCTGTTTTTATTTACATTTTACACAACGTCCCAACTTCAATGGGATTGGGGTTGTACAAACAACCAAACTCATAACAGAAAAGTCAAAGGTGAAAAGAAATATAAGAAAATAAACAAAATACATGGTGCCTAAAGGCGTCGGCAGAAGCAATGCTTATCAAGGCCTACATCCCTGTATAAAGAACAGGGATACATGCCTGATCATAGACGTTTATATCCAAACACAATCTGAACCACAGCAGCATACAGCTACAGATAAAAGAAGTAAAATATTTCTCCAGACAGCTCCCAAAACACACACACACACACACACACACACACACACACACACACACACACACACACACACACACACACACACACACACACACACACACACACACACACACACACACACACACACACACACACACACACACACACACAGGTTCCATTATAGCAGCATCTAGATATAACAACTCAACCACATTCATCTAATACAAATCTAGAAAATACCATTTCTTTGTATAAATATTTGAACCAGTTGATATCTGGACATCGCTTAAGTTTCTCCGGTAAATTATTCCATTCTTTTGGGCCACATATGAAAAAGCACCCCCTAGTTGTCCTACCGCCAGCAATTGTAAAATAATATAAACCCCTTAAATTATACATTCCTTCTCTCTGCATAAAATATTCTTGAATTCTGAAAGGTAATTGTTTATTTTTCGCTTTATGCATGAACTGAACAGTCTTAAATGAAATCATATCATAAAGTTTTAATATCTTTGATTTAATAAACAACGGATTGGTATGATTCCGAAACCCTGAATTATGAATTATTCTTAATGCTCTTTTTTTGAAGGATGAATAATGATTGTAATGTAGTTTTATAGTTATTACCCCAAACTTCAGCAAAGCAATCAATGCACAATACAGAGTGTGTAGTGATTTACCATTGAGAATGTACTTTGCCTTGTTTAATATTGTAATATTTTTAGAAACTTTCTTTTTGATATGTTGAATATGTGCTTTCCAGTTAATTCTATCATCAATAATCACACCTACACACACCTACACACACCTACACACACACACACACACACACACACACACACACACACACACACACACACACACACACACACACACACACACACACACACACACACACACACACACACACACAAAACTTGTATAGACTTAAACTAGAATGTATCAAAGTACTGAAACAAAGAAAGGAAATACAAATAGCTAATCACGGCAGACATGGATTAGGAGGGATGAAGGTTACATTAACTGGAGAACAAAAAGAAGAAAATGGGAATCAGCTCAGTTATTACTCGAAATTGTTGACGTTCTAATAAGCCATCTATGTGTGGCCTGCATAAGTTCCAAGTGGTAGACTGGCCACTCGTTTGCTTCAGCCGTTTGTACGGAGTGGGTGGGCCAATGAGCTATCCAGTGTTATATACAGATCAGTGGTTTCACCAGAGCACAGTCAGCCATCGCATCTTCAGGGTTCCTGTTGGACCTTCATGGTTACTGTAGCGTCCATGAGGCACACAACGTCGCCACCGTATTTCACCCCAACAAGCAATCCCCTACTTGATCCGTTAGCCAGGTGTCACAGCAGAGAGGAGGGGTTGGATTGTGGCACCTGAATCATATTGTAGGTTACTTGACTGGACACGCATGTTTAATGAAGCAAGAGAGACACTGATTATGTGCCCATGAGAACTTTGTCAGTTATATATGCAGAGGTGCAACAGTTACTATAATGTCAGTTTGGTCACCTGGTTTGGGCATCGTATCACTTATCCTACTTACAAAACAGCTGGTGTAATTATCACTCTGGTGGCATCTTAGAGATCAGCCTTAAACTCAATATTAAAGCTAAACTATGCACAATGTAGAGGTGTTTATTAGCAGAAATGGAACACAGCATTCATTGCTATATGTGAATTAGTGTATCATTACCTGCAACTACAAATCTATGTGTTTTCATAAGCTAGGAATGAGCCTAGGTCCCTCATAGAGGTCAACATGTTGATACAATAGCCCAAAAGTTGAACATTACATGCACAACCGTTGGGCAGATAAATATAATGTCTTATCTTATTCGCCCAACCGTGATCGTGTATTTGACACGTTTTGTGCATCTGAACTACGTTTTTTTACATCACTTTTTAAGGCTCTATTGTGGCGTATGTCTGACACATTTAACGGCATCGTCTTTAATTACTGCGTAAACACCGCAATGGATCAAAACAGACAAACGCCATAAGCATTTTGAACAGAAGCCTGTTAACGATGACGAAACAGTTTTTGAACAAAATGCTGCTTGTTGGCTGTAAGATGGTGTTAGTTTGACACAGTTCCCTGGGTGTAATGAGCCAAACAGAACCGCTTGAGATCACAGCCCCTCTGTGGGGTGCGAACCCTCCCGCAGCCGGTGAAAAAATATCCGCCTTTTTTCCCTCCCGCATTGAAACCGGAAGTGAGCTTACAAGCGCCCTCATTGGTGCGTTGTGGTTGGGCGTATATGCTCGTATATTTACTTTATTGAACCAACGGTTGGGCGTATAGCCACTCCGTTTTTGTAAAATGAAGGTTCATGCATGTTGCTTGTCACAAAAGAAGACAAAGGAGCATGAATCCCCATTGCCAAGAAGAGAAAACATGACGCAAAACAAAATGCAAAATGCAATCTGCAACCTCACCACTAGATGACACTAAGCCAACATACTGTGGCTTTAAGTTATGTGTGTGCGACCGTTTACACGCACTCATACTTCATGCCACCCCCAGTCAAATGTTTGGACACGCCACTGATATGAGTGAAGTCAAATGGTGCAATGTGCTGCAAGGCTGAGCAGTTGAGCAGTTTCGCAGTTCAGCATCTTGCTCAAGGGCCTTTTGATACTCAGGTGCGCACAGGGAACAAACCCACCAACCCTTTAGTAAGTTGACCCACCTCATCACCTGAGCAGCATAACATTAAGAAAAATGTGCCTGAGGATAAGACAGGAATGACAGTTTACGATAATGTCTCCAGTATTATGTGTAGATGGAAAATTCATGGCTGTACAGTATTTATTGACATATGATAAGACAAACCACAGGCCCTAAAGTATTTGTGCATGAGTCTTATCTGGCCCCAATATTTAGGACCCTCACTTACACTTTATCCGCCACACGAGACTCATGAAATGGTTGAAGATTCTGACATTTTTGACGACAAGCACATCATAAAACGAAGAGTTCACAAAATTCCAGCCTCATTTCAGAAGATGGAGCAGAAATAAATGATGGTAAAGTACTGAACTTCAATGCAATGCCGTCTTTTATATATCAAGCGGCCGAAGCTGCAAAATGGAATAAAACTCATTCCTCTGGTATACCTTCAAATCTTATTTGCTGCTGGTAACCAGGAGTTTGGTTAATAAATATTTGCTGTCCCGCTGATCAGCATCTAGAAAGTCAGTTACTCTCACAACCTCTTTCTGTAGCAAAAAGTCTGTCGCTGGTTTGAAACTACCTGAAAAATGCTCAAAGTGCCACTTGTAATCCATCCACAGGGACACACAACCAAGTTCTAGAAAACCAGAGATCATTGCTAACACAACCGGTTGAGACAGGGCCATGAAGTGATTGAGTTCTCAAGACTGAAAATCCCAGCATGCATTGCAAACGGGGTGCAGCTAGTTTTTCAAGATGGCAGCTGCTGTGATTTGGTGCTATATAAATAAATCCAGGAGCGTATCTAAGTTCAGGTGGGTGTGGGGCGAGGGGGCCCGGTAACACACCCACCCCTTCTGGAAAAATTTTAAAATCTATAGCCTTTTTCCCACATTCTAAGACAATCTGGGAAGCTAAATACTGACAACAGTCATTGTTCTTATACACAATTTTTAATTTAAACACTGGAAATTTAATTCTGCATGCAGCAGCTTTTAATCAGCCTTTGTTTACGCAAGACCTTTTCCATATTTTATCACACCTTTGGTCAGATCTGAAACTAAAAATCTAATTAACTTGTGGCCATATGGCAAATATGCACTGCATCATGGACAAGCATCTCATGGAAATTGCAGCCAATTTTAAATGATCAAACCATGTTTTTGATTTTTTTTTTTTTTAATATACTACATGCTGCCCACCAGGGGCCTTGCTGACAGCAAGACTTGGTGGAATTTGGATTTCTACAGTGCAGTATGTTTGTTGGATTCTTAGCAGTCTTACAAAAAAAACAAAACAAAACAAAACAAAAAACAACAACAACAACAACAAAAACAAAACAAAACAAATCCTCACAAATCATGGAGGAAAAAGTGGATCTAATCTGGAATATATGTCATTAAATGTTGGGGCCAATCTGCACACAAAAAAGGACTTTGTGATTCCTATAAATGCTAAAGATTGTATTTCTAACTGGTGAAATTCATCCAAAAATACACAACTATGACAGGGCTATAAATTGAATGTGCCTATGCATTAACAGTCTATCATGTGGTCAAAAAAAACGGGATGAAGTGCAAACACTGACTCGCCAACGGTACTCCATTTTACTGGGACTCTACTCCTCTTGAACATCTTTTGATACACTGATTGTTGTGATGACTAGACTCTATATGTATATCATTGCTTAACTGCAGCATTTCTGTCTTTGCATGTTTGTAAATGCCTTGTTGTGGTTTTGTTTTATTTCACCGTTTGCTACTGTTGCTGAAACAGATGGCCACCCACTGAGTCTGGTGTGCTTGAGGTTTCTTCTCATCATCCTCAAAAAATTTCCCCTTACCACTGTTACCATTCAACAACTTTCAACTTTTTTCTTGTATAGCGCCAAATCACAACAAACAGTTGCCCCAAGGCGCTCCACATTGCAAGGCAAGGCCATACAATAATTATGAAACACAGTCTACGTCTAAAGCAACATAACCAAGGGATGGTCCAGGGTCACCCGATCCAGCCCTAACTATAAGCCTTAGCGAAAAGGAAAGTTTTAAGCCTAATCTTAAAAGTAGAGAGGGTATCTGTCTCCCTGATCTGAATTGGGAGCTGGTTCCACAGGAACCAGCTGATTTTAGAGATATTGCGTAAATGCAAAAAGGCAGTCCTACATATTTGTTTAATATGCGCTTTGAATGACATATCCTGATCAAAAATAACTCCAAGATTTCTCACAGTATTACTAGAGATCAGGGAAATGCCATCCAGAGTAACGATCTGGTTAGACACCATGCTTCTAAGATTTGTGGGGCCAAGTACAATAACTTCAGTTTTATCTGAGTTTAAAAGCAGGAAATTAGAGGTCATCCATGTCTTTATGTCTGTAAGACAATCCTGCAGTTTAGCTAATTGGTGCGTATCCTCTGGCTTCATGGATAGATAAAGCTGGGTATCATCTGCGTAACAATGAAAATTTAAGCAATACCGTCTAATAATACTGCCCAAGGGAAGCATGTATAAAGTGAATAAAATTGGTCCTAGCACAGAACCTTGTGGAACTCCATAATTAACTTTAGTCTGTGAAGAAGATTCCCCATTTACATGAACAAACTGTAATCTATTAGACAAATATGATTCAAACCACCGCAGCGCAATGCCTTTAATACCTATGACATGCTCTAATCTCTGTAATAAAATTTTATGGTCAACAGTATCAAAAGCAGCACTGAGGTCCAACAGAACAAGCACAGAGATAAGTCCACTGTCCGAAGCCATAAGAAGATCATTTGTAACCTTCACTAATGCTGTTTCTGTACTATGATGAATTCTAAAACCTGACTGAAACTCTTCAAATAGACCATTCCTCTGCAGGTGATCAGTTAGCTGTTTTACAACTACCCTCTCAAGAATCTTTGAGAGAAAAGGAAGGTTGGAGATTGGCCTATAATTAGCTAAGATAGCTGGGTCAAGTGATGGCTTTTTAAGTAATGGTTTAATTACTGCCACCTTAAAGGCCTGTGGTACATAACCAACTAACAAAGATAGATTGATCATATTTAAGATTGAAGCATTAAATAATGGTAGGACTTCCTTGAGCAGCCTGGCAGGAATGGGGTCTAATAAGCATGTTGATGGTTTGGATGAAGTAACTAATGAAAATAACTCAGACAGAACAATCGGAGAGAAAGAGTCTAACCAAATACCGGCATCACTGAAAGCAGCCAAAGATAACGATACATCTTTGGGATGGTTATGAGTAATTTTTTCTGTAATAGTCAAAATTTTGTTAGCAAAGAAAGTCATGAAGTCATTACTAGTTAAAGTTAATGGAATACTCAGCTCAATAGAGCTCTGACTCTTTGTCAGCCTGGCTACAGTGCTGAAAAGAAACCTGGGGTTGTTCTTATTTTCGTCAATTAGTGATGAGTAGAAAGATGTCCTAGCTTCACGAAGGGCTTTCTTATAGAGCAACAAACTCTTTTTCCAGGCTAAGTGAAGATCTTCTAAATTAGTGAGACGCCATTTCCTCTCCAACTTACGGGTTATCTGCTTTAAGCTACGAGTTTGTGAGTTATACCACGGAGTCAGACACTTCTGATTTAAAGCTCTCTTTTTCAGAGGAGCTACAGCATCCAAAGTTGTCTTCAATGAGGATGTAAAACTATTGACAAGATACTCTAACTCCCTTACAGAGTTTAGGTAGCTACTCTGCTCTGTGTTGGTATATGACATTAGAGAACATAAAGAAGGAATCATATCCTTAAACCTAGTTACAGTGCTTTCTGAAAGACTTCTAGTGTAATGAAACTTATTCCCCACTGCAGGGTAGTCCATCAGGGTAAATGTAAATGTTATTAAAAAATGATCAGACAAAAGGGAGTTTTCAGGGAATACTGTTAAGTCTTCTATTTCCATACCATAAGTCAGAACAAGATCTAAAATATGATTAAAGTGGTGGGTGGACTCATTTACTTTTTGAGCAAAGCCGATAGAGTCTAATAATAGATTAAATGCAGTGTTGAGGCTGTCATTCTCAGCATCTGTGTGGATGTTAAAATCGCCCACTATAATTATCTTATCTGAGCTAAGCACTAAGTCAGACAAAAGGTCTGAAAAATTCACAGAGAAACTCACAGTAACGACCAGGTGGACGATAGATAATAACAAATAAAACTGTTTTTTGGGACTTCCAATTTGGATGGACAAGACTAAGATACAAGCTTTCAAATGAATTAAAGCTCTGTCTAGGTTTTTGATTAATTAATAAGCTGGAATGGAAGATTGCTGCTAATCCTCCGCCACGGCCCGTGCTACGAGCATTCTGACAGTTAGTGTGACTCGGGGGTGTTGACTCATTTAAACTAACATATTCATCCTGCTGTAACCAAGTTTCTGTTAGGCAGAATAAATCAATACGTTGATCAATTATTATATCATTTACCAACAGGGACTTAGAAGAAAGAGACCTAATGTTTAATAGACCACATTTAACTGTTTTAGTCTGTGGTGCAATTGAAGGTGCTATATTATTTTTTCTTTTTGAATTTTTATGCTTAAATAGATTTTTGCTAGTTATTGGTGGCCTGGGAGCAGGCACCGTCTCTACGGGGATGGGGTAATAGGGGGATGGCAGGGGGAGAGAAGCTGCAGAGAGGTGTATAAGACCACAGCTCTGCCTCCTGGTCCCAACGCTAGACAGTCACAGTTTGGAGGATCCCAAAAAATTGGCCAGATTTCTAGAAATGAGAGCTGCTCCCTCTAAAGTGGGATGGATGCCGTCTCTCCTAACAAGACCAGGTTTTCCCCAGAAGCTTTGCCAATTATCAATGAAGCCCACCTCATTTTTTGGACACCACTCAGACAGCCAGCAATTCAAGGAGAACATGCGGCTAAACATGTCACTCCCGGTCTGATTGGGGAGGGGCCCAGAGAAAACAACAGAGTCCGACATTGTTTTTGCAAAGTTACACACCGATTCAATGTTAATTTTAGTGACCTCCGATTGGCGTAACCGAGTGTCATTACTGCCGACGTGAATTACAATCTTACCAAATTTACGCTTAGCCTTAGCCAGCAATTTCAAATGTCCTTCGATGTCGCCTGCTCTGGCCCCCGGAAGACAATTGACAATGGTTGCTGGTGTCGCTAACTTCACATTTCTCAAAACAGAGTCGCCAATAACCAGAGTTTGATCCTTGGCGAGTGTATCGTCGAGTGGGGAAAAACGGTTAGAGATGTGAACGGGTTGACGGTGTACACGGGGCTTCTGTTTAGGGCTACGCTTCCTCCTCACAGTCACCCAGTCAGCCTGCCTTCCCGACTGCACGGGGTCTGCCAGGGGGGAACTAACGGCGGCTAAGCTACCTTGGTCCGCACCGACTACAGGGGCCTGGCTAGCTGTAGAATTTTCCACGGTGCGGAGCCGAGCCTCCAATTCGCCCAGCCTGGCCTCCAAAGCTACGAATAAGCTGCACTTATTACAAGTACCGTTACTGCTAAAAGAGGCCGAGGAATAACTAAACATTTCACACCCAGAGCAGAAAAGTACGGGAGAGACAGGAGAAGCCGCCATGCTAAAACGGCTAAGAGCTAGTAGCTACGCTAAGCTAGCGGATTCCCAAACAGGGAATCCGACACTAGACAGGCTGTGGAGCAGCACAGGTAACGCACGACAACAGTGCTAAAATAAAATAAAAATCCACTAGACAGGCTGTGGAGCAGCACAGGTAACGCACAACAACAGTGCTAAAAAATAAAATAAAATAAAAATAAAAATCCACTGGACAGGCTGTGGAGCAGCACAGGCAACGCACGACAACAGTGCTAAAACAAAATAAAAATCCACTAGACAGGCTGTGGAGCAGCACAGGTAACGCACGACAACAGTGCTAAAACAAAATAAAAATCCACTAGACAGGCTGTGGAGCAGCACAGGTAACGCACAACAACAGTGCTAAAAAATAAAATAAAATAAAAATAAAAATCCACTGGACAGGCTGTGGAGCAGCACAGGTAACGCACAACAACAGTGCTAAAAAATAAAATAAAATAAAAATAAAATCCACTGGACAGGCTGTGGAGCAGCACAGGCAACGCACGACAACAGTGCTAAAACAAAATAAAAATCCACTAGACAGGCTGTGGAGCAGCACAGGTAACGCACAACAACAGTGCTAAAACAAAATAAAAATCCACTAGACAGGCTGTGGAGCAGCACAGGTAACGCACGACAACAGTGCTAAAACAAAATAAAAATCCACTAGACAGGCTGTGGAGCAGCACAGGTAACGCACGACAACAGTGCTAAAACAAAATAGAAATCCACTAGACAGGCTGTGGAGCAGCACAGGTAACGCACGACAACAGTGCTAAAACAAAATAAAAATCCACTAGACAGGCTGTGGAGCAGCACAGGTAACGCACAACAACAGTGCTAAAACAAAATAAAAATCCACTAGACAGGCTGTGGAGCAGCACAGGTAACGCACAACAACAGTGCTAAAACAAAATAAAAATCCACTAGACAGGCTGTGGAGCAGCACAGGTAACGCACGACAACAGTGCTAAAACAAAATAAAAATCCACTAGACAGGCTGTGGAGCAGCACAGGTAACGCACAACAACAGTGCTAAAACAAAATAAAAATCCACTAGACAGGCTGTGGAGCAGCACAGGTAACGCACGACAACAGTGCTAAAACAAAATAAAAATCCACTAGACAGGCTGTGGAGCAGCACAGGTAACGCACGACAACAGTGCTAAAACAAAATAGAAATCCACTAGACAGGCTGTGGAGCAGCACAGGTAACGCACGACAACAGTGCTAAAACAAAATAAAAATCCACTAGACAGGCTGTGGAGCAGCACAGGTAACGCACGACAACAGTGCTAAAACAAAATAAAAATCCACTAGACAGGCTGTGGAGCAGCACAGGTAACGCACAACAACAGTGCTAAAACAAAATAAAAATCCACTAGACAGGCTGTGGAGCAGCACAGGTAACGCACGACAACAGTGCTAAAACAAAATAAAAATCCACTAGACAGGCTGTGGAGCAGCACAGGTAACGCACGACAACAGTGCTAAAACAAAATAGAAATCCACTAGACAGGCTGTGGAGCAGCACAGGTAACGCACAACAACAGTGCTAAAACAAAATAAAAATCCACTAGACAGGCTGTGGAGCAGCACAGGTAACGCACGACAACAGTGCTAAAACAAAATAAAAATCCACTAGACAGGCTGTGGAGCAGCACAGGTAACGCACGACAACAGTGCTAAAACAAAATAAAAATCCACTAGACAGGCTGTGGAGCAGCACAGGTAACGCACAACAACAGTGCTAAAACAAAATAAAAATCCACTGGACAGGCTGTGGAGCAGCACAGGTAACGCACAACAACAGTGCTAAAAAATAAATAAAATAAAAATAAAAATCCACTGGACAGGCTGTGGAGCAGCACAGGCAACGCACGACAACAGTGCTAAAACAAAATAAAAATCCACTAGACAGGCTGTGGAGCAGCACAGGTAACGCACGACAACAGCGCTAAATAAAAATCCACTGGACAGGCTGTGGAGCAGCACAGGTAACGCACGACAACAGCGCCCAAAAAAATAAAATAAAAATCAAAATCCACTGGACAGGCTGTGGAGCAGCACAGGTAACGCACGACAACAGTGGTAAAAAATAAAATAAAAATCCACTGGACAGGCTGTGGAGCAGCACAGGTAACGCACGACAACAGTGCTAAAAAAAAAATAAAATAAATAAATAAATAAAATAAAATAATAAAATAAAAATCCACTGGACAGGCTGCGGAGCAGCACAGGTAACACACGACAACAGTGGTAAAAAATAAAATAAAAATCCACTAGACAGGCTGTGGAGCAGCACAGGTAACACACGACAACAGTGCCAAAAAAATAAAATCAAAATCAAAATCCACTGGACAGGCTGTGGAGCAGCACAGGCAACGCACGACAACAGTGCTAAAACAAAATAAAAATCCACTAGACAGGCTGTGGAGCAGCACAGGTAACGCACAACAACAGTGCTAAAAAATAAAATAAAATAAAAATAAAATCCACTGGACAGGCTGTGGAGCAGCACAGGTAACGCACAACAACAGTGCTAAAAAATAAAATAAAATAAAAATAAAAATCCACTGGACAGGCTGTGGAGCAGCACAGGTAACGCACAACAACAGTGCTAAAAAATAAAATAAAATAAAATAAAAATCCACTGGACAGGCTGTGGAGCAGCACAGGTAACGCACAACAACAGTGCTAAAAAATAAAATAAAATAAAAATAAAAATCCACTGGACAGGCTGTGGAGCAGCACAGGTAACGCACAACAACAGTGCTAAAAAATAAAATAAAATAAAAATAAAAATCCACTGGACAGGCTGTGGAGCAGCACAGGCAACGCACGACAACAGTGCTAAAACAAAATAAAAATCCACTAGACAGGCTGTGGAGCAGCACAGGTAACGCACGACAACAGCGCTAAATAAAAATCCACTGGACAGGCTGTGGAGCAGCACAGGTAACGCACGACAACAGCGCCCAAAAAAATAAAATAAAAATCAAAATCCACTGGACAGGCTGTGGAGCAGCACAGGTAACGCACGACAACAGTGGTAAAAATAAAATAAAAATCCACTGGACAGGCTGTGGAGCAGCACAGGTAACGCACGACAACAGTGGTAAAAAATAAAATAAAAATCCACTGGACAGGCTGTGGAGCAGCACAGGTAACGCACAACAACAGTGCTAAAAAAAAAATAAAAAAAAAAAAATAAAAAAAAAAAAAATAAAATAAAATAAAATAATAAAATAAAAATCCACTGGACAGGCTGCGGAGCAGCACAGGTAACACACGACAACAGTGGTAAAAAATAAAATAAAAATCCACTGGACAGGCTGTGGAGCAGCACAGGTAACACACGACAACAGTGGTAAAAAATAAAATAAAAATCCACTGGACAGGCTGTGGAACAGCACAGGTAACGCACGACAACAGTGCTAAAAAATAAAATAAAAATCCACTGAACAGGCTGTGGAGCAGCACAGGTAACACACGACAACAGTGGTAAAAAATAAAATAAAAATCCACTGGACAGGCTGTGGAGCAGCACAGGTAACACACGACAACAGTGGTAAAAAATAAAATAAAAATCCACTGGACAGGCTGTGGAGCAGCACAGGTAACGCACGACAACAGTGCTAAAAAATAAAATAAAAATCCACTGAACAGGCTGTGGAGCAGCACAGGTAACGCACGACAACAGTGCTAAAAAATAAAATAAAAATCCACTGGACAGGCTGTGGAGCAGCACAGGCAACGCACGACAACAGCGCCAAAAATAAAATAAAAATCCACTGAACAGGCTGTGGAGCAGCACAGGTAACGCACGACAACAGTGCTAAAAAATAAAATAAAAATCCACTGGACAGGCTGTGGAGCAGCACAGGTAACGCACGACAACAGTGCTAAAATAAAATAAAAATCCACTAGACAGGCTGTGGAGCAGCACAGGTAACGCACAACAACAGTGCTAAAAAATAAAATAAAATAAAAATAAAAATCCACTGGACAGGCTGTGGAGCAGCACAGGTAACGCACAACAACAGTGCTAAAAAATAAAATAAAATAAAAATAAAAATCCACTGGACAGGCTGTGGAGCAGCACAGGTAACGCACAACAACAGTGCTAAAAAATAAAATAAAATAAAAATAAAAATCCACTGGACAGGCTGTGGAGCAGCACAGGCAACGCACGACAACAGTGCTAAAACAAAATAAAAATCCACTAGACAGGCTGTGGAGCAGCACAGGTAACGCACGACAACAGCGCTAAAACAAAATAAAAATCCACTAGACAGGCTGTGGAGCAGCACAGGTAACGCACGACAACAGCGCTAAATAAAAATCCACTGGACAGGCTGTGGAGCAGCACAGGTAACGCACGACAACAGTGCTAAAAAATAAAATAAAAATCCACTGAACAGGCTGTGGAGCAGCACAGGTAACACACGACAACAGTGGTAAAAAATAAAATAAAAATCC
This sequence comes from Thalassophryne amazonica, assembly GCF_902500255.1. NCBI lineage: Eukaryota > Metazoa > Chordata > Actinopteri > Batrachoidiformes > Batrachoididae > Thalassophryne > Thalassophryne amazonica. The sequence goes on from NC_047119.1 coordinate 51,095,902, forward strand.
ACTGGACAGGCTGTGGAGCAGCACAGGTAACACACGACAACAGTGGTAAAAAATAAAATAAAAATCCACTGGACAGGCTGTGGAGCAGCACAGGTAACGCACGACAACAGTGCTAAAAATAAAATAAAAATCCACTGAACAGGCTGTGGAGCAGCACAGGTAACGCACGACAACAGTGCTAAAAAATAAAATAAAAATCCACTGGACAGGCTGTGGAGCAGCACAGGCAACGCACGACAACAGCGCCAAAAAATAAAATAAAAATCCACTGAACAGGCTGTGGAGCAGCACAGGTAACGCACGACAACAGTGCTAAAAAATAAAATAAAAATCCACTGGACAGGCTGTGGAGCAGCACAGGTAACGCACGACAACAGTGCTAAAATAAAATAAAAATCCACTAGACAGGCTGTGGAGCAGCACAGGTAACGCACAACAACAGTGCTAAAAAATAAAATAAAATAAAAATAAAAATCCACTGGACAGGCTGTGGAGCAGCACAGGTAACGCACAACAACAGTGCTAAAAAATAAAATAAAATAAAAATAAAAATCCACTGGACAGGCTGTGGAGCAGCACAGGTAACGCACAACAACAGTGCTAAAAATAAAATAAAATAAAAATAAAAATCCACTGGACAGGCTGTGGAGCAGCACAGGCAACGCACGACAACAGTGCTAAAACAAAATAAAAATCCACTAGACAGGCTGTGGAGCAGCACAGGTAACGCACGACAACAGCGCTAAATAAAAATCCACTGGACAGGCTGTGGAGCAGCACAGGTAACGCACGACAACAGCGCCCAAAAAAATAAAATAAAAATCAAAATCCACTGGACAGGCTGTGGAGCAGCACAGGTAACGCACGACAACAGTGGTAAAAAATAAAATAAAAATCCACTGGACAGGCTGTGGAGCAGCACAGGTAACGCACGACAACAGTGGTAAAAAATAAAATAAAAATCCACTGGACAGGCTGTGGAGCAGCACAGGTAACACACGACAACAGTGGTAAAAAATAAAATAAAAATCCACTGGACAGGCTGTGGAGCAGCACAGGTAACACACGACAACAGTGGTAAAAAATAAAATAAAAATCCACTGGACAGGCTGTGGAGCAGCACAGGTAACGCACGACAGTGCTAAAATAAAATAAAAATCCACTAGGCAGGCTGTGGAGCAGCACGACAACAGTGCTAAAAAATAAAATAAAAATAAAAACGAAAGCGTTAGCAAGCTAGTTAGCTTGCCAACGCTGATGAAGGTTAGCTGATAAAAGAGCTCCGTCGCGATGCTTCGACCGTTAGAGGTCTTCTTTAGGCGTTGGAGCACGGTGAAAAAGTAAAAAAAAGTAAAAAAGTCTTGAAAAAGACTGTTAATTCAAAGAACTCAAACAGCTCAGTTCAAACAGCTAACAGATACAGCAGAACACCGCTGTGCTCCGGAACCAGAAAAAAAGTCCACCCTCCACCACAATCCACCACAATGGTCCACCCTCCACCATTGTGCTTACTCAAGGCATGGGAAAGGTTTCTACCTTACCCATGTGTACCACTGTGTGGCAACTTATGTTGTGGTTTGATGTTGTATAAATAAAATGAACTGAATGATAGTAATAACAGATTGGTATCAAAAAGTGAGTGCCTTGTATGAATTCTTGTAGAAGTTAGGAGTTTTGTGTGTGTGTGTGTGTGTGTGTGCCAAGTTCAGTTCAAAAACATAATGAAAAAAAAAAATACAACCCATCAAAATCCCCAATATCATCTAATAAGAAAAGCCATTGAAATCCCCAAAATCATCTAACAATAAAACCCATCAAAAACCCCAATATCACCTACAATTAAAAGCCATTAAATTCCGCAATACTGCCTTAAAAATAAAACCAAGCAAATTCCCCAATATCATCTAAAAATAAAACCCATTAAAATCGCTAAGGTCATCTAAAACTAAAGTTCCTGATCACTGTGGGTTATTTGGGTGGGTGGGTCTTCACTTTTTCTTACCGACAGTGATGGACGGCGCCACTGCCACTGCACTGTCCAGCGATTTCTGCTTCTTGTCTTTGTCCCGGCGGTGATGGCAGTGGTGATGATGGTGATGGTGGTGGGACCTGTCCTGGACTTGGGCCTGTCCCGGGCTTGTGGAGGATTGTGCTGGGCCAGACCGTTCCAGGCTGTACTCCTTCAGACTGATCTCCTGGGGGTGCTGTGGCGTTAGAGAAGATGCCGAACGTCTTATAGGACTAAGGTCGGCTATCGGCTGACAGAAACAGACACATGGTAGTTAGTGAGAAGGAAGTGGATCAGGTTATGTCTCATCCACATAAATATCCATGACAGACAAATGACAGGACCAAAGATTGATACTCAACCTGTTCTTCTCCAGGCACAGATATTTAAAAGGTTTGAGAAGAATGAGCAACTCTCCCACAGTAAATACAAAACTTGTACGCTAGCAGGACTGTTTGTTAGTGAATGAAGAAGCGGTGGGCTGGTGACAGTGGCCTTTGTGGTGTTTTATACTAATGTTCTGAAGTGGTCCAGAGAAGCTCATTTTCAGAGTTGTTAGCAGTTTCACAACTGTACAATTATTTTTTTTTTCTTTTTAAAATTTTTTGGGGGTCACGTCAAGTTATCTCTGCTATACACCAGTCACTCAATCCTGAGACAGATACTCTCCAAATAAATCCAACAATCTCTGTGCATTACAATTATAATTTGATTTCAACTCAAGCATGATGTGTGTGAGATCCTCTTGATCCAGAATGGATCCATATGTTGATTTGGCACAAGTTTTACACCAGATGTCACTGCGGACACAACTACACAGATACAGGGAGACTGAGGCACAATGTGGCCTTAGAACCCTGGACCCGGTGTCGCCAACCGAACAGTCCCTGCTAAAAATAAAATAATAAGCATCAGCATTGATTCACCGATTATTACCTAGTTTCTGCTTAAAAAGGGCCTCCTTTCTGCTTAAAACTGACTTTAGAATGATTTTAGAGGTTTTACTTTGTCATCTAATGGTTAATAATCACATTATTCCCTTTGATCGCTTTGGGTGTAGAGAGTCAGACTCAGATGTGCTGCTGCCCCATCTTATTATGAAATCATGCTCCGCCATAGTCCATGGTCCAAACGTGTTCAGATAAAATCTGAGGCAAACATTTTTCTTCTTCTTCTAAGTTGGATTAGAACTTTTTGTGGTACACAGCACCAACTACTGGACAGGAGGAACCTAGCAGTCAATGTGACTCACTGATTTCAAAATGCAGCTCTTTTCAACCAGATGTGTGGCGCCGTGACATGTCAATCATCTGTGTCCAGTCAGATTTCAGGGGAGTCCAGTGCAACCCTGGCCTCCGCTCTAGCTCCACACATGCCAGGAAGTGTTCAACATTTGACATTTCCTGTTTCATTGTGGACTCAAAATTTGGCACTTCCTGTTTGGGATCCCTGTACCATAAGCGAGCTGCACGGCGCTTCGCTTGTATTATTATTATTATTATTATTATCCTTTCCTTTGTGCTTGCAACTGTCGGGATGTTATTAGTTGCTACTTGTAATTATTTTGTGTGTTGTGTGTTCATTTTGTAATTATTAGTTTTTGTGTTCTCCACAACATTTTAGCAGACAAGAGTGTGGGGCCCTTGACTTTGCGCCCTTGTTCTTCAGCCTGGGCACATGCATGCATGAATCCAGCTGTGTTCTGTTTATGGATTTGATCCAATCACAACTTCGTTCACAACTCCAACAGTTTTTTACTTACTGTTTTAGGAAACTCAGTGAGATGTTATCGTTATGCATGTGCAACTTACAGACATGGAGAAGCTGTCTTGAAGCACCTACGTGCTGGTCATGCTCAGAGAAATGCACCACATTTCAAAGCTGATGTTCCCTCACAATGCAAGTGATGCTCCTCATCTGAGCCTCCCTAAGTAACCGCATATTTGACACAAAGTCATTCCAGTGGTACCCAAGGATCCTCCCAAGAGACATAGTCACAAAAACATGCAACTGCATGTAAGATGTGTGTAACTGCATAGTTAGCAGTTTATAAGCATTCTCTAACATGTCAATATATAGAAATCAGTGTTTGAAGCCATGTGTTGGAGTATTTCTGTGCAGTAATTAGTTCTACATGTATGATTTTTTTTAATGCCATTGTCAACAACCCCACAGAATTTCTTATTTTACAGGCCAGCAACAGCTACCAGGTACCAAACTGATGAGATCAAAACCAGAACAGCCGCAACCACCCAACATTTTCAGTCATTCTTATATCGAAAATATCAAAAATATTCAGGAATATACCATCAAACATGGGAGCACCTCTGATCCCACAGGAGGAGCAGGAAGATGGGCTTCTGTGATCCAGACAGGATGTGGAATATAAATATGAATTTATAATGGAAATTGTTCATAACTGATTTTGGGTGATTGTACTGTTCCTTTCTTTCCATCCAACAGTGAGTCCAGTCTGTAGCTACAGTTAGATACAATATCACAACACTTAAAAAAAAAAACCCAACAACACACAAAAAACATCACATTATCAATTAAACTTAAACATGTCTTAAAATCTTCCTTCTGAAATATCATCATAATACAGTTTTTCTCTCAAATTTAATTTCATATGACAAAAAAGGTGGATAATGGTGAAGGTTTAACAATATTAACTGTGTCACACTCAATATTTTGGATCCAGAAAAGTGAGATTTTAAGACTGGCTGGATTAAATAACAGTTAAGGTTAGAAGTATGGTGGTCATGAGACGCCACACCACTTCCAAGTTAAGACAACAGTACAGTAGCACAGAAATCACTTATAAACGCACGCACCAACGCACGCACACACCTTTACAACAGGTAGCTGCATCAAAAACATCTTGCAAATTGAGAAAACACCAACAGAGCACCTAGATATAACCTACAGCACATTCAACAATTTAATTTGATAATGTGTGTGTGCTGTAAACTGACAACACTCTGAAAAACAGACACACAACAATGTAACAGAAATACTAGAAACACACACACAAAAAAGGCTTCTGTCTGGACTTTTACTCATCTATAATGTTCAATGCATTGTAAAAAATGAAATAAGAAATATAGCTAACCTAAGAATAAAATCATCACTAAAGGAGCTGAACTTACTCAGCTTTGCCGATCACGTAGAGATAAAGATAGAAGATCACCATGATGTTTTGAACAGTTTGTAAGTTGAAGTCCTCTTGGTAGAAATGGCTTTTTGAGTTGTTTGCACATCTTGTTGTGCCTACTTGCAGAACATCTCTTTGTGTTTGCATGAATTTATAAAAGTGTTACATGCGCTGTAAGTTATAATTGTTTGTGTTTTCTGCATTCGCAAGCATTTTTTTCCCTCCCAATTTCCGAGATGTTTTACAACAACTACCTGTTGTTGAATTGATGCTGTTTTTTCTTTGTTGTTGTTTTTTGTATTTGTGTTTGCTTGTTGTCTTAATTTGGATCTGTTGTGGCCTCTCTTGGCCACCGTATAGCAGGGTAGGAAGTTTCCAGAAATACAATTGTTTCAAAGCAGAAGAGCAGCAGCACTGTTCCTGCCTTGTTACACAATCACACACCGACACAAAACTAAAACACACACACACACACACACACACACACCCAACCATGTGTTACCAAAGTGTAGCACTGCTGGAGCTCATTAAAGTCCCACAAAATGCTCGACAAACCCGAGATACACAGATGAGGACTGTCACCGGGGACAAAATGTCAAAATCATGATTGATGCTTTTCTGAATGAATGTGTGTGTTGGACATATTGTGTGTGCACACACCGACTCCAGGAGAATCACAACACTGTTTGTGAGCGATGAGCACATGGAAGCAAACACGGCAAGAAAAGAAGAGGAACAGCAGAGTGACAGAGAAGAAGAAGAGGAAGAAGGAGAGAGATGGTGCAACAGGTGGTACATACTGCCAGGTGGGTCCCGGGGGCGTGGCGAGGGTGGCTCCGCTATCAGACAGCACACACAAGAGGGAGGTGGGCAAAACATTAGCCGTGAGCATCAGAATCAGGACAAAAACAGGGAAGGGAGCGGGAAGGCCAGAGTTTAGAGATAGAGAGAGCAAAAAAGCAACGAGAGGCAAGAAGAAGCAGAAGTGACAGCAGAGAGACATCATCCGATTTTGGACCTCTCGTCTCTTACCATTACATGTGTATAACTGCATAATGTGCCACTTCCTGTTCAAAATTCTGCTGCAAAACTGTCTCTGTGAAGCCTGCACTGAAACAACCGCAGCACTTTTCCTCAGACGGGAAAAGTGCCATTTGGAAACTGCACAAACGTGCAGGAAAAGCAGCTTCAGAGTGATAAAGCGCCAGATAAATTCTGACCTCAATTACCGAAGGTCACATGTCCAATATGTTCACACACTCGAGCTGCCTCACGTGTTTGGCACCATTTCTCAAATTTAGGATTCAGAAATTCCCATCTCAAAATATTTGGAAAAATGATAACAGTCTAATTCAAATAAAAAGGGAATTAAAAAATAGATTCACTTCTGTTGTGCATGGCTTTATTACATCCGCCAAGTACGTAATAAAATCACCTGCGTCTGTCTCTTAGCAAGATTATGTCAAAAACTACTGCACGGATTTTCACAAAGTTTTCACCACAGGTAGATATTAGGCCATGGAAGAACCCATTAAATATTGGAGATGATCCGGATACGGATTCTGGATCAAGTTTCACTTTATATATATATATGCTTTTAAGAATTACGTCAAAACTACTTCATGGATTCTCACCAATTTTTCACCACTGATAGACATTAGGCCATTGAATACTCCTTTAAATTTTGAGGGTGATCCAGGTCCAAATCCGAATTCTGGATCAAGATTTGTCTTTATATACGCTTTGAAGAATTACATCAAAACTACTTCACGGATTCTCACTAAATTTGCACCACAAATAGATATTAGGGCATGGAAGACTCCACTCAATTTGGAGGTGATCTGGATCCAGATTCTGGATTAAGTTTCACTTTATATAAGCTTTGAAGGATTACTTCAAAACTACTTCACAGATTCTTACCAAATTTTCACCACAAGTACATATTAGGCCATGGGATACTCCTTTAAATTTTGGATGTGATCCAAATCTGGATTCTGGATCAAGATTCACTTTATATAGGCTCTGAAGTATTACGTCAAAACTACTTCATGAATTCTCACCACATTTTCACCACAGATACATATTAGGCCATGGAAGCCTCCACTCAGTTTTGGAGGTGGTCCAAATCCGGATTCTGGATCAAGTTTCACTTTATATAGGCTTTTAAGGATTACGTCAAAACACTTCACAGATTCACATCAAAGACTCCACTCAATTTTGGAGGTGATCCGGATTGCCGGACATAAGAAATCTCAGATTGCTCTTGTATTTATCATGACGCAGAAGAGTCTGAAGATATCAGTGTTAAATGATCCAAGTTTTTATTTTAACGGAAATCAATTAGAGATGGACAGCGTAATGATAATATCTGAGAGGCTCAAACATGACAGTGAGCACACAGAAGCAAACGAGTGAAACAATCCAGGAAACAAGCAAATGAATAGGACAGGAGAAAAAAAAACAATCTTCAACATCAATGTAACTCACAAAATGAGAGGAAAAAATGGATGAAAAGAAGGAAATGACAAAAAGTAAAGCCTTACTGTGGTTACACAACATATCACGACTTAAATTAGTTCCACAGCGAGTGTGATGCAAAGTGAGGAAATTAAAAAAAAAAAAACAGCAACGCTGAAACTCGATTACACCAAACAGTTGTTAATCATTAAAAATAAATCAAAGTTTCTGTTGTGAATATTCTATAGAATAAACTTACACCTAAATTATTAAAAAGGCATTATATTATGTAACACTTAAAAACATAAGGTTAGATTTTAATTTGCAATATATAAAGGAGAATTATTTTTTTTTTTCAATTTGAATTCTCACAGTTAAACAACAAACATTATGAATTCATGCTGTCACAAATTATTATTCATCATTCATTTGTACAGTCAGACAATTTCTGTAATTTTGCCTCTTCACACAACAACAACAACACATGAATGAATCAATAGATCAATCAATCAATATGTTTCGCATGAACCCTTCTTGGATTAAAAGCCATTTTCATGCACAGCCCCTAAATTTTCAGAGCCCATAAGTAATCGGACAAACAAAATACAACAATTATTCTTGATACAAATCATCACTTTTACAGCCAAACAAGTCAGGGGATGAACAACATGAGCATTTCCAAGTCACTGAATGCGTCTCTTACACCACTCATCAAGAAACACAAACACTGGATGGTAAATCTGAAGTAGGGAGTTCTCAAATACTGATTGAGTGTGCAAAAAAGGAGACTAGTGAAGCCACCAAAATACTCAGGCAACTCTGAAATAGTTAGATGCTTCTGTGGCTGTGATTTGAGAAACTGTGCATCGTGTCTGCAGCATTAAAAAGTTCTAGCTACACATGTAATGGAACAGAGAAGGATTTTCACCCAGAAAATAGGTTGAGTTTCCCATGTGCCTTCTGGCAAACTGTAAGTGAAATTTTACATCTTTCTAAGAAAATCCTTTTCTGTGCCACCACACCATGGAGCTGTCACAGCTGCAACAGACTAAAACTGCACTATCCCCAGTTTCTGCAACCACAGTCACAGATGCCTATGACTCCTTCAGAGTTGTCATGGGTGTCTAGTGGCTTCCCTCACTAGTCTTCTTCTTGCATGGTCATTTAGTCACAGAAGCCTATGATTCCTTCAGAGTTGTCATGGGTGTCAAGTGGCTTCCCTCACTCATCTTCCTGCATGGTCATTTAGTCACAGAAGCCTATGACTCTTTCAGAGTTGTCATGGGTGTCTAGTGGCTTCCCTCACTAGTCTTCTTCTTGCATGGTCATTCAGTCACAGAAGCCTATGACTCCTTCAGTGTTATCATGGGTGTCTAGTGGCTTCCCTCACTAGTCTTCTTCTTGCATGGTCATTCAGTCACAGAAGCCTATGATTCCTTCAGAGTTGTCATGGGTGTCAAGTGGCTTCCCTCACTCATCTTCTTGCATGGTCATTCAGTCACAGAAGCCTATGACTCCTTCAGAGTTGTCATGGGTGTTGAGTGGCTTCCCTCACTAGTCTTCTTCTTGCATGGCCATTCCGTCACAGAAGCCTACAACCCTTTCTGAATGGTGTGGGTGTCTACTAGCTTCCCTCACTCATCTTCTTGTGCATTCATTGAGTCTCAGTCACAGAAGCCTATGACTCCTAGTCTTTCTGTTGCATGGTCCCTCAGTCACGAAAGCCTATAATTCCCTCTGAATTGTACTGAGTGACTACTGGCTTTCCTCACTCATCTCCTACTTGTGTGTTCACCTAATCTCAGCCATAGATGCCGATAACCCCTTCAGAGTTGTCATGCGTGTCTAGTGGCTTCCCTCACTAGTTTTCTCCTTGCACAGTCCCTCAGTTTCTCCTTGAAGTAGGGGCCCTGAGCGTCTACATCTTGATTGTTTCATTTTATCTTTGTTGTGGTGTTCAGAGGTGTCCAAATACTTACTGACCGGACTAATTGTAGAAATGGACAGAGTTACTGCACGCTGTCCACGCCGCTGCTGAGCCCGTGTCTATTCTGAGTTTCTTCCTCTGTACATAAATGTAAAATGACCGATGTGGAGGAGTCGGCAGGATGAGCTGATGTGAGTTGACGGATCCAGACTCTGCTTCAGTGAGCTCTCTGCTGTGTTCAGTAACCTGCTCCCACGCAGCCTCACATCAGCCTTTTTAATCTCTCCTACAGAACCACAGCTACCAACTCACTGCCAATGCCGGCCGCCCACGCAGGCCGCCGCCTCATTTAATTTTACAGTCACATCTCTCAGCCTTTTGATTTTTTTTTTCATTCAGGTGAAAAATATATCTGGTGTCAGTGTTTTATGAACCTGCTATTATAAGATCACAGCGTGAAAAAAGATGCATGACTCAAGTACACTGATCTTTTGTGTGAGCAGTAATGCATCTTTTTTGATGATGGATGTCACCATCAGCGAGCGCTTACATAGTACTCGGCGTTGAGTCGGGGCAGAGAAGCCGCTCGGCAGTGACCTTCCAGGCCGGGATATCTCTCTGTATCGGAAACATTCTCCACTGGCTTCATCTCAACGGCTTCCTGACGGGACAACAGCAGAAAAGCACAGGTGACAGTGAACGCCACACGGGTCTCAGCTCAGGTCTGGGGGCATGCAGTGGCGCTGTGTGTAAATCTGTTTTTGCAGTGACTCGTACATAAAGCTGGAATCTTTTTGCATAAACATCATGTGCACAAAATAAATAAATCGCAATAATATGAACATGTAAAATTGTTTTAAAATTGTGTAAAAAAATAACAATCCTGCATTTATGGGCCAAAATGTTCCTCGAAAACCAGAGTAAAATAATAATAATAAAATAATAATAATAATAATCATAATAAACACTTTAAGGTTTGAATTTTCAAAGTGCTCATATTAAAAACACAGAAAACAAAACAAAAAGGACCCCCAACACACACACACATGCACACAAGTTTAATCTTTTAAAACAGTTTATAAATATTTTGTGATATTAATGCAATATATTCACAATTTGTAGCTGCAAAAATCTTTAAATTCAGTTCCTAATTAACACTAATTGTGAGGAGAAAACTGTAATTAAAGCCTGAAGATTCAGAGTTCACGTTGAGATTTTTTATTTATTTATTTTTTTAAACAGGTGTGTGTTTGGTGTGTCTACCTGAGGTTTGGCAGGTTGGTCCTTGTCCTCTGATTGGCCTCTTTGGAGCTTCCTCCGGTCTTTAGGCCTTTGAGCAACATCTCCAGACTGAGAATGTTTGATGGCGCTCCTCTGGTTCAGCCTGTTAACACAGATCAGTGTCATAGGCGGTTCCAAGGTGGGGGGGGTCAATGGGGCTGCAGCACCCTGATGGCAAGAATTTATACCCCAACCACACCTCAACACTAACATTTGCTATTCCAAACCCTCTTTTAATTTGTCACTGTCACCACAATTCACTGACTGATCCAGTCCTGGAGCGTCCACAGTTTCCACAACAGGGGCAGATCTGGAAGGGGCAGGGCGGGGGGGATCTGTGTGCACCAACCTCCTTCTCATGGGCTAAAAAAATAAAAGTGTGTTTCTGAATAGAGTATTCAGCAACAGGTGACTCAGCTAGACACGTTTATACCAGACCATGATTCAGCAAGGTGTACCAAAGGTGTTTTTTTGGCCACAGACATTTCAAATGTTCTCTAATCGTAAAATGGTAAATGGACTGCATTTATATAGCTTTACAATTATGCGTCACATTCACCCCGATGTCAGGGTGCTGCCATACAAAGCACTCACTACACACCGGGAGCAAGAGGGGATTAAAGGCCTTGCCCAAGGGCCCTTAGTAAATTTCCAGTCAGGCGGGGATTTGAACCCATGATCTTCTGGACTCAAGCCCAACACCTTAACCACTAGACCATCACCTCCTCCACCTCCCATCTCTATTACTTGTCATCATAACGTCATAGCATCACATTCAACATTGTACACAAGTTAAACGACTAAAAACAAGTTTGAACCTTTCTGTTCTCTGTGGTGTATTTTGCAGTAAAATGAAACCCAAAGTGCAGGAAATGGCACCTAAAAATTCAAAAAATTTCTGGTGGTGGTGGTGGGGGGTATTCCCTAGTGTGCCTTGATCGAGAGAGTGGTGACATGACGAGTCGAAAAAAATCAGTCCTGTGACTCCTGGTCCCATCTTGGGTTCAAAATAGCATTCGCTGTTAATCTATCTGCATGTACAACCAGCTATTTTATTTATTTATTTGCTGAAAATGCCAGGTTGGGGTGCGTTTGAAGGCATAAAATAAAAATAAAACACAACAAGGGCTTCAAGATGTACAATTTCCCTTCAGATCTGAACAGAAGAAAAATTTGGGAAAATAAATTCAGCTGTGTGGAATCTGAAGCAACTTCATCATCAAAGTTTTGAGAGGCAAATTTATTGTTCACTCCCATGTACAGTAAAACTCACCTAAACCGTCATCTTATAAACCAGATATTCGCAGTGACCGGACAAAAAAGTCCCAAAGTTTTTGTATTTTTTTCCAGGTAATAAACACCGTATATAACAGATTTTCGTCCACATCGCGTAAAATGTCCTGTCCGATCGCAGTGTACTTCCATTAAACCACTCGCATGTGGGACCGAAGTCATTTCCATGATTAAAAGCCCGGCTGTGCTCACACTTTGCTGCTTTCAGTCCTTCATCTGCCATCATATTATAATAGTATTTGCAGTGTGCACACTGATAAATGGATCAGAAAAGTCTGCAACTTTACAGCACAAAGTCGATAAAAGAGGAAAATGTACAGCTTACCTTTGAACTGGAGGTGATGATTGTAGAAAGAAAAGTTTGTTGAGGGTCAAATTAGTCCAGAACAAAACATAATCCAGAGACGGAGAAATTTAAACTGTCACGCACGTTATTGTATGACACAAAGTTACAGAGCTGCAGCTGCATAAATCAGGCTTTAAATTAATCAAATAAATCATCATAAATTGTAAATTAGCTTAGCTATTTTTATATTTATTTTGATAGTACTTGTACCTGGATGTGTTGCTGTATGTGGTTAAATGATTAAAAAAAAATGTTGAAAACATTAAAAGGTTCATTCAGTCGTTCAGCGCAGTTGGGCCCAAAATGGCGCCATGTTCTGAGTTGACGCCACTCTCTCTATCTAGGCACACTGGTATTCCCTCAACAAAGAGGAGATCTCACGTGAATCGAGATCTCGCAGGAATTCAGTGGACAGTCAACGCAAACAAGAAATGTCAAATGTTGAGGTGACACTGAAACCGGGAACGCACAAACTAGAGGCAGCACGCACCTTTACAGCTCATGAGGTCAGTCAGTGACTAGTTTAGTTTGGAAATTACATTCAGGTTTTTAGACATGCTAAATGCTAATGTCATGCAAATAAAGAAAAATGCTTAAAATGGCAAGCGGGTAATGTTACATATGTGATAATTAGTTGCAGAAAACCAATAGTAGTTATGCTAGCTGTCCACTATTGAACCCCGTGAGGAGGGTCCAATAGTCTTATGGTCTACTGGTCCTATCCTCTATATTATTTGATCTTGTATATTACAACCCCAAACACAAATAAATGTAATACTTTCAAATAGCTAACAATCCAGATCCAATTTTGTTCATTTTACAAAAATAAAACATATGATTCTGTTGACATACACCATTAATCACCTTTATTTGCACTGCTGTCTACAAATCAACAAACAACAGTAATTCACCATAATTAAATGTGTGTGTTTTTTTAAATTGTTAGTTTAGTTTAAAAAATCATTTTAAACCACACCCCTTGTTTCGAGGGAAATAGTTTTCTGTCAAAAATGTATTTTTGGCTATATTTCACAAAGCTGCTGATCAACATTGTGATGTCAGTCACTCAACTCCATATTTACACAAATAATGTCACAGTCATCAAGGACTCACATTATGTCCCTGTTGGTGGTGGTGGTGGTGGTCAGTGGAACCTGCATCTGAGGTTCTGGTTCAGGTTGAAATGAGAAAGATGGTTCCACTTCCCTCATATGAGTGAAGGGTAGCATCGGCCGGAACAGGGCCCCGATCGTACTCTGTAGGGCACGTTAATCACACAGATAACTGGAGTTACTATTGAACAAGTTGGTCTTCTGCATTCTAAGAAACCAACATTTCTCAACATTGCACCCAGTGAGTCAAAACTTCACACATTCTCAAGAAATATTGATGAACCACACACTACTTTTCCTGGGTCAGGCTCAAAACTTCTCAATCGCCCCTCGTATTATTGGAAAATCATGAAGACCTGATGATGTGCAGTTCGGGGGGGTGGCACCAATTTAAACTAACAAACCATGTAATGACTGTGCCCTAATATTTTGAAATGCAATATACAAAAACACCAAATCATTTAGTTTTCCCCAAATCATTTCCCTTCCATTGCCAATAATTTTGAACTTTTGAATTATTATTATTCAATTATTTATACATTATAATACAGCTATCAGTGTTAGGAATTAATTTGTTGGTGTCACTTTGTGCTGGTAACACTTAAACAATAAATTTGCCAATATAACCCTAGAAACATGTACACGATAAGGTTTAACATTTTAAAAATCACAGAGAGCAACAGTCAGGGTTGTAAGTATTTGGGCAGTGACCATTTTTGCAATTATATTTTGCCCAATTGCTTATGGTCTTTAAAGATGGAGGGACTGTGAATAAAAACTGCTGTAGTACCAAAATGGTGAGCGCAATATTTTTTGTAAAAACCTTGAACTAAACCTGAAAGTTTGCACTACAAAAACATGTTGAATGTTTTATTGCATCTCCGTTATGATGGTGTACAGAGGCAATGTTACAATAACGGCATCACTGTCCAAATACTTACGGTCCTCGCTGTATATTAAAGACATACTGAGCCCAGTGTGAATTCAAGATTAAAAATGCATGAGGAGGCTGCAGTTTGTTAAAAAAAAAAAAAGTTAAATTTTCCATAAGTTCAGACAAAATTATACAATATTAGGGCCCTGTCCCACTGGGGAGAGGATTAATTGCGCATGAATTGAGTATACAAATTGTGGGCGTTCGTTGTCGACCACAACGAAAATGGCCAAAAATGCCAAATGTCCCAGTATGAATTACGGATATATTAATAATATATAGCAAATATATGATGAACAATCACAGTTATATAACGCATGTAGTGAGGAAACTGATCCGACACATTGAGATTACCACGGCAATATTACGAGTGTAATATGAATGCATTGTGCACGTGTTGCGCGTGCACGGCATCTGCATTGCGGTCATAAAAGAAGTGCACTCGCTCCTTTCGGCATCACTATTCACACCAACAATACAGCCTCTGGAGCATTTGCTGGACTTGGACAAGTTGATCCTTGGACAAGTCCTCTGACACGCTGAAATGGAGGTGTTCCTTTGTCTCACTTCCAAAGCGAATCGGTCTTTACGCGCGAAGCCTCCGCGCGGCTTTCCATGACAAAATCTCTTGTTAAAAGTAAAATCTGCCGGAAAATCGCTGATGTCCAGCTCTTGTGATAACCAGAGAAAGAGCACACGACGGTCTCATATCCACAGAGCCATCCATTTAGAAATGGTCCGGTGGCTTGTGCCGCGTCGACGCAGCTTGGAGCGCGGCGCGCCGAGCGTCCTTAAAGGGGTCCTTAAAGCTGTAGTAACAGACCTTATTGTCTGTGAAGCCCGTAAAATTTTCACCGAAAGCCAGATAAATTTTTCGCATGGTTTCCAGGTGCCAGTCTCTAACAGCTTCTGAAAAAATTCTGATGGAAAAAAAGTCCTTTTCATTCCGCCATTTCCAGACAATGAAAATCCGACGAGGGGGTGGCACCACTCCTTCCCAAGGAGTGCTCACAGGCGAATGAGGGTTCAAGCATGTCTGACGTAAAAACATATGAATGAAATCCATATAGTTTTTGAAAAAAATAAAAAGGACTGTTACTTTATTGACAGACCTCATATATATATATATATGTACACTCAACAAAAATATAAACGCAACACTTTTGGTTTTGCTCCCATTTTGTATGAGATGAATTCAAAGATCTAAAACTTTTTCCACATACACAATATCACCATTTCCCTCAAATACTGTTCACAAACCAGTTGAAATCTGTGATAGTGAGCACTTCTCCTTTGCTGAGATAATCCATCCCACCTCACAGGTGTGCCATACCAAGATGCTGATTAGACACCATGATTAGTGCACAGGTGTGCCTTAGACTGCCCACAATAAAAGGCCACTCTGCATGGCTTCTCTTTCCATGACAAAAACTCCTGTAACAGTGAAATGTGCCATTCATTTTTAAACTGGACGCTGTCTTGATCCGGTATGTCATCTGACTAGCACAGGAATTGTGAAAAGACGTGGACATCAGCACTTTTTCGGCACCTTAAGACAGACGTGCGGAGGAGTTCGGCGCGTCGCGGCGGAGCTGCATGGCGCAAAGAAACGCCGTGATGAAGCCTTCCAGGACATGTTTGGGCATGTCCAGCTCATGCACAATCACAATCGGATATTCACACGACTGGAAAGCAACCGGAATCCGTCTGAAATCCACCTGAAAGCCGTCCTGTGAGACCAACACTGAGGTGGTTTTATGCCGCGTAATGAACGGCTCAGTGGCGCGTCCCTCCGCTTCTTTTTCCATGAAAAAACTCCTGTAACAGTGGAATGTGCCGATAAAGTGCTGATGTCCACATCTTCTTCCTTTTTGTGAAAGTCAGACGAGGTCCCGGATCAACAAAGCCTTCACGTTGGAAATGATCTGGTTGTTCCAGCGGGGTGTCAGCCTGTCGATGGGGGCTGGGAGCGTGCCGCGCTCTCAGGAGTTGTGGGCAGTCCTCAAAGCGGCAGAAACACCCTGTAATCTGTTTAATCCCCATAAAATCGTCCCTGAAAGCCATATTAATTTTTCGAATGGTGTCCACCTGGAGGTCTCTCACAGTTTCTGGAAAAAAAATTGATGCAGCAAAGCTCCAAATCGTTCAGACATTTATTCGCAATAAAAAATAGACGAGAGGGGTGGACCAGTGTTCACACAAAGCCTGCTCACAGGCGAATGACGCAACCGACAGGCGTGAAAAAACTCACGCATGCGCACGAGGGTTCACGCTTGTCTGACGCAATCACACGTGATTCAAATCCATATGGTTTTTTAAAAAAAATAATAAGGTCGGATACTTTTCTAATAGACCTCGTGTATATATATATATATATATATATATATATATATATATATATACACACATACATACACACACACACACACATACAGAGGAGACAGTTGTTGAATGATTCAGTTATTTGTTTTTTTAAACCAACATGGGGGGGACCACTGTATATTTGATTGTCAATTATCATTCAAATGTATCAAACCTTAAAATATAAAATGTAATGACAAAATATTTCAAATTTATTTACAAATGATGAAGACAGATCTTGAAATAAGCTGGAAATTTGCAAAACAAATTGGTGGTTGAAAATACAATTTATATCTATATATATATATATATCTATATATATATATATATATATATATATATATATATATATATATATGTATATGTATATGTATATACACACACACACACACACAGAGGAAACAGTTGTTGAATGATTCAGTTATTTGTTTTTTTTAAACCAACATGCCGTACCTGAGGGCCACCTGCAGAATTCTGCTGGAGTCTTTTAGCACGATTCTGTTTGTAGTAGTCAAAGATCATCAGAGCAGCGTAGACTTTCCCCACAGTCAGTTCATTGTCTGTGAGAAGACACACCTGTGTGAGACACGTCCTCCATACGGCCATTAGATGGCGACAGAGTATAGCGCCATATTCATACACATAACTAACTGGAGAGGATTTTGTTCCAGTATGAAAACAATTTCATTGCTTTTCTGCTGGACTTTCAAGCCTTTTGTTAAAACAAGTGAGAAAACTGTCCATGCATAAAGGTGACATTTCCAGAAGAAATTGACAAAACCAACAGCAAATTTTGATTTTATGACCAATGCAAACCCTTGAAGAAGTAACACCTTGTGTCAGATAACAAATGAGAACTCGTTCGAGTGTCAGGTCTTGGGAACAATCACCACACCACAGACTCCTGGATCCTGGATGGCAACCACTCAGACAAACAAGTGGTCCATCCCTACCTCTCTAAAGTTATTGTCCATCTGCCACAGCCATGCAGGCGATACATGGGTGTGGCCTGAGTTTCTGGCTCTGACACCTGTACTGATCCACTCCATATTTTTTTTGCCAAGTTGGATCAAACCATTTCACCACCAATTTGGCAAAAAATAAAATAAAATAAATATTTTTTTCTGGCTCCACCCCTTTTTGCATAGCAACAGTAATTTCTTTCAACTTCTCCCTTTTTCACTTGGGGTCACAACATCAAATCATACGATTCCCTTAATATCTTATTTTGCAATTAAACAAAAATCTGTAATTATTCTAGCTCCACCCCTTTATACAGATATTCTGAAAAATTTTATAGAATCTTTTGTAGTTTAGGCCAAAACATTTCATAATCACCAACAAAAGGCAACATGTAATTTTTCTTTCCACTGCAGATCTGATTTGGATTCACATGGTGATTTGGCACAAGTTTTACGCTGATGGAGAATGCGGCACAGGTGGCTTAGAATCGGAGGACCATCTGTTACGGAGCTAAGTATGCTAATCACTTAAGCTATAGTTACATTAGCTACAAACGCCAGAGGCAAAGCGGCGACTTGCCATTCATTTTCAATCAGAGTGGGCCTTTTGCAGCGACACAAACAATGGGCGCTCTGCCACCGGTTAGGTGGAGCCAAAATATACCCAACGTCTATTTCATGCAAATGCTGAGCGACGCCACACAGCAACTGCCAATCTGAGTGAATAGTAGGCATGACGTTGACTGTATTTGTAACCAGATAACACCTCTGAAGTGATTTATAAAATATCTTATGTGCACGCACCGGGAATGTCCATCAAGCAACAAACCCAACTGCTTGTCCCCCTCATTTGTAGCTTCGTCTACTGATCGGCTCTAAAATGTTATGAATTCTAATCCAAATCAGGTAAGAAAAAAAAGCCACAAACGTGTTACACACAGTAATATTATAGCAGGAAACAACAACAAATTTAAGTGGAAAAAAATAAACAAAACCCTTGACTTCTGTGACGTATGTTACAGAAATGTAAAACAAGTTGTTTTAGATGTCAATTTAGCTCATCACTGAAAAATCTCTACGTGTACAGAGATAGAAGTGTAGGAGTGAATGTGTTAAACCTCAAACTTCACCAACATCCAACTCTAAGGGTTAGAGTAAAAATATATATCTTGCACAATATGACCCCTTTAAAATTTTAAAATAACTCACACTTGTGTGGGGTCACCAGCAGGTTGACAGTCTTCTGGGGCAAGTTGGGCCACACTCGGTTCAGCTCCCTCTTTAAGTCAGCGTCGCACAAATGCTGCGCCAGGACCCCTGGGGACACGCCCAGAAAGATGTCACATCACATCTGCACCGAGCCGAGCGGCACATTCACACATTTAGTCGTTTTAGTCTCTCACCCGATGCCAGCTTGATCTCCAGGGCCGTACGGATCAGAGCCATCAGTGTGGAGGTGAAGTGCACCGTGTTGTCATCGCCAATGGGCATGTTCATCTTCACCAGCCGCTGGGAGTGGGGACAACGCAAAAGGGGAGGAGCTGTGAAAACTGATCGCACTCATTGAAGCGGTGTAGAATGTAGCCACCTGTGTTGCATGACCACGTACTGACCGCCCAGCATAAAATAATGTTTTCCAAAGCGGGTGCTGTTCCTAATACTGATCTATTTTAAAGATGCACTTTCTCTTGATGTTGTATCTCTGGTGGTATTTAAAGGCAAATTCCCTTTAGATTCTTGACCATTTAAATCAAAAAGTATTTTCCTTTTCATCACCATAATTTTCTTCCTGAATATTCCAATAAAGGCTTCACCACCTGATATCGCCAATGTGGCCAGAATTAGCCTAATTGGAAAACAGTTTAGAATTTTGACCCACATGGGTTAAAATATGGCAACAAGACACCATGACACATATTGTGTGATGTCATAATGAGGCTGGGAGCTTTTTTGACCCTCCAACAGCAAACCTGATCAGCCTCATAGTTGCCAAGTTTGTTTATAATATGCAATTTTGTGGGAGGTAGGGGTGGTGGCCAAGTGGTTAATGCGCTTGGTTTCAGTGCAGAAGGTTCCGGGTTCAAATCCCACCCCTGCCACATTTCTCCATGTAATGTGGAGTTGCGTCAGGAAAGGCATCCAGTGTAAAACCTGTGCCAATTCAACATGCAGATCCACCTTGGATTTGCTGTGGCGACCCCAAGTGCAAACAAGGGAGCAGCCGAAGGGACTTACTATGCAATTTTGTGGGAAAACAAAGGGGGTGACACATTTTAATGTTTGGCAATAGGGCAATTCTATGGTAATGGAATTACAACAGCAGCAAAATCTGGACATATGGCATCTAACCACGACAGATTAGCTCAGACTGTAATTCCGTTACCGTAGAATTGCCCAATAGTACTTTTGCCACACTTTCCTCCTGTAGGGGGCAGGCTTCTTCACATTTCACTGCCAGTCAGTTTGCCACATTGCAAATTTGAACAGGCCAATCACAACTGGCATTTTCAACATGCATTTTTCAAACCAGGAGCATGATCACATTTACATTCAGGCTTTTTCCTCCAGATTAAGGTTGGTAGATTTTTGATTTACCTTGAAGTAATGCAGAGATTATTTTAGTATTTTTTTTATTATTTTCCCAATTAATCATCAGAAAATAGATAAAAATACCAATTCCACATTGCTAAGTGGTTAAGGGGCTGTCTGTAAACGTCTTCTATCTATTCAATTCACATTGTTAAAACGAGAATTTTTTTGTGACAAAGAAGTGAAATTGCATCTGATTTTCTGTTAATCTGCAGACTAATTATTTAATCAGAAATAAGGTGGAATATGAACATTTTATTATTAATCTAAAAAGTAATGAGTTCAAAAGCAGAATACAGTCTAAAATTTATAGTTTTTTATGCAAGTGTGACTGGATCCAGTTAATGATATAAATCAACTTCTTTAAATAATTTAGAAATAAATGAGTGCATCTCAAAATAAATATGTTACGTCATGTTAGGAAACACCTAAAATAAAATCTGCACGGGTATTCTTTTACTCGACACAAACCAACAAATGGTTTGTGTCGAGTAAAAGACACAAACCAAGGTTGGGAGTTATAAACAAGATGCAAAAAAGAAGAAGAAGAAGAAAAAAAAAAACAATCCAGTGGTGACAATGAGTGCACAAGCTCACATATTCTCACTAAATTACCACAACAGTTTTTTTCACCCCCCTAAACATGAAAAGCCATCAAGCATTAATTGAGAGTCAAGAAGTGAGCATGAAGTCCTGAGGCCTCGTGGGTTGGTGATGTAAGACACTTTGAAAGGATTCATGCACACATGCGTTTGCACCGAGGCTGGCAGCAAGTGTTGCAAACCCTCCAATCAGAAAACAAGGAGGCAGGAGTGCAGAAAAGTGACAAAAAGACTCCAGACGGCAACGAAGAGGAAGAGATAGATTGAAGTTGTGGAGGGGAATACAAGTCGGGGCGGGGTGGGGGGGGTGTTATTTGGAGATGCAACCACATCAGAGGAAGACATTTTTAACTTCAATGAGAAAAAGGCTTTTATTCTTTTAAATGTGTGACTCATTTGGACAGCTGTGTGTGCGAGTGGAATAACTGACTGCATTATAAGAAGCGAGCAGCCTGAAGCTGACTGAGCGGTGCTCCTGCCCCACATGACATCACGTGGCGCAACACTCACATCAGCTTTTCGGTTGGTTTTGGGTAATAATTAAACACAGAACTTTATTTATAGTTTTGCCCCATTTTCTCTCTGGGTAATCTAAAGAAACACAATTATCTCTGAGTTATTATGACTTCATGTAATGTGGGCACTTCTAATTCGGACGACCCGAGAACAGAGACACCCCCCCTTCACAGGACTTCAGTCCACTCCAATGGATGATGCCTGTCCAAAAACATGTTTTTGTTGATCACATCTAGATTATTATCTGGATGTGGACCAAAAGCACACCTGTAGATAGTTTGGATAGTTTGGATCCCCAACACTTACTTTGATCCTGATTCCTTACCTTTGTTTGTGATTGCTCACCTTTGGCCCTGATTCTAGTCCTTTTTCCATGTGACTTATCTTTGATCCTGATATGTGATCCTGATTGCTCATCTTTCATCCTGATCACTTATCTCTATATTCCTAATCTTTGATCATGATGCTAGAGACTGATCAATAATCTTTGATCATGTTCCTAATCTTGTATTGTGATAATGTGTATTGTAATTGCTGATCTCGATTACATATCTTTGGTCCTAGTCTGTGATCCTGATCACTCATCTAGTATCCTTATCATTGAATGATGAATATGTTCTTTGATCCCAATCTATTATCTTTAATCCTGATCCTTGTTCCTGATCACTCATTTTTAATCCTGATTACTCATTTTTGATCATGTTTCTAATCTTTAATTATGATTCCCAAAAATGCATTGAGTAACACTGAACCTGATCTTTGATCCAAACTGTTCTTTAATAGTGAACTTTGATCCTGACCACTCATCTGTGATCTGGAGCTTTGATCCATAATGTTTGAACACAATAGTTGCACTTAGACCCTGACTGCTAAACGGTGAACTTGATCCTTGATCTTGGTCACTACGCTTTAATCTTGAGCTTAGATCCTGATCAGCCATTACTGATCATGCCCCTAATCTTTGATCATAATTGCCAAAAAATCAATAATCTTTAATCCTGGCCACTGAGCCACATCACACATCTTTGATCATGTTCCAAATTTTTGATTATGCCATAAATGCATTCTGATTAACATTGAACCTCATCTTTGATCTTGACTGTTTATCTTTAATAGTAATCTTTGACCTGTTCCTTCTATCTCAATCACTCATCTGCGATCAGAAATATAACCTTTGATCATGCTAGCGAGCTGCAGTTAGACCCCGACTGCTGAACTTTGAACCTGATCTTTGATATTGATTACAAATCTTTATTCCTGATCTTAGATGGTGATAAGGAATCTATGATTGTAATCCTAATATGTAACCCTGGCCAATGAAATTATATCCTGATTGCAGAATTTAGAACCTGGGTGCTGACCTTTGATGTTCTCCTTAAGAATGATCCAATCCCAAAATGAACTGGTTCCTGCTTGGGTCACGTCAGTCATTTCTTATTCAATTTGATTAATTCAAGTTTTGTGTAATCTTGGTCATAAACAAACAGATGTCAGTGAAAACACAGATGAGGATGAATGATATTTTACAGAGGCTTAAACCACCCAATTTGAGCCAAAACTGCTTCTGGCTCCACCCCATTCTGTCTAGAAATGACCTATTCCAGACACCCTAATCTCACAATAGCTTTCCTGGCTGTACCCCTTTAATATTACTACTACTAATAGGAATAATTATAACAAAAAATTGACTGTAAAACTTTGGGCACCCGCATTCAGGACCAGACCACCTTTTTTAGGCCAGTATTTCATGGTTGGAAGTTTTCCTGCTGGAGTTGTTGGCCCACCTTGAGGAGTCAGTGTGGTCGTGTTCTGGGAATTATTTTTAACAATCAGCATTACATGTTTGGTCGAACAGCACATGCAGCAAAGTGGCACAGAGCAAGACACTGACAAAAACAACACCACGTAAGCCAGAACACAGCAACTGCGACACACTGACGGATGCCTGGAGGTGATTGATAGGCAGAAGCAGGGAGTGATCAGCGACTGCAGGAGGGAAGGTGGGGTGAGAAAGGAGGGCGTCTACCTTGTAGGCGATTCGGCGTGGACATTTTTTGCCCAAACCTAGTGGAGGGGACATATCACGAAGCATCTCGTACATATCGCGATAAGCGATATGTCCGCTGTCCCCGAGGGAAAGATTGTAGAATGCCACAGTGGGAAGCATGAAGGTTTTCCCAGGTCAACGGGTTTTGACACAACAAAAAGAAAATGAGAAAATTCAGGAAAGAAAATAGGTGTGGGGGGGGGGGGGGGGGGAGACAGAGGAAAACAGAAATCTTCATTAATAAGATTTCTCGGATATTATGGGATGCCATCACAGATCCAGGAAAGGATTCTGATTTGAGCTGGGGGGGTGGGGGGGGGGGGGGATTCCCTGTGTGGAGATGCCAGATGGAGGAATCCTGGGAAAAGTTAACAGTCAGGACTGACAGAGTTTCATTCTTAAAGGGTCCGTTTGACGTTTAAAGAACTTTTTTTTCCCTTCAACTGGTCTTCACAGCTGTGAAAACTATTTCAGAAACTCAGCCGTTAAACTAACTAGGTCATTGTTAATAAACCAATGTACGACCAACCAATGTATGACCACCAACCAAAACCCCCCAGAAAGTAAACTCACATTTTTGCAGCTTTCGCCATATTAAACATTCTTAGCCGTCAGGCTAACAATGCTATACTCATCTTTGGCGATTGAGTTATTTGCGGGAAATTCTTTATGGAAAGATTTGTTTAGAAAGACATTAAAGAAAGTGAATAGGACAGCCAAAAAGGGCAACAACAACATGCTAGCAACCTACTTCGCAATCTTCACTAACCCTCAAATGATGTCTGAAGACCAGTGTGTAAACCATTCATAAACCAATTAACCAGTTTGTAAATCATTCATTTATAAATGTAGCCTCATCACTAGCTATATATATTGTACTGTAGGTAATCATAACGTGTGAATAACTACACTATGCCATTTTAACTTTTGTGAAAACACCCTTTTGAGAACTTATGTATTTTACTTTTCAGCGAATTGTGGAAAGCTGGCTTTTTCCTCAAATAAAACAATTTGCAAAGGTGAGTAAAGCACTCAGAGGTCTGATTGCTAACAACTGATCAAATATGACGGGTTGTTTTAAATAAAAATGGGGGGAGGGGGACTTGTTCTTTCTAACAAAAATGGTAACAATGGTGGAGCAGAAAAAAATCAATTTGACAGCATACAAGCATCAAAATTGGCATGATTATTCCGGAGACAGTACTTACCAAATTTAGTCAACTAGCCACTTGAAAATCCAAGGTGGTGGCCATTTTCCAAGATGGCTGACAAAATGACCTATTCTCAAGTCACTTTGGTGGCCATTTTCCAAGATGGCTGACAAAATGACCTATTCTCAAGTCACTTTGGCAAAGTAGCCATTCCGAAGGTGAGAATTCGTTCTTCCGTGACTCTCCGCTCGGTGAAAACACGCTCGGGCTGTTTGCCGTTTTATTGAAATCAGCTGGTTTTTATTGTCTCTAACTTGCTTCTAATGGCCAGCTGACAACTATCATTGCCTCAGACGGTGAGATTTATGCACTAAGCTGACCTGAAATGAACCATGGTACATTAAGTTGACTTTATTGACAAGTCTGACCCCTTTGAAAAGTGACCAAATTACATGTATTTGTATTGAGCTTGGCGATGTTTTCACTAAGAAAACCTGCCCCTCAAGGTTAAATGCCCAGATACCAACCTTAATAATTGAAATTTTTGTTTTTGCATAGAAATGCTCCATTCACAATGGATCTGTTTCACAGCGTCACTGAAATCCAAGATTGTGTCTAACTTCCAAGATGGCCACCAAATTGACCCTCAGATCTTTTTTCCCATACACAAAAACGTCATTACTTGTGTAATTTGTATGATGTTCGTGTCAGATTGTAGGTTTTCAGGTGTGGTGGATTTAATATTTCATGTTCTAACAATGACACTGTTAGTGGCATAAATTGGCATTTGACCATGTTGACTCCAGATATTATATATACCACAATGCTAAAATACCCTTGGCCGCATGAGCATAAAAACAGGAAACAAAATGCAACCTTTTGACCTCTTAAAATAGGTCAAGATAAGCCATCTTTGAACTTGTCCAAGGTCTGTGTCCCAAGAAAGCTTCCTGTGAATTTGAAGACCCTGGCAGTAACATGAATGGACATATGCTGAGAACAGACAAACGGACGCAAAGTCTTCGCAATACCCGATGGCCATATTTTGGCCTCAGGTAAAAATAACAACATATTCAACAGTAAACACCTTTTAACTAGCCAATGTGCAGTAGTTTAAAGAGATGAATACTTTCAAAACATCTACTGGGTGGAAACCATTTTGTAATAAACATAATAAATAAAGTTGTGTAATAAATTTAGTAAACACTCTAATTTGACACATAAGCAAAATGAAACATAAACACCAAGTAAAATATAACAACATCAGTATCATTTAATTGATCAAATAGGAGCAATTCTGTGCAAAAACATATTTGTGATAGGTCATTTTGGCTGCCGTCTTGGAAAATGGCCGTCATCTTGAATTTTGAAGTGGCCAATCGACCAGACATGCTGAGTAATATCATGAGAATGGTCATGCCAAAAATGCATGATTTTTCAATCATCTGCACCACTATAAAAGTAAATCACAACTTCAAAGTGTACGTAATGTACATATGCTGATGATTGCCTTTTGTGTCTACATAGCAACAGAACACTAAGTGTTGCTTTGAGGAAACACTGGGTTGAGAATATGTTAGAATTGACCCTTTAAGATGCTCCCTGTTTCTGCATGCTAACAAACAGCAGTAACCAAAGTGGAAACAAAGCGCACAATGCTCACAACTTGCCCGCTTTCTTTGAAAGCAGGGAAACCACCTAGATGTTACATCTTTCTTTGAGCTTGACTTGTGGATTTGTTTCCGGGGCTCGCCATGGTTACCTGCTAGCTGGTTAGTGGATGATCGATCCAGGTTTTTGTGTTTAAAACACTGCATGTGTGACAGGGTCATTTACTGGAAATGACGGTAGCCATTCACAGTCCAGAAAAGCATTAGACCCTTTAAAGATTAAAGCACAGACCCTTTAAAGATCAAAGGACTGTGTGGCAGTGCAAACCTTATAGGCCACCCTGTTAGGGCACTTCTTCCCCAGGCCCAGGGGAGGCGAGATAAAACGCAACAATTTGTACATATCCTGATAGTGTATTCGTCCGCTGAAAAACAAAAACAAGTTCAAAAGGTTAGAACACAGCTCATTCCAGCACATCTCTAATCTTCTGTAATCTGACAGAGGACATCTGCATACTTAGGGAAACATTTTTCATTAGTTTTACTACAATCTTCAAATTATGATTTTTTTTTTTAATTATAAAACAAACGCACAAACAACACAGCATATTGGAACCTGGAACATGAATAAAAAAATTAAATATGTGAAAACAACTTGACATTTCAGGCTGATGAGGGGGTTTCCAACTTGTGACCCAGGGGCTGCATAAGGCCATAAGATAGCAGCTAAACGGGGGAGGGGTCAGGTCCTACAGAACAGGCCCTTCTTCCACAGTGGACTTGTAATCAGTCAGTGGAGAGCAGTGCTAGGCAGAGGCTAAGGTAAACAGTTAACTGTACAATCAGTCATTTTAAAAGGTTTATTTACATTTAGTGTAGTAAACACACGCACATTTAGCACCACATTGATAACGTCTGTGAAACCGGACACACAAAGCTGTATCTGCCCCATCCAGAAATAATAATTAGCTGGCTAACTTGCTGTTGTGATGTTTGCGTTCTCAGTAAATAATGCTGTGATTACAAATTCCTACATTCATATCAAAACAAATTCCAATGTCCACTTTTTTAACCACAGCCTTCTTAGGTTTTTCTACAAACAGGCCATTTTGAAGAGGCTGTGTATGTATCATTATGCTAATGCTAACTGCTTAAG
Organism: Thalassophryne amazonica; assembly: GCF_902500255.1. NCBI lineage: Eukaryota > Metazoa > Chordata > Actinopteri > Batrachoidiformes > Batrachoididae > Thalassophryne > Thalassophryne amazonica. The sequence goes on from NC_047119.1 coordinate 51,123,408, forward strand.
AATGGCTGTACATGCTAATGCTGGTGATCAGCTATCAAATGCATCATGTCAGAGATGAACAACATCCGGTATAAGTAGCCGGGAGATCCAGGTCCTGAAATCCAGTAATTCCTGGAAAACGTAATCACTGCCATGTGTGATGCCATGAGTAAATCCACCTCCAGGATCTATGACATCACTTCCTGTCCTGCTTCTGTAACTGCAGGACAAACCTTAGGACAGATCATGACAGATTTGCAGATCCAGAAGGACACTATGTGTGATACAATAGCCATAGCAGATGGCCACCCTTGTGAGTCTTTTCTGCTTGTGGTTTCTTCCTGTAAAATAAACTATGATTTAAATTTCTTTTTCTTTCCAACCACCGTCACCAATGTGCCTGCTCACGGGGTGAGTAGTGTTTAAACCTTACCAATGTAAAGCTCTTTGGGCTAACGTGTTACAATTTTACTGTACATAGATAAATTGAATTTAGAATACAATTACTGACACTGCAAGAGTGTTTATTTAGAGAAAATGTTAATTTATAATGAAGTGTACCAGGTTATACTAAATATGTAAGAATATCCTGTCTATAAAGATCCTTTCTTCACGGTTTACTTAGCGGCCATAAACCTTGAAGTTTAGAAATCAGAAACTGATTAAGTTTGCTGCAACCTGAGCTAATGATGATGCAAAGATAAGTTATCGAGCGCTTCAGAATGTGTTCAATGTTACCCAGACTGCAGCTCGTTATGAATAATATTTCCTCTCATGTAATGCCTGACAGGTGGTTTCTTACTCCGAATCTTCTCGCCGAGTGTCGACTCAGACAAAGCTGCTGTGAAGTCTTTGTTAAAACTTAATGAGCCTTCAGACAGATCATTTCTTCCTGTTGGACTTTACACAACTCGTGTTCCTCTTTAGCGCCGACACACCCCCAAAATTTTGGAAGGCGAGGCTTCGGAACCCATCTGATTAGTGGGATGTATAGTTGAGTGGACGGAGATCATAATGCTGGATTTGTAAGCATCACTCCATCTGAGGGAGGCGGGCGGGACGGGGGATAGGGTGGGGGTCGATGCCAGCCTCACCCGACTTGTTGGGCTCCAGCTTAGTGTCATTTACACGCTGCTGCAAAGACGGGATTATTCCAGACACATGTGACAGACGCACAGCGCTCAGCTCAGGCAGAAACACCTACCAAGCAGCAGGATCATACTCCGCCCACACGCGGATAAACTCATCCAGGTGATGAGGCCCCAGGATGGAGGCGTCCCTGGTCAGGTACTCAAAGTTGTCCATGATGACGGCAACAAACAGGTTCAACATCTGATGAGTAAAAAAAAAAGTCAAGTCAAACATGTGTATTTTAAACAATTAAATGTTGCTAGAAAGGGAAAACTGCAATGGATTTATTTTAAAAAAAGTTCCAAAATAATTCATAAATAAATAAAAAAATCTGGAATATATCAATGTTTAAGTAAAAAAAAAAAAAATTCTAAAATTCATCGGTACTTAAAACGATAAACAGAAGATTCTTCACAACACAATTCTTCACAAACATAATGTATTGAGTTTTGACAGTTTTAACAATTTCTGTTTTCTAAAATTATTTTTTAAATGCTACCACAATTTGGCTCCAGAACCACTTAGGGAATTTATAGGGAGACCAAACTGCAGCAGGACAACAAGAGGTAGCTTAAATCATAACTGTACCATCCCCAAGTGCAGAACCTCGTTTGGACAGTCAGCCTTTTCTTACAAAAGCTGTAAACTCTGGAACTCACTGCCCACAGATATTAAGGCTGTCAGCGAGTTGAAAATGTTCACCTTTAAACTTAAATCTTGGCTTAAATCAAACCAAAACTGTACCCACCAGTAAACATATGAGAATGAATGAATGAGATGAGTGAGATGAGAGTTTGAATTGCACTGTTCTATTTATTATAGATGTTCAAATGTACGAGGTCTCTTAGATAATAAACCGACTCTTTTATTATTTTTTTTTAACTATATGGATTTGAATGACGTGCGATTACATCAATCATGCTTGAACCCTCGTGCGCATGTGTGAGTTTTTTCACGCGTGTCGGTGATGTCATTTCCCTGTGGGCAGGCCTTGAGTGAGATGTGGTCCCGCCCTCTCGGCTGAATTCCTTTGTTTCACACGCTGCTCCAGACGGCGCGCGTTGCTTTATCAACATTTTTTCTGGACCTGTGAGGAATATCAGAGTGGACACTATTCGAGAAATTAAGCTGGTTTTCGGTGAAAAGTTTAACGGCTGATGAGAGATTATGGGGTGTTTCTGTCGGTGTAAGGACTTCCCACAGAGCAGGACGCCGTGCAGCGCTTCCATGCACCGTCGTCGGCCTGTTTCGACCTGAAAACATCCTAATTTAAGGCTAAATTCACCCAGGACGTCGTGAGAGAACAGAGAAGATTCAGAAGAGGCCGGCATGAGGACTTTATGCGGACATTCCACTGTTTAAGGACACTTTTTAATGAAAGACGTGCGCGCAAATTCGCCGAGTCGTTTTCGTGACGACTCGGCAAATCCGTGTGCGCCGCGACAGGAAAACCACCTCCGTGTTGAAAACCATTTGTAAAATTCAGGCGGCTTTTGATGGCTTTCAACAAGTGAGTAACTGAGAAATTGTTTAACAGCTTGGGCATGTTCCAACTTGCCCGTTAAGGTTTCCAACGGAGGTGTTTTTCCTGTCGTGACCCCCCGCGGTCGGGTCCAGCCCGACATGCGACTCTGCCCGCACGTTCTTTCATTACAAAATGTCCATTAACAATGGAATGTCCAAATAAACTCCTCATGCCGACTTCTTCTGAAAGTTCTCTGTTCTCTGACGACTTACTGGATCAACAGAGCCTGAAATGTGGAAGTTTTCAACTTGAAACGGCGAGACGCTGCCGCCTCGAAGTGCAGATCGCCATCAGGCGCCGTGGGCCGTCCTTACGGCGACACTACCAGACCAAAATCTCTCATCAGCCGTTAAAATTTTTACCGAAAACCAGCTGAATTTATCGAATGGTGTCCACTCAGTTGTGCCTTACAGTTTTGAAAAAATTTTGATCAAACAAAGCAACAGTCTCTGAGCCATTCCTAAACAATGAAAAAAATCGACGAGAGGGTGGACGACTCCTCACTCAAAGACTGCCCACAGGCGAATGACGTTACCGACAGGCGTGAAAAAACTCTCGCATGCCCACGAGGGTTCAAGCATGTCTGATGTAATCACACGTGATTCAAATCCATATGGTTTTTGAAAAAAATAATAAGGTCGGATACTTTTCTAATAGACCTCGTAAATTAAGATGTTTTTTAGGTCGTGTTAAAGTAGAAAAGCCTAACCAGGGACGGGAGTTGTAAATTAGCACTTGTTGCTATACTCCGTATGCATCACATCAGCTACAAGCTTTGATTTGTAACTATGTCTGATTGTATTGTCCCTGTCAAGAAAAAAAAAGAAAGAAAGAAAGTGTAAATAGTGTAAAAATGTAATTCTGAAAATTCATCACTACTTTAATGATAAACAGAAGAAAGTGAAAACTGTATAAAAATTTAAATTCTGAAAATTCATCAGTACTTATAAAAATGTTATTTTGAAATTCACTAGTGTTTAAAATGATAAACAGAAGCGAAAACCTCTTTTTTAAAATCTGTATTTCAGTGCTTAAAATGATAAACTGAAGAAAGTAAAAACTGTATAAAAAATCTGAAATTGAGGTGTTAATATGACTGACACAAGAAAGTGATTTTTTTTTTCAAATCTGGAATTCGTCAATGTTTAAATAATTAACAGAAGAAAGCAAAAAGTTAAAAAATTTTATTCTGGAATTCAGCATTTAAAGATTAACAAATCATTTTGTTAATCAAAATTTTGTTTTCAAATCTGGCATTCATTGGTGTTTAAAATTTTTAAATGAGCAAGCAAAGAAAAAGAAAAATTATAAAAAAAATTGTATTTTAAAATTCATGTGTTTTTGTACCAGATAAAAATTAAAAGTGCATAATAAAAATAAAAAAATGAAGCTGACATTCATCAGTGTTTAAAATCATTAACAAAAGAAAGTGAACACTGCATTTAAAAAAAAAAAATTAATCTGGAATTCAGTGTTTATGGTGATAAACAGAACAAAGTGAAAACAAAAAAGCAAACACTCGTTAAAATTTTTTCAATTTCAGAAGTGTAATTTGCATCCGTTTAAATTTTATTTAATCCATCAGGGATTCCGCAACATAATTTGCTGCTCAGTTTTTGTCTTTGAATTGTCTCAGAACAAACACTATAGAAAATAACATACAATTTTTAATTTATTATTATTATTATTATTATTATTATTTGGCCACAGCTGAGGAGGGGCACAAACTTTAAGCCATCAAATGTCTGTCATTTTAGTCACATGAGATAAGAGACATTTCTATAGAAGGACGTAGTACCAAAAATGAGCAGAGGAAGATAAAGGAGACAAAGTAGAAATATGCAAAATCGCTTCCACAGTCTGTCCCCATGTTTCCTGCGAGCTGATCGCACGGTCGATTACTTAAACACGCCAACATGATCTCATGCCACGCCTCGCCAGTCGCACTCCTGCCAGACAAAATGCACATAAATCACATTTAAGAAGCACACAAATGCAAACAGAGAGACAGCAATGACTGTGTGACAGCCAGGGGACAAGAAGCTGTCTCCATGGTTACAAACAAGAAGATCTAGCGACCCCCAAGTAACCCCGCAGGGTTTACCTGAAGAGGAGAGTCAAGGCTTGGAAGAAGGTCCGGAAGTTGTTGTGATGATTGATGGCCATTTCGTCATTGAGCTCAATGTTGCCAAACACCTGAGGAAGGAGAAGGAGCAGATTCAGGAATACAAATCAGAAAATACAAAGTTGCCCGCGATGCCTTTATGGAAATGCAGCAGCACAAACTACAAGAAGCTGCGGTCAGGAGTATATTTTGAAAATGTATATATGGCGTGTGGATGAAAAGTTTTGAGCCTTACAACAAAAGTGTGAAGATGAATTAATGAAGCGTATTTTTATTTCACATCTTCAGATGACCAATTCTTTTTTTGTTGTTTCTTTAAAATGTATTTGGCCTTTGACTATGAAGGCTGGAGCTACTGAATGTTTTAATGAATGGACAAAGATGAATATTGTACAGTCACCAAACACCTGCATTTCAAAGTGTTACGTATTTTCCACAGTATAAGTCGCACCCATTAAAAAATGCCTCTCCCATAGGAAAAACCCATATATAAATTGCACTGGAGTATAAGTCGCACCCGTTACAAAATGACTCTTGCACAGGAAAATCTCACGTCACACTGAACTATAAGTTGCACCTGTTACAAAATGACTTGCACAGGAAAATCTCACGTCACACTGAACTATAAGTTGCACCTGTTACAAAATGACTTGCACAGGAAAACCTCATATGTCACAATGAACTATGAGTTGCACCTGTTACAAAATGACTTGCACAGGAAAATCTCACGTCACACTGAAATATAAGTTGCACCTGTTACAAAATGACTCTTGCACAGGAAAATCTCATATGACACAATGAAATATAAGTCGCACCTGTTACAAATTGACTCTTGTACAGGAAAATCTCACGTCACACTGAAATATAAGTTGCACCTGTTACAAAATAACTTTTGCACAGGAAAATCTCATATGACACAATGAAATATAAGTCGCACCTGTTACAAATTGACTCTTGTACAGGAAAATCTCACGTCACACTGAAATATAAGTTGCACCTGTTACAAAATGACTCTTGCACAGGAAAATCTCATATGACACACTGAAATATAAGTCGCACCCGTTACAAAATGACTTGCACAGGAAAATCTCATATGTCACACTGAACTATGAGTTGCACCTGTTACAAAATGACTCTTGCACAGGAAAATCTCATATGACACAATGAAATATAAGTCGCACCTGTTACAAATTGACTCTTGTACAGGAAAATCTCATATGACACAATGAAATATAAGTCGCACCTGTTACAAAATAACTTTTGCACAGGAAAATCTCATATGACACAATGAACTATAAGTCGCACCTGTTACAAAATGACTCGCACAGGAAAATCTCATATATCACACTGAAATATGTCGCACCCATTACAAAATGACTCTTGCACTGGAAAATCTCATATCTCACACTGAAATATAAGTCCCACCTGTTAAAAAATGACTATTGCACAGGAAAATCCCATATATAAATTGCACTGGAGTATAAGTCGCATGCGTGTAAAAAAGCCTCTTGCAGAGGAAAAAACCATATGTATAAGTCGCACCTTTTTTTCGTATTATCAGCACTTTCATTTGGAAATTTTCTGCATTGTTTTTGTGTCCTTATTATTATTGCCATTTATTATTATTATGAATGAAATCTTTTGTGCAACAGTGGCAACGCAGCACCAGTGGCAGAATGAAATCAGATTTTTTTTTAAATTTATTTATTTTTTGACGTCATAAAAAAATTAAGAACATGGGAAAATTCAAGGGTTTCTAATCTTTGTCATTCCACTGTAATGTCAAACTTTTTATACCCTGTTATTTGATATATAGTGTACTACATCATAATATATAACGCATGCACCATTTGGCCAACATGGAGCTTGTAAAGCAAATTTGAGCTTAGGAAAGAAACAGGGCATGCTTTTAAAGTCATACACAGGTAACTGTCACAAAATTTGGCATCTCATTGCTAGAACTCAGAAATATTTATTTCCCCTATGGAATGGCTAATTTGCTGGTCCAAAAACACCACCTCCTACGCACCAGAGACCCTGCAGATACTCTATATTTTCAGCACAAACAGTTTGAGAACCTGTTTGAGATGACATCATAAATGATCCTTTACAGCAGCAGTTTGCAAAAGAGAGGGAAAAAAGTCCAAAGGAAAATGAGACTGCATACAGCTGTAGAGAAGCTTGACTCTTTTGACTGGACTGGGTTGCTTGACGCGAGGTGGTTTTGCTTCTAATCGCAGAAGCTTCCTCAGCTAAAATTCTTGCTCTGGGAATCTGACTTCTGTCTTGACTCTTGTAGAGAAGAATAACAGAAGCCACTACGGAAACACTGCCTACAGCTCATACGTCACAGGACTGTAGCCCCTCCACCATGAATTTACACAAGAATTTCAGTAGTCCTGCAATGACATTCCTAGAAAATTGACATTTGCTTGTTTTTAGACGATTTCTCACATTCACCCCTTGTTCACATAGCAACCATCGGACCATTCTTTATGTGCTGCACTAGGATCAACACAGCAACTTCACGTCGCTCACATAACGCTTGATGTATTTGTTTTTTCTCATTTTCCTCTTGCTTTGGTGTGCTTCCATGGTTCCAAATAGACAATTTTCTTTGTAGAGCAGGTAGCTGAGTGGAGAAGAAGCTGGCCTGCCAATATATAGACCTGGTTTGAATCCCGCTCATCTAATGTGACATATGTGCACTTGGATATTCAGCGTCATCCACAATGCTTGTCAACAATTTGTGAATGTTACTAAAACCAACCTGAACCCCGTTTGACAACAGACTGAAACCACAGATTCACAAAGATAATGCACGGAAGTTTGCCTGACGGATCACGTAACATTCTGAATTTGACAGCTTGACAGCCACGCCGGTCCTGATTATTGATTGACATGGCACATAGTGGAGTCAGTACACAGGATGCACGGATTTACTTCTAAAACCCACCTGCATACCAATGATGGCATAGATGAAGAACAGCATGGCAATGAGGAGACAGACGTAAGGCAGGGCCTGGAAAGAGACACCAAAAATGCACTTTAAAAGCTCAAATCTTCAGATTAGCAGAAAAAAAGTTCAACTTATTTTCAGCTTTTAAATTCCGGTCACACACACAATATTTTAATGTTAATATGCATTTCTTTCTAGTTTTGCTCTTTGTTGACACAAACTGTGCAGATCTGTCCTCCTAATGTAGTGGTGGGCACAGTTAACCAAAAAGTTAGCACTGATAACCTTTCATCAGTAAACTGAAACAGAAACTATGAAAACACTAAATGGAAACAGGTAAAAAAAAACAAAAAACTTTTTTTGGGTTGTTTTTTGGCTGTAAACCCCTGAAAAACAGACCTAAAGAGTTGAGATCATGATATGTTGAAGACTAAAAGGGGCCATCCCTATATTCATAGGGCCCTATGTTCCCAAATTAATATGGTAGACGATGGGACCATAACAAGAGGTTCTGTCCTACCAGGCTCTCATATTCCCCAGTTCTAGTGTTCTATGCTCCCAGGGCCCTATGTTTCCCAGTTCTAGGATCCTATGCCCAGGGCCCTATGTTTCCCAGTTCTAGTGTCCTATGCTCCCAGGGCACAGTGTTTCCCAGTTCTAGTGTCCTATGCTACCAGGGCCCTATGTTCCCCAGTTCTAGTGTTCTATGCTCACAGGGCCCTATGTTTCCCAGTTATATTGTGCTATGCTCCCAGGGCCCTATGTTTCCCAGTTCTAGGATCCTATGCTCCCAGGGCCCTATGTTTCCCAGTTCTAGTGTCCTATGCTCCCAGGGCTCTATGTTTCAAAGTTTTAGTGTTCTATGCTCCCAGGGTCCCATGTTCTCCATTTCTAGGGTGCTATGCTTCCAGGGCTGTATGTTCCCCAGTTCTAGGGTCCTATGCTCCCAGGGCTGTATGTTCTGCAGTTCTAGGGTCCTATGCCTCCAGGGCCCTATGTTCCCCAGCTCAGTAAAGCACATGGTGAGTACCTGGAAAAGGTAAGGATCCCCTACCATGGGAAGGGTTCAGGTTAATGTATTTTAACAGAAAATCCAACTGGGGATTATGGTTTCTGGGATCATAGAGCCCTGGGAACATAGGCACATTCCCACGTAAACATGAAAGTTACCAAAAAGGTTTAGCATGCCAATATCAGATGATGCTCAAGATATACATAAATATTTAAATGAAATTAAACAGTAGTTTACATTCAACATAGTTTATTCACAGCACAGTAAGTATTAAATAAATAAGAACTATTAAATAAAAATACACATGGAAAATAATTTTAATCTAATTAATGCATTTACTCTGGCTTGACCTCTAGCTGCTAGAAGTGATGCACGTATTAGACCAATCACTGCTCTAATATCACAAATAAAATTAATCTAATATCCTGATCATGTAAAAGTAGGTTAAAAAAAACAAGTATCACAAATAAAATTAATCTAATATCCTGATCATGTAAAAGTAGGTTAAAAAACAAACACCAAAGACCTTATTTGATGAGGAAAATCATGTTTCTAAAAGAAATTGTGAAAAGTTCAAAAAATGTTTGTCATCATCATCATCTTTGTAAATAATGGTGTTTGGTTACTGCTGCACTACTGCCACCAACAGGCCATCTATAGAACAGCGCCAAAGAGAAAAATAACCTAAGCTCGCCCACAGTCCTTGAGATATGAGTGGGATGTAGCACACTGGTGTTATGCAGGACTTTTGACTGTGACCAGCAGGGGGCGCTGCAGAAACGTGCAACAGAAGCTTACAGTTTTAAAGTACTTTCTGATGGAGTCTTCCTTTTTTGAAAACCAAAATAATTCTCTTCAACATTGCGATCTTTGACCCACAGCTAGGTCATAATGATGCCGTAGGAGCTCTCAGCCAATTAGCACCCAGTGATCACTTTAAAAATGAAGTCAGTGGCTCCCTCACTGCCTCATAATCAGTAAACGATAAACAGTTTTTGAGGGCAGAGTTAGAAAGACGGGCTTGATGATCTGGAGGAGAAAATACAAACCAATCATACGTTGCTGTAACCTCCAGCCCAGCAGGTGGCAGTAGTACACACTAAAGTTGAAGACTGAGGAAATGTGGAGGGTTTTTTTTTTTTTGGAAAACACATACAAACTCACATACAAACATATGAAGTGGGGAAGTAACTTTTAAACAAATATTGATGAGTAAAACTTGAGCATGGCTTCTCCCACCTCAAACAGCGAGAGGATCCGCGAACCTGATCTGTAGGTCAATTCTTTGAAGCAGCCGAGGGAAGCCTTCGGTGTAATTAAATAGCCAGCCTTGAATGCTGCAGTTACTGTCTGTATCCATTATACGGATAAAAGCCCTCAGTGCCGACATTAAGGACAACAGAAATTCAAACACACTCTGCTTTTAACTCAACGTGTCCCAGAGGATTCAAAGTCGAACTGCCGGCCTGCTGGCAGTCCATTACTCCTGTTTTAGCAGCATTTTGCAGAACTCTCAAAATCACTTTGTGTATTTTAAACAACAGCCTATATGGTCCCTAGAATTAAGTCCTACATAGGCCCCAAGGCCCATTGGACCAAATGCTTATCCCCTGGATACCGTCTGAGTTTCCCACTGATGGATGCCAGTCCATTATAGGTCAGTTCCCCAGCAAGGGCCGCAACACGATTACAGCTGGTTGGACTGGGACGATGCAGATGAAGTGTCTTGCCCAAGGACACAGACAAGTATCATGAAGAACACAGCTGGAATCCAACCCAGGTCCATCTATTGACAGTTACCGCTGACCCCACACCGCCACCGGCTGTGCACTGCTAATTAAATAAATAAATAAATAAACTAGATCATTTTTATACTGAATATTTGTTTGTTTGTAAACTAATGTGCATCTTGGGAAAATGAAAGTTTGGATTATGTATTTGTGTGTGGTAGCAATTTAATTAGATTTTAATGTTTGTTGTCCTAACTTTCCATCTTGGCCTGTGTGCCAGTCGACAATGCTATTTCCTGACTACTTGTGTCACACACTGAACATCGGTCCTTTGTTTTGCTCGCGCAAAGCTGTTTCCTGTAAACATCAAAAGTGAACTCTATGCAAACGACACGCTGTCTCACAGGGTTTCCTGCTTCATTGTTTATTACATTTATTATAGTGTGGGTTTCCTCCGGGTACTCCAGTTTCCTCCCACAATCAAAAAACATGCTTATTTAAGGTCTGTTCCTTTCTCTGCCCCTGACCAAGGCAGAGTCTCTACATCTGGAGTTGGTCCCCGGGCGTTGGGCTGGGGCTGCCCACTGCTGCTAATGGGTGGATTGTGTCTAACTGTAACTTGGATCATTTGCTTGGGACTCCGGCGAGGGCGGCCACATCTTCTCCTCTCTCCTCTCCTTCTGTGTTTTTCTCTATCTCTGCCCCAACCTTCAAAAGTCCCAACTTCACCAGACTGTGCATTCTTTGAACTATATTTGGAATAACCATGGAATTGATCAGCTGGTCTCTCAATGCTATTGACACCATTTTTTCATTGACAAAAAACGACACCTGGGAGAAGTGGCATGTCGCATGCTTGGCACCACTCTCCGTGGAAGACATCAAGGACTTATTCTTATTTGCCTTTATGGTTGGAGGTCTTTTGCTGCTTGGAATTCTGTGTCTCTCTACCTTATCAGGTACTGAAAGTCAAAATGCCCTATTGTTTTCCTCTAGAAGGATTTCAATGGCCTTGGTGAAGCATTTGGCTCCCTCTTCATTTGGCTCCCCCCTCCCCAGACAGATATGAACTCATCTGCACACATGACGCAAGCCCCCCTACCCCATCTTTGTGGTTCTTTCCCCACCCCTGTCCCACTCCGGCCTTTGCTCTGCCACAGCTCCCCTCTGGGAGGCCGTGCAGCACTGCTGCAGCAACCTCCACCCCCCAAGCTTGTTTGCGCGGCATGAAGCTGCTGCAACCCACACTCACATTGCCTCAATTCCGATGACGGACTGTTTCAAAGTTTAGCGTACATAAACAATCAAATGTATATGTGCGGTTGTTTAATTCTGATGTGTGCCATTATTACATTTAACTAGTAATAATTGTGGATTAATTGCTGTATTTTTGTCTGAGATAATTGGGTGTGATATGAATTGCCCTTTTAGGGATCAATAAAGTTGTTTGAATCTTGAATCTAAATGCAGAAGACAAATTTCATTGTATGTGTACAATGACAATAAAGGCTCTATTCATTCATTCATTCTTTCTTTCTTTTTTCAAAGGTTTATGTTCTGAAACATTAAAAAAATATATAAAATATGTGGTATAATTTTTGTTTCTTGAACCGGCTCAACACATTGTTTGTAAATGATACAATCCAGAAAGAGAATTTTTCTTTCCACTCACTGTGTATTTCCTTGGGTTCACGTTGTGCTCGTTTTGAGTGTTTTTCTAACCTTGAATGACTGGACGAAGGTCCACAGCAGGATGCGGATGGTGTAGCCCTGGCGGAGCAGCTTTATGAGGCGAGCTGCTCTGAACAGCCGCAGGAAGCTCAGGTTAATCATTTTGTCCTGGGAGACAAAATAAACTGTGTCAGTGATGTGAATGTAATGCAGAAAACATCAAATTCAGCACTCTGAAGTAAAAAAAAAACCCCCGAATATATACAGCAGGTAGAATAAGTATTGAACACATCACCATTTTTCTCAGTAAATATATTTCTGAAGGTCCTGCTGACATTAAATTTTAACCAGATGTCAGTAACAACCCAAGTAATCTATACATGCAAAGTAAACAATACAAAAAGTACAGAAATTACGTTCTATGTAATAAAACAGAATCACACAGGGAAAAAGTATTGAACACGCTTACTGAAATTTATTTAATACTTCGTACAAAAGCCTTTGTCAGTTATGAAGCTTCAAAGATGCCTGCTGTATGGCGAAACTAGTCTCATGCATTGTTCAGCTGTGATTTTGGTCCATTCTTCCACACAACGTCTTTGAATCTTGAAGATTCCGTGGACCTCTTCCATGAACTCTGATCTTTAGTTCTTTCCATAGATTTTCTATTGGATTCCAGTCAGGTGACTGGCTGGACCATTCTAGCAGCTTTGTTTTCATCCTTTGAAACCAGTTGAGAGTTTCCTGGCTGTGTGTTTGGGATCATTGTCTTGAGGAAATATCCACCCTCGTTTCATCTTCATCATCCCGGTTGATGTTTATCAAGAATGTCTCGGTACATTTTTCCATTCATCTTTCCTTCAATTATATAAAGTCTGTCAAAGCCGTCTGGTGTATTTGGGGTGATGTGTAGTGTCATTTATGTTGAGTATTTTGGCATCCAAAGAGTTCAGTTTTGGTCCCATCTGTCCAGACTATATTCTCCCAGTATTTCACAGGTTTGTCTAAATGTTGTGCATCAAACTTTAAAGGAGCTACAACGTGGTTTTTCTTCGGTAATGGAGTCTTGTGTGGTGAACATGCATACAGACTGTGGTGGCTGAGTTCATTACTTATTGTTTTCTTCGAAACAATTGTTCAGTTGCTCTCCACAAGTGGTCCTTGGACAACTCTTCTGACAATTCTGTCACAAACCTCTGTCAGAAATCTTGCGAGGAGCAGCTGGTCAAAGCCAGTTTATGGTGAAATGACGCTCTTGCCACTTTCAGATTATGGCCCCACAGTACTTATTGGAACATTCAGAAGTTTAGAAATCCTTCTGTAACCAATGCCATCAGCATGTTTTGCAACAATAAAGTTGTGAAGATCTTGAGAGAGCTCTTTGCTTTTACCCATCATGAGATGTTTCTTGTGTGACACCTTGGTAATGAGACACCGTTTTATAGGCCATCAGTTGAGACCAAACTAGCTGATATTAATTTACACTGACAAGGGGCAGGACTACTTTCTAATTACTGATATATTTCAGGTGCTGTCTTGGCTTTCCATGCCTTTTTGCACCTCCCTTTCTTCAGGTATAAAATAGGTACAACAAAAAAACTGATATAAACTTTAAAAGAGATAAGTCAGTAAATGCCTTAGAGGCATTAAAATATGACCTTAAAAATCAAAACTGGGAAGAAGTTTATGTCAGTGATGTTAATGTAGCATATAACTCATTTATGAAAATATTGATGAAATCATACAATAAAAATTGTAAATTAATTGAAATTAGTAAGAAAAGAGTAAATAAACCATGGCTGACAAAGGGAATAAAAAATGCTTGTGCAAAGAAAAACTATTTATACAGGTGCTTTTTAAAATTGCAAACAAAGGAATCAGAACATAAATACAAAAAATATAAAAAATAAACTATTAACAATAATTAGGAAACAAAAAAAAGATTATTACAGTGAAAAACTAAATAAGAGTAAAGATAATATGAGGGTAACATGGGGAATTATAAAAAGTGTGATTGATAGTGATGGAACGAAAGAAACTATTCCAAATTACTTTGTTAAGGAAAATAAAGAGATATATGATATAAAAGAAGTTGCAAATGGGTTTAATGATTATTTTTCAAATGTAGGGTCAAGTCTGGTGGGAAATAAACCAATAATAGAAGATAAATTATGTACATTGGTAAATACGGTCAATAGTATTTTCCTGGACAATGTGGAAAAAGATGAAATAAGAAATATTGTAAAAAACTGTGTAAGCAAAAGATCAACTGACCATGAAGATTTAGACATGATGACTGTAAAAAGTATAATAGAAATTGTTATTGAACCATTTACTTATATTTGTAATCTGTCTCTGTCAACTGGGGTTTTTCCAGATGAAATGAAAATTGCTAAGGTAGTCCCATTATATAAAAATGGAGACAAACATAATTTTTCTAATTACAGGCCAGTATCATTGCTTCCACAGTTTTCTAAAATTATGGAAAAAGTTTTTGTAACAAGATTGGATAAATTTATTGAGAAACATCATATTTTAAATAATGCTCAGTATGGATTCAGAACAAAACATTCGACAGCTATGGCAATTATGGAACTAATAGAGAAAATATCAACAACAATAGATAATAAGGATTATTTTGTAAGTATTTTTATTGACCTGAAAAAGGCTTTTGATGTTATAGACCACTCAAGATTGCTCCACAAGTTACAACAATATGGAATAAGAGGTGTTGCACATCAGTGGGTAAAAAGCTACTTAGAAAATAGAAAACAGTTTGTTCAGATAAATAATACCAAATCAGAATTGTGTAACATTATTTATGGAGTACCACAAGGATCGGTACTTGGACCCAAACTGTTTATTTTGTATATCAATGATTTTGTGAATGTATCCAATGTGCTTGGCAGCATTTTATTTGCTGATGATACAACGCTGTTTTACTCTGGATCAGATATACAGGAAGTAGCACAAGTGATAAATACAGAGTTGGAAAAAGTTAAACATTGGTTTGATATAAACAGATTGTCACTAAATATTAATAAGACAAATTTCATATTGTTTAATGATAGAGCGAAAGAAAATAATGTGTCATTACAAATAGATGGAATGGATATACAAAGGGTAAAAGAAATGAAATTTTTAGGAGTCATGATTGATGAAGATCTTACATGGAAGTCACACATAAATTACATAAAAGGAAAAATAGCGAAAGCCATTGCTGTTTTGCATAAAGTAAAATATTCATTAAATAGTTATGGTTTATTAACATTGTACAATTCATTGATTGTCCCATATTTAACTTACTGTGTAGAAATCTGGGGATCAACATATACAACCTATATACAACCTTTATTTATTTTGCAGAAAAGAGCTTTAAAAGTGATTAGTAACAGTGGTTTTAGAGATTCATCTAATCCATTGTTTATTAAGTATAGGGTACTTAAATTTCATGATTTAGTTGATTTGAAAATATTACAAACGATGTACCAAGTTAATAAAAATACTTTACCAACAAACATTCAAAATATGTTTGAAAAAAGAGTAAGTAGTTATAAATTGAAAGGAATAGAAGTCTTTAAAAAACCAAGATTTAGAACCAAAGTAAAGGAAAGGAGTATTGCAGTAAATGGTGTCAAATTATGGAACAATCTTAATAAAGAAATTAAAGAATTAAGGTCGCTTAAATTATTAAAAAAACATATTAAATTAGATGTATTAAGTAAGTATGAAACTATGAAGTAAGTCAGTGGGCTGCAAGAAAGTCAAAAAAAAAAAAAAAGTAAACTGTTAATAATGTTTGGAGTGTCTTAAGTTTAAATGTAACCTGTCAGTGATGTAATCTATTAATTAATGGTCATAATTATGAAATGGGTCAGTGGTATGTGACAAGTTAAAGAAATGCAATCTGTTAAATAATGTTGACTATGATGCTGTATATTGAAAGATTGTATTGTTAAAAGGGGCAGAAATCATAAGACTTGTTCTTCTTTCTGCTCCTTTTCATTCTGGTATTGTGGTGCTTTTGTTTTTTGCTTTTCTGTTTTTCTTTTAAATGAATGAAATAAATATTAAAGAAAGAAAGAAAGAAAGGTGTTCAATACTTTTTTCCTGAGTCATTTCACATTATACACACTTAATAAACTTAATTTATGTACTTATTTGATTTCTTTGTATGTGTGGATTACTTGCCAACATTTGGTGAAAATTTCATGTCAGTAGTACTTTTAGAAATATATTTACTGAGAAAAATGGAGATGTGGTAAATATTTTTTTTTTTTTTACTTGCTGTATGTTTGATGATTTACCTTTTACAACACGCAAGCAGGTGTGTGAGTGTGCGCATGTATGCATGCATATGGCTCCACCCAGCAGCTCCCCCCAACCTAAAACAGTCGAGAACTGCCAGTGTCAAGTGAACTCCAGCGTACAATTTAACTCAAACCATCTGTACAATCTGGTAACGGCCGAGGACAAGGAGGAGACGGGCTGACAATTTGACAAAATCATCAGCAGCCAAGAAATGCCACTTACCGTCTGGAGTTGTCAGACGTGACAAAAGGGGCAAAGTGAAGGCATAGGCGCCAGGAAAGACACAGCAGAGGATGGAAACAGCAAAAGAGGAAACACCAGAAAGGGGAAAGCAAGAGAATGAGACAAATGATAATGTGAAGAGAAAGTCACACAATGAGAGAAAGAAACTTTGGCACACAGAAAGCTACAATAACACACCTCAGAGCTCCATTTATTCAGTCAGTGCTACTATCGTACAACCCCAAATCAGAAACACGTTGAGGTGGGATGCAAAGAACAAAACATGGTTTACATTTACTTTTACACACTGGATGAACCTCTTTCAGGTGTTATTCTGTCCCGTTCTTTCCCTGAACACGTCTTATGGTTTGCAGCAGCACGGGATTGTTGCCATTGGAATTTTCATTATAAAATTCTCCACACATTGTCTATTGTGGACAGGTCAGGATACAAGCGGGTCAGTCCAGTACCCGCAGCCTCTGCTTTGCAGCCATGCCTTTGTGTGCAGAATGTGGTTTTGCTTTGTCTTTTTGAAAAATGCATGGAAGTCTCTGGAAAAGATGCCATCAAAGATTTCCCAAAGTTATCTCTTGCCCAAGACATTATATCAGCTAATGATGAATGGCTGTTTTTGATGCAGTGCCATCTGAAGGATCTGAGATCGCAAGTGTTCATCTTAGGCTCGCACTCTTGTCCTTTACACACTGAAATCCCTCAAATCATTTAATGATGTTATGTATGTATTTATACTGTAGATGGAGAATAATGCAGCTACGTTTTGAAATTTCTTTGAGAAACATTAATTTTCTCATACATTTGTTGACAAACTGCAGATCCTCTGTCTATCTTTGCTCTATAAAGACTGAGCCTTTTGTGAATACTGCTTTGGTAACAAATCAAGATCATAATCACCTGTTGACGTCACCTGTTTGAAAAAAAAAAACATTATTATTAATACTATTATTGCAATGCCTCATTACTCTCCCTAAAATGCCTTTTGTGGAATGTGTTGCAGGTGTTGCAAGAATGATTACATATTAATAAATATATATTAACAAGCTCTCTCAAAGCACTCCTAAATTAGCCTAAAATTTCCTGCAAAGGAATCTTAGCATAAGAGTGAACCAGCAGGCGTCTGAGAGCAAGTCTGAGCAAGGAGGGGACAGAAACTCCTATCTTTGTGAGGAGGCAGGGGTTGACCCCGTTGCTAGGTATGACACAGTCCTCTAAGAGCTGTGATTAGCTGTCACAGAAAAGGGAAGAGATATAAAAAATTGCCCTCTGCCATCCTAGTCATGAATGGACATTGAAATCAACCAATCATATAACCTGAACTGCATTAAGACGTACAATCGAGAGCGTAACTTAATCTTAGGTTGATGAATACATGCATGACAAGAAAGTGAAAACACTTATTTCCATTGTGGTCCATGTAAAATCAATTGACAAAATAGATGTAATAATAAAACAACAATATTAATAATACCAATAATAAAAAATAATGATAATATTAACAATGTGTATATGATAACAAGAACCTAACTAATTTATAGATACATTAAGACAATAAATTAACATCAGATAATTACGTAGATGAAGCCGGTAGCGTGTTACTGACTCACTGTCATCCTACATATGGAGAATATCTCTGCTTCCTCTCTGTCTTTTCCGCCATCTTCTGTGCTTAAGACACTCTGAGACTTCTTAAAAGTCCTCCTCCCTGCTCTTACCAGTTTGGTGCCTTAGGGGCTCTTTTAAGGCCTACGGTGCTTTGCGGACAACTTTTGTTTTACCAAGGGAAAATTCTAAGAAATGTCTAAGAATTTGAGGAATTCTAAGATTTTTCTTCGAATAATGTCACTAGGAGCTGTTTTTAGCCTTAGGCTGCTTCGTGGATAGGGGCCCTGATCTCCAAATTAGAGGTGAAACTCGGCTTCCTTTATAGAAATAACTCATGTTTTTCCTTAAGTGCTCAGAAGCTCCTAATCATTGCCACCTTCCTGTCCTTGTTGGACTATGGCAATATTGTGTATATGTGTGCGTCACAGAGTTGTCTACATTAACCCTCTGGAGTCCGAGAGCATTTTTTGGACAGTTCAGTTGCCTGGCATAAATGTTTTATTATTGCTTTTAACAGCTCTCCCTGCATCCCAAAATCAAGTTTTATGTCTCTTTTTTCAGGACAATCTGTTCTTTCATAATATATATGCTTTTGTTGTGTTTTATAAATGTAATAAAGGTTTACAATCAGAAATAACAAAGGAAAAGTAAAGCGGAAAATAATTTTCCACACACATTTATTCAAAACACACACAACTGTTTTGACACTTTATAAAGGTAATTTGAGGTCTTGTGTGAAAGACTGTACAACAAAAAAGTTCGAACAATAAACACAAATGCACATTTTGAACAATATATACAAAATGGTCTATGCGTTTTGTTTGTCTTCAACTCAAAGCAATTTCTGTCTGCTATTACATAAAGGTCACATCACAAATTTCTATTTCTGCTGTGCTTTGGAGTCTTCTGTCTGACTCTGCAAGCAGCTTTCATTTCACACTTTGGCTCCTACAGTCTGAGGAGCAGCCCCTCTCCCTCACCCCATTGATATGGAAAACAGTGCTTTACACCAGAGGGAGAGAGCCACAGAGTAATCCAGTAACATTCAAATGCAAACTAGTGGAGGAATCCTGATAGTTACACACTCTTTGTTTGAGCAAGTGAGATTGTCATGCCAGGCTCTCCGTCTGCTTTCACTTTCGCTGTGCGTAATGGTGCAGGGTGCATTGGAGGAGTTAGGGGCCTATTCAAACAGGCCAACTAGTAAGATATCACTCCTGAAAACGATCTCTGGTTTATCACGTGAGGTAAATCTGCCCTATGATTGGATTTTGGAAAACCATGTGATGGTGAACCAATTCCAATTGGACACTCACATTCCGCACGTCATCACACAGCTTCTATGAGGAGTACAAAGATGGCCGATGGTGGATTGAAAGTCCACAGAGTTAACTTTTCAGCAAAAAAAGAGTACGTTTCTATCTCATATCATTAAAAAGTTATTTATAATTTAGTAAAGCTTGGTCCCAGCTGTCGTATATGTATAACCTTTGTTATTTTAACAGACATACAGGATGGAAAATGCCAAACCTGTCTATCAGCATTCTTTCATAATATGTTCCATTCCAAAGTGGTTGTGCCCCCCCCCATGGCGACTCTATGTCTACAGCTTTTCCATCCTGTCTGGCAAGTGTCTGATCAAATATGGCTCCACTTTAACTCTCCATATCCACCGCCACGGCATCATAACTCAATGGCAACAACACTAACCTTAAGCTCCGTGACCAAGATGTCCGTTATGCTTCCAAGCACCGTGACAAAGTCAAACACATTCCACGCTGCTTTCAGGTAGTTCTAAAAGAGGAGAGAAGGAAAGAGGAAAAAACTGCCGCAATTACAATAAATGAATAAACAAATAAATGAATGAATGAATACATGAGTAAAAATCCACATCTCAGTTCTACCTGTTGTGAAAGTGTAGGAACACGGACCCACAACAGGGGGCGTAAAAGAACGGGCAATGGATAAGCCAAACAGTAACAATTTAATGTTGTAAATTGTGCACAACGGAATACAGACAACAATCAGTTTGGGACTACAGTCAATTACACGTCGGGTGACGTGTGGGCAGGCTTGAGGATAGGAGACGCCCGTCCAGAACCGAACCGGATCCCACACGGCCCTCACCGCCAACAGACCTGAAGAACACTGGAGCCGCCAAGTCCTGGGTCCCCAGGTGGTCACCGTCTTCAGCTGTCAGACCTGGTACTGCTGGCAGAGAACAGAAACAGCACAGGTGAGTGTGAGTACGCACACTCAGTAATCCCACAGTCTGTGTTCAGTAAGGAGGGAGCACCTCCACCTCCAATCACACACTCGTACAGCTCCTTGTGAAACCACTTATCTGGTTGGGGTGTGAGGCGAAGCCGTCGCAGTCCACACCAAACGCCAATACAGCAGACAAGGACACGTCACAGGAAAACGACTGTAAATGAGATCAGACTCTTGTTCAGTTTAAGCAGAGAAATTACCTCCAAGGTAGCTGATTTCTCGGCGAGGAGGTGGAGTTGCAGTCCGGCCTTTATGGTGATGGTGATGAGTTGACTGAGTGACAGCTGGTGCTGATGAAGAGTGACAGCTGTCACTCCCAGTGGCTCTGGCGCCCTCTCGTGCTTGAAGCCCGCACTCCAAGCAGGGCGCCATCTGGTGGTGGTGGGCCAGCAGTACCTCCTCTTCAGCGGCCCACACAACAAGACCCCCCCCTCAACGGGTGCCTCCTGGTGCCCGACCAGGCTTGTCCGGGTGCCGCCGGTAGAAGTTGGCCAGGAGGGCCGGGTCCAGGATGAAGCTCCTCTTCACCCAGGAGGGTCCATACCCCTCCCAGTCCACCAAATACTGGAACCCCCGGCCCTTTCGACGGACATCCAGGAGCCTGCGCACGGTCCAGGCAGGCTCTCCATCTATGATCCGGGCAGGAGGCGGCGCCGGTCCGGGGGTGCAGAGAGTGGATGTGTGGTAGGGTTTGATCCGTGAAACATGGAACACTGGATGACCAGCTTCACTGCGGCCGGACTGAGGACTTTGAGTATGGTAAAGGGTCCTATGTACCTGTCCTTGAGCTTCTGGGATTCCACCTGCAGGAGGATGTCCTTTGTGGATAGCCAAACCTCCTGCCCAGGCTGGCATGCAGGGGCCGGGGAACGCCAGCGGTCTGCATGGGCCTTAGCCCTCGTCTGGGCTCTGAGCAGGGCAGAGCGGGCGGTACGCCAGACCCGACGGCACTTCCTCAGATGGGCCTGGACCGAGGGCACCCCGACCTCTCCCTCCACTAGCGGAAACAATGGGGGCTGGTACCCCAAACACACCTCAAATGGGGAGAGGCCGGTGGCAGATGAAACTTGGCTATTATGAGTGTGCTTGATCCAGGCCAGATGGTCACTCCAGGCCGTCGGGTGCGCGGAGGTCACGCAGTGGAGGGCCTGTTCCAGTTCCTGGTTCGTCCGCTCTGCCTGCCCGTTCGTCTGGGGGTGGTACCCAGACGAGAGACTTACGGTGGCCCCCAGTTCCCTGCAGAAACTCCTCCAGACCTGGGAGGAGAACTGAGGACCACAAGCCGAGACAATGTCCGATGGAATCCCATGCAGACGCATGACATGGTGGACAAGGAGGTCTGCAGTCTCCTGGGCCGTTGAGAGCTTCGGGAGGGCCATGAAGTGGGCCGCCTTGGAGAACCGGTCCACTATCGTGAGGATAGTAGTCATGCCCTGGGACGGTGGGAGGCCAGTGACAAAGTCCAGGCTGATGTGAGACCAGGGGCGATGAGGCACGGGCAGAGGCTGGAGGAGGCCTTGGGCCTTGTGGTGGTCGGCTTTGCCCCTGGCACAGGTGGTGCAGGCCTGGACATACTCCCGGACGTCGGCTTCCATAGACACCCACCAGAAGCGCTGCTGGACCACTGCCACGGGCCTTCGCACCCCTGGATGACAGGAAAGCTTGGAACCGTGACAGAAGTCGAGGACCGCAGCCCTGGCCTCTGGTGGGAGGTACATTTTGTCCTTCGGACCTGTCCCTGAGTCCGGGCTCCGTGTCAGGGCCTCCCGGACGGTCTTCTCCACGTCCCAGGTGAGGGTGGCCACGACAGTGGACTCGGGGATGATGGTTTCCGTCGGGTCTGACAGCTCGGTCTTGACCTCCTTTTCATGCACCCGGGACAGGGCGTCAGATCGTTGGTTTTTCATCCCGGGGCGGTAGGTGATCCGGAAGTCAAAACACCCGAAGAACAGCGACCAGCGGGCTTGCCTGGGGTTCAGACGCCTGGCGGTCCCAATGTACTCCAGGTTCCGATGGTCCGTGAAAACCGTAAATGGTACCGATGCTCCCTCCAACAGGTGTCTCCACTCCTCAAGAGCCTCCTTCACCGCAAGAAGTTCCCTATTGCCGACGTCATAGTTCCTTTCAGCCGGGGTCAACCTGCGGGAAAAGTAGGCACATGGATGGAGAACCTTGTCGGACTCCCCGCTCTGGGATAGCACGGCTCCTATCCCTGAGTCAGAGGCGTCCATTTCAACCACAAACTGGCGATTGGGATCGGGCTGCACCAGAACCGGTGCAGTCGAGAACCGGCGTTTCAACTCCCTAAACGCGGCTTCGCACCGATCCGACCAGGTGAAGGGGACTTTTGTGGAGGTCAGGGCTGTCAGGGGCTAACTACCTGACTGTAGCCCTTGATGAACCTCCGGTAGAAATTTGCAAAACCGAGGAACTGTTGCAGTTTCCTACGGTTTGTTGGTTGGGGCCAATCTCTCACCGCCGCAACCTTGGCCGGATCAGGGGCGACGGAGTTGGAGGAGATTATGAACCCCAGGAAGGACAAAGAAGTGCGGTGGAACTCGCACTTCTCACCCTTCACAAACAGCCGGTTCTCCAACAACCGCTGTAGGACCTGACGTACATGCTTGACATGGGTCTCAGGATCTGGAGAAAAGATGAGTATATCGTCTAGATATACGAAGACAAACCAATGCAGGAAGTCCCGCAAGACGTCATTAACCAACGCTTGGAATGTCGCGGGCGCATTGGTGAGGCCGAACGGCATGACCAGGTACTCAAAGTGACCTAACGGGGTGTTGAATGCCGTCTTCCACTCGTCTCCCTCCCGGATCCGAACCAGGTGATAAGCATTCCTAAGATCCAATTTTGTGAAAATTTGGGCTCCATGCAAGGGCGTGAACACTGAATCTAACAGAGGCAACGGGTATCGGTTGCGAACCGTGATCTCGTTCAGCCCTCTGTAATCAATGCATGGACGGAGTCCGCCGTCCTTCTTGCCCACAAAAAAGAAACCAGCACCCATCGGGGAGGTGGAGTTCCGGATCAACCCGGCAGCTAACGAGTCCCGGATGTAGGTCTCGATTGATTCGCGTTCCGGACGTGAGAGGTTGTACAGCCTGCTGGACGGGTACTCAGCGCCCGGTATCAAATCAATGGCACAATCGTATGGACGGTGTGGGGGCAGCGTGAGTGCCAGATCCTTGCTGAAGATGTCAGCAAGGTCATGGTACTCGGCTGGCACCGCCGCCAGATTGGGGGGGACTAAAACCTCCTCCTTAGCTGTCACACCGGGTGGAACCGAGGATCCTAAACACTCCCGGTGGCAGGTTTCGCTCCACTGAACCACAACCCCAGACGGCCAATCAATCCGGGGATTGTGTTTTAACACCCATGGAAAACCCCAAATCACTTGGGAGGTAGAAGGTGTTACATAAAACACAATCTCCTCCCTGTGATTCCCAGATACAACCAAAGTCACGGGCTGTGTCTGGTGTGTGATTAGTGGAAGAAGGGTGCCATCTAGTGCCCGCACCAACAATGGTGACGGTAAGGCCACTAGAGGGAGCCCAACCTCCTTTGCCCATCTGCTATCCAGCAGATTCCCCTCCGACCCCGTGTCCACCAGTGCTGGGGCGTGAAGGGTTAGATCCCCACTCAGGATCGTGACTGGGATACGTGCAGATTTTCGGGGTCTCCCCGCGTGGGTATTGTGACCCACCCTTAGCCCAGTCTCTAAGGACGAGTGCTGCTGTTTTGACCGTTTGGGGCATTCTCTCTGTGTGTGCTCAGTTGAGCTGCAGAGAAAACACTCTCCACGGATCAGCCTCCTTTGTATCTGATCTGATCGCTTTTTGGCCCTGCTCGTTTCCCTAGCAACGTCAGCAGGGGGAGCTGTCGTCACGTGGAGAGTCCTGGCTGTGGAGCGTGGGGAAGTCGGCTCCCTTTCGGACCCGGGAGGAAGAGGGACGGCTTGTGCCTGACCACGCCCTTCGTCTCGCTCCCGTCGGTGTTCTGTTAATCGGTTGTCTAACCGTATAACCAGGTCGATAAGCCCGTCTAAATCCAGCGGCTCGTCCTTCACCACCAGGTGCTCCTTAAGGACCAGAGACAGTCTGTTTACAAAGGCGGCGCAGAGCGCAACAGCATTCCAGCCGGCTCGCGCTGCTGCGATGCGGCAGTCGACTGCATACTTCTCTGCGCTTCGACACCCCTGTCGTATCGACAGCAGCACGCTTGAAGCGGTCTCGCCTCTATGAGGGTGGTCGAACACCTGTCGGAACTCCCTCACAAACTCAGTGTAAACCGTTAAGAGCCGTGAATTCTGCTCCCAGAGCGCCATAGCCCAGGCGCGTGCCTCTCCTCAAAGCAAATTTATAACGTAAGCCACCCGGCTAGCGTCTGATGCGTACTTGACGGGAAGCTGTGAAAAGACGAGCGAGCACTGCATCAAGAAGGCCGCGCACGTCTCCACACAGCCTCCGTACGGCTCCGGATGTATGCTTCAGGGGAAGGTGGGGGGGTTCGTTGAACGACCAGTGGAATGTCTGTCTCTGGCATTCGGTCAGCAGGAGGAGGTGCTGCAGCAGCGCCCTGAGCATGCGCTTCCACCTGGGCGGTGAGAGCCTCCATCCTTTGATTGAGAACAATGCTCTCCTCGGTAACTAAGTCCAACCGAGCAGTAAAAGTGGTTAAGATGTGCTGCAGCTCACCTAACACGCCTCCTGCTGGCACCTGTGCACCTCGCTCTTCCATTGGCTGTTCAAGCGATGGTTGACGCCCCTCGGGATCCATGACGCTGGCCGAGAAATCCTGTTGTGAAAGTGTAGGAACACGGACCCACAACAGGGGGCGTAAAAGAACAGGCAATGGATAAGCCAAACAGTAACAATTTAATGTTGGAAATTGTGCACAACGGAATACAGACAACAATCAGTTTGGGACTACAGTCAATTACACGTCGGGTGACGTGTGGGCAGGGTTGAGGATAGGAGACGTCCGTCCAGAACCGAGCCGGATCCCACACGGCCCTCACCGCCAACGGACCTGAAGAACACCGGAGCCGCCAAGTCCTGGGTCCCCAGGTAGTCACCGTCTTCAGCTGTCAGACCTGGTACTGCTGGCAGAGAACAGCACAGGTGAGTGTGAGTACGCACACTCAGTAATCCCACAGTCTGTGTTCAGTAAGGAGGGAGCACCTCCACCTCCAATCACACACTCGTACAGCTCCTTGTGAAACCACTTATCTGGTTGGGGTGTGAGGCGAAGCCGTCGCAGTCCACACCAAACGCCAATACAGCAGACAAGGACACGTCACAGGAAAACGACTGTAAATGAGATCAGACTCTTGTTCAGTTTAAGCAGAGAAATTACCTCCAAGGTAGCTGATTTCTCGGCGCGGAGGTGGAGTTGCAGTCCGGCCTTTATGGTGATGGTGATGAGTTGACTGAGTGACAGCTGGTGCTGATGATGAGTGACAGCTGTCACTCCCAGTGGCTCCGGCGCCCTCTCGTGCTTGAAGCCCGCACTCCAAGCAGGGCGCCATCTGGTGGTGGTGGGCCAGCAGTACCTCCTCTTCAGCGGCCCACACAACACTACCTGAAATGACTAGATGTCCAGGTTTCTGTTTATGTGGGTCAGTTTTTGATTATTGACGGGCTGTATTAAAGAGAACTACCTTTAGCCTGCTGGCTCGATCCCTAGCATAAACAAAGAGGTTAAACTGGTCGCCTGGATCCCACCAGGGGACCCGGTTGACCTCCAGGTCAATCACTCAGATCTGCAGAGTTGAGGCGGCTGCCAACACCTGCAGCTGCAGTTTGAAGAGATTTTGTTTTTTTTTCCCCCAGGAGCAGATGTGTGCTCATCTATCTGGGCTTAACAGCCAAACAGGTGTAGGTAAGTGGTGTGTGAGAAAAGCTATTTATTAAATGAACCTTGTAAATGGAAATGGAGGCCCAGACAGAACGCTTTCACTACGGACCAAATGACCCCATGTTGGGCAAAGATTTATTTTTTCTGCCTGTTTCATTTTCTTCACTCTCCCTTCATATTGGAATTGGAGAATTTTAGTTTTTGCATTTCGTGACTTGTTAGACATCATCTGTTCATCACGTTAGGTTACAATTTGACAGCACTAAAATGAAAATACACAAAATGTGGGACGTGCAGAAGACGACATATAAGATCATCCACTCACCAGTGGGCCGAAGGCAATAATCTTGAGGATGCATTCCAGTGTGAAGAGGGCGGTGAAGACAATGTTTAGATGTTTCAGCATGGACTCGTAGAGATCCGGAGCGCCATAGAACTGAGGGGTAAAAAAGCACAAAGGCCCCTGAATGTATTTGGTACAAGAGTTGCACACTATTCCCTTAAAGAGTCTCTACATCATATGATTACTCATAATTTGGAGCTGGAATTTAATTTATTCTTATGCATGTTTAAACTTTTATTTTATTGTTCTGTTAATATGTCATTTCCCTGAGAGTGCTATTTAAATAAAGTTATTATTTGTTCATTTTCTGCACCTTATCCAGGTCCACTTCAAGGTGGCAGCACACTAACCAACTCATGCCACACTTCCCTATCCTCAGCCAAGTGTTGTATGGCTGGGGTGCCTGGCTGCCTTTTGTTTCTGTCTTCTGTTCTCTGTCTTTTGTTTTTCCTTCCAGGTGGCATGCGTTCAGGACTGAGTGGCTGTGTGGCTGAGTTATCAGGACCTCACCCTGATCACCTGAAGCTTGTCATGTGCAGCTCGTCAGGACTCACAGCTGTGGTGCATAAATTTGGTAAGATTGTAATT
Organism: Thalassophryne amazonica; assembly: GCF_902500255.1. Lineage (NCBI taxonomy): Eukaryota > Metazoa > Chordata > Actinopteri > Batrachoidiformes > Batrachoididae > Thalassophryne > Thalassophryne amazonica. The sequence continues at coordinate 51,150,766 of NC_047119.1, forward strand.
CACGTCGGCAGTAATGACACCCGGTTACGCCAATCGGAGGTCACTAAAATTAACATTGAATCGGTGTGTAACTTTGCAAAAACAATGTCGGACTCTGTAGTTTTCTCTGGGCCCCTCCCCAATCGGATGTTCTCCTTGAATTGCTGGCTGTCTGAGTGGTGTCCAAAAAATGAGGTGGGCTTCATAGATAATTGGCAAAGCTTCTGGGGAAAACCTGGTCTTGTTAGGAGAGACGGCATCCATCCCACTTTGGATGGAGCAGCTCTCATTTCTAGAAATCTGGCCAATTTTATTAAATCCTCCAAACCGTGACTATCCAGGGTTGGGACCAGGAAGCAGAGTTGTAGTCTTACACACCTCTCTGCAGCTTCTCTCCCCCTGCCATCCCCTCATTACCCCATCCCCGTAGAGACAGTGCCTGCTCCCAGACCACCAACAACCAGTAAAAATCTATTTAAGCATAAAAATTCAAAAAGAAAAAATAATATAGCACCTTCAACTGCACCACAGACTAAAACAGTTAAATGTGGTCTATTAAACATTAGGTCTCTCTCTTCTAAGTCCCTGTTAGTAAATGATATAATAATTGATCAACATATTGATTTATTCTGCCTTACAGAAACCTGGTTACAGCAGGATGAATATGTTAGTTTAAATGAGTCAACACCCCCGAGTCACACTAACTGCCAGAATGCTCGTAGCACGGGCCGAGGCGGAGGATTAGCAGCAATCTTCCATTCCAGCTTATTAATTAATCAAAAACCCAGACAGAGCTTTAATTCATTTGAAAGCTTGACTTTTAGTCTTGTCCATCCAAATTGAAAGTCCCAAAAAACAGTTTTATTTGTTATTATCTATCGTCCACCTGGTCGTTACTGTGAGTTTCTCTGTGAATTTTCAGACCTTTTGTCTGACTTAGTGCTTAGCTCAGATAAGATCATTATAGTCGGCGATTTTAACATCCACACAGATGCTGAGAATGACAGCCTCAACACTGCATTTAATCTATTATTGGACTCAATTGGCTTTGCTCAAAATGTAAATGAGTCCACCCACCACTTTAATCATATCTTAGATCTTGTTTTGACTTATGGTATGGAAATTGAAGACTTAACAGTATTCCCTGAAAACTCCCTTCTGTCTGATCATTTCTTAATAACATTTACATTTACTCTGATGTACTACCCAGCAGTGGGGAATAAGTTTCATTACACTAGAAGTCTTTCAGAAAGCGCTGTAACTAAGTTTAAGGATATGATTCCTTCTTTATGTTCTCTAATGCCATATACCAACACAGTGGAGAGTAGCTACCTAAACTCTGTAAGTGAGATAGAGTATCTCGTCAATAGTTTTACATCCTCATTGAAGACAACTTTGGATGCTGTAGCTCTTCTGAAAAAGAGAGCTTTAAATCAGAAGTGCCTGACTCCGTGGTATAACTCACAAACTCTTAGCTTAAAGCAGATAACCCGTAAGTTGGAGAGGAAATGGCGTCTCACTAATTTAGAAGATCTTCACTTAGCCTGGAAAAAGAGTCTGTTGCTCTATAAAAAAGCCCTCCGTAAAGCTAGGACATCTTACTACTCATCACTAATTGAAAAAAATAAGAACAACCCCAGGTTTCTTTTCAGCACTGTAGCCAGGCTGACAAAGAGTCAGAGCTCTATTGAGCCGAGTATTCCTTTAACTTTAACTAGTAATGACTTCATGACTTTCTTTGCTAATAAAATTTTAACTATTAGAGAAAAAATTACTCATAACCATCCCAAAGACGTATCGTTATGTTTGGCTGCTTTCAGTGATGCCGGTATTTGGTTAGACTCTTTCTCTCAGATTGTTCTGTCTGAGTTATTTTCATTAGTTACTTCATCCAAACCATCAACATGTCTATTAGACCCCATTCCTACCAGGCTGCTCAAGGAAGCCCTACCATTATTTAATGCTTCGATCTTAAATATGATCAATCTATCTTTATTAGTTGGCTATGTACCACAGGCTTTTAAGGTGGCAGTAATTAAACCATTACTTAAAAAGCCATCACTTGACCCAGCTATCTTAGCTAATTATAGGCCAATCTCCAACCTTCCTTTTCTCTCAAAAATTCTTGAAAGGGTAGTTGTAAAACAGCTAACTGATCATCTGCAGAGGAATTGTCTATTTGAAGAGTTTCAGTCAGGTTTTAGAATTCATCATAGTACAGAAACAGCATTAGTGAAGGTTACAAATGGTCTTCTTATGGCCTCAGACAGTGGACTCATCTCTGTGCTTGTTCTGTTAGACCTCAGTGCTGCTTTTGATACTGTTGACCATAAAATTTTATTACAGAGATTAGAGCATGCCATAGGTATTAAAGGCACTGCGCTGCGGTGGTTTGAATCATATTTATTTAATAGATTACAATTTGTTCATGTAAATGGGGAATCTTCTTCACAGACTAAGGTTAATTATGGAGCTCCACAAGGTTCTGTGCTAGGACCAATTTTATTCACTTTATACATGATTCCCTTAGGCAGTATTATTAGACGGCATTGCTTAAATTTTCATTGTTACGCAGATGACACCCAGCTTTATCCATGAAGCCAGAGGACACACACCAATTAGCTAAACTGCAGGATTGTCTTACAGACATAAAGACATGGATGACCTCAAATTTCCTGCTTTTAAACTCAGATAAAACTGAAGTTATTGTACTTGGCCCCACAAATCTTAGAAACATGGTGTCTAACCAGATCCTTACTGTGGATGGCATTACCCTGACCTCTAGTAATAGTGTGAGAAATCTTGGAGTCATTTTTGATCAGGATATGTCATTCAAAGCGCATATTAAACAAATATGTAGGACTGCTTTTTTGCATTTACGCAATATCTCTAAAATTAGAAAGGTCTTGTCTCAGAGTGATGCTGAAAAACTAATTCATGCATTTATTTCCTCTAGGCTGGACTATTGTAATTCATTATTATCAGGTTGTCCTAAAAGTTCCCTGAAAAGCCTTCAGTTAATTCAAAATGCTGCAGCTAGAGTACTGACGGGGACTAGAAGGAGAGAGCATATTTCACCCATATTGGCCTCTCTTCATTGGCTTCCTGTTAATTCTAGAATAGAATTTAAATTTATTCTTCTTACTTATAAGGTTTTGAATAATCAGGTCCCATCTTATCTTAGGGACCTCATAGTACCATATCACCCCAATAGAGCGCTTCGCTCTCAGACTGCAGGCTTACTTGTAGTTCCTAGGGTTTGTAAGAGTAGAATGGGAGGCAGAGCCTTCAGCTTTCAGGCTCCTCTCCTGGGGAACCAGCTCCCAATTCGGATCAGGGAGACAGACACCCTCTCTACTTTTAAGATTAGGCTTAAAACTTTCCTTTTTGCTAAAACTTATAGTTAGGGCTGGATCAGGTGACCCTGAACCATCACTTAGTTATGCTGCTATAGACTTAGACTGGTGGGGGGTTCCCATGATGCACTGAGTGTTTCTTTCTCTTTTTGCTCTGTATGCACCACTCTGCATTTAATCATTAGTGATCGATCTCTGCTCCCCTCCACAGCATGTCTTTTTCCTGGTTCTCTCCCTCAGCCCCAACCAGTCCCAGCTGAAGACTGCCCCTCGCCGAGCCTGGTTCTGCTGGAGGTTTCTTCCTGTTAAAAGGGAGTTTTTCCTTCCCACTGTAGCCAAGTGCTTGCTCACAGGGGGTCGTTTTGACTGTTGGGGTTTTTACGTAATTATTGTATTGTAAATTCTCAAGCTGAAGACAGTTATTCCTGAAGAGCATTTTCAAACTCAACACCACTAGTAAAGAGTGTTTAAATCCCATAATGCATCACAGTTCAGTTTCTTAAAAATGACTACAAACACTGGCGATAGAAAGTCCCTTTTTATGATCGTTTGAAATACACTAAATATTTGACCTTACAAACACAAGGCAGTTATTTATGTGTTTAAGTCAGACTAGTAAATGTATAATGTTTACAGACCAGTCCAGGGCAGTTGATATAATTCTGCATCAAGTCTTACGACTCCATTTTGGAGAACTTTTGGCAAAATTATTAAAGGGTACTGAATCATAGAAACAACGTCTGCACCTAGTTTTAATATTTCAGTTGTGTGCTGCATCATACTGGGAACTAAACAAAACCTGCGGCGCCAACAGCAAGATGATCTCTTGTCTGAGGGATATTTCAGGACATGTGTTTTTCTTTTTACTTCATTAGCTGTAAGAATCACTAACCTTCATCATCAGCACGACTGTGTTGAGGGCGATTAACGTCATGATGGCGTACTCGAACGGAGGAGAAACCACAAACTTCCACATCTTGTACTGGAAGCACTGCTTGTTCTCCGGCATGTATCTGGTCAGCGGCCTGGCGTTGATGGCAAAGTCGATGCACGCCCTCTGACGATTTCACCAAAAGACAAAGAACACTGCGAAAGCTGTCCCTCTCAAAATAAGCAAAATAATACAAAATCTAGCCGAATTTTCTAGTATTAAGCAAAAAAAAAAAAAAAAAAAAAAAAAAAAAAAAAAAAAAAATCTGCCAGTGGGGTAAGAAAAATTTACTTGGTTAGAATTCTCAAAACTAACAAAATGTCTCGGCACTGAATAATCAAAACGTGTCTTAAAACTAGACAGAATTCTTATTTTAAGATTAAAGAGATCTTCACTGACATAAGATTTTTTTTTTCACCTGTTTCCTCCACACCTACTCTTCTGTCTTAAAATAAGGAAAATCTTATTCCTTTGCTTGGATGATTTGAAATCCATTGCCTTTCCTTGTTACTGGTTAAATACAGCTTGATATTATCTGGAAAAACTTAAAGAAAAAGTGAGATACATTTTACTCAAATAAGACTTTTTTTTTATGTAAAAACTGCTTGACAAGATTATTTTTTCTATTTAGATAAAAATTAAGTCAAATTTTCTTTAAAAAAGTCTTTTTTTTTACTTTGTTAGGTATCAGTTTTTGCAGTGAATATATCATCACGGATTATGATCAGAATGACTGTATACAAACGCTTACAATCGGAGAACTTTTGCACCAGTTGTAGGAAGAAAACAACCTCAAATTTAAGACATGAAAGCTGGAATGCCACGAGAGGATTTTCAGAGTGTTTTGTAATATTAAACTGGAGGCTCTGTGATCACCAGCCAATGCTTTAGAGACATATGCTTACACCAAATGAGAGAAGAGCCGGACGAAAACAAGCTCCGCTGGTTTGTTTTTTAGTGCTTTATGCTGTTTGCGGGAGCTGCAAGTCATTTCAGATCTCATTTGCTTTCGAGTGATGTGTAAAACTGGATCAGCGTGCTCTGATTTCTAATGAAGATAACATTTATAATGCAAGACACAACCATTTTTAGAAATTAGTTCTGCAGGAACATCAGCGTGTTTTCTTAAATTCGCTAAAAGAATAATTCACCGCGTACACCTTCACGCCTCACCTCGTTCTTCTCCAGGCTACACTCGGACATGGCCTTGTCTCCTTGCTCCTGGAAGGTGATGATGATCAAAGCCACGAATATGTTGACGAAGAAGAAGGGGAACACGACAAAGTAGACAACGTAGAAGATGGAGGTCTCCATGCGAAAACCCGGGCTGGGACCCTGGTCCTCATAGGTGGCATCCACAGAGTGTTTCAGAACTCTGGAGGGAAAGGAACGTTTAGCTGAGCAACCATACCAGCTCCTTCCACCATTCTTATCGGGATTTTATCCAGATTTGGCTAATTGTTCCAAATTCTAACATGTTTACTTCAACTATTTCTTCCCTACTTTTATTTCTGCCCTTTTTTCTTCATATGGGTCCACTGTGGTGAATCCGCCCTTTATGGATCTGCAGGTTTTACAACTGCTGCCCTTCTTCCTGACAATTCCAGTTGTAGAAGGATAATTGGGCACAGGTGAACCAGAAACCTTGTCGGGAGAAGGGATGGGTGTCAAATTTTTAATATATGTTGATGCTGTTATTGTTTCTGTCCAGTTTTTTTTATATCAATTCTCAATTGGGTACTGCTGGAATTATTTAGTATCACACGAGCAGTTATTAAGAGAGCCTAGAATGAGGAGTAGCACTTGCAGTGTGTGGCCTGTCTCTCTGTGCATGACCCTGCTGAAGTGTTGAGGTCCCCAGTAGCTCAGAAGCTAGAGGTCAAGGCGATGGCCATGTTTCACCTGCAGCAGACAGATGGCTCTTTTAGAGATGTGGGAATTGACCGGTTGTCTGCCTGGGTGGTTGCTTTCCTAGTGTTGTGGATGCGGCAAAGTGCAGCACCAGCACATGCTCCCAGACTTGACTTTACTTATTAATTCCCCAAAAATAGGCCTATGCTGGTTATCAATGTCAGTGCAGCTGTTTCCCTTGTTGCTAGATGCAGAATTTGACATCATAATGCCAGAAGTGACATTACGACATGTTCTAGCAATGCAGAAGTGTCAAAATAACATGCCACCATTGAGAAGAGGAATTGATAATATCTAAGGTGCACAATTCTGATGAATTGGCAAAACTGGAAGCAGTGCTGTGCAAAATTCTGAATTTTAGAGGTGTAATTCTGCATCTTGTTTGCTACTTCAGTTCAAAAATCAACTCAAATTCAAGAGTCCTTCTCAATTCATTTCTGAATTTTGCACAATTTTGCACACATAGGTGTCAACCTGACTCCAGAAATGGCAAAGAGGGCGCAGGTGTCTTTAAACCACCAACTCCACCAAGTGATTTCTTTGATGAACTGGTTGGTTGTATTCTGTTCTACTTTAACCACATAGGGAGTTCCGCTGCTATAATAAAATACAAAATGGGCGAAATGGAGGAAATAGGGACTGACGATTACAAAATGGGGGTAAAATGTAACGAAATGGAGCAGACTGACAAAGACTGACTCCAAATATGAGTAAACTAAGTACTTTTATTCATATTTTGGCTGTTTTTGTGGCATTTTGGAAATGTGCTCCATACATGTACTCAGGGTGTGTGTGCCATTTGGTGTTCAAGAGATGAAACTTCAGCCACTGACCCAACAATGGCGCCGCTTATCTATAAAGTCTATGCTCCTTTTTCAAGACCTGCTCTTTACAAAATGTACCATAATTTTAGGTTCCATTTTGCTCCATTTCATTACATTTTACCCCCTTTTCGTAATTATCAATCCCCATTTCGCTCTGTTTCACATTTTAATATGGCCCATGAGTTCCGTTCTAGTTTAGTTTCTGTTTTTTATTTTCTTGTTGTTCTTTCATTCTGTTTTTACCATGTTAATCTTTGGTGATTATCTGTTATACTTCAGCCACATGTTGAGTTCTGTTCGAGTGTAGACCCAGCCTTTTATTTTCTGTTGCTCTTTTTCCAGTTCTTACATTTGTTGATTCTGTGTTCCTTTCACAGTTGGATTTCTGTATCTTTATTTCTTATTATTTATTTTTATTTCCTTATTTTTAAGCTTGGGACTCCGGTGAGGGTGGTCACATCTCCTCCTCTCTCCTCTATCTCTGCTCCAACCTTCAAAGGCCCTACTTCGCCGGACTGTGAATTCTTCAAACTATATTTGGATTAACCATGGAATTGATCAGCTGGTCTCTCAATGCTATTGACACCATTTTTTCAATAAGGAAATCAGGGCTGGGGGACGCTGCGTGCCCAGATGGAACCTACCTGCAGGCTATTTTCGCAATGCGTGGGAGAAGTGGCGTGTTGCGTGCTTAGTACCACTCTCTGTGAAGGATGTCGAAGATTTATTTATATTTGGTTTTATAGTGGGAGGGCTGGTACTTATTGGTTTATGTGTTGCCCTGACCTACCGGAGAATTGGCAAGACGGCTGCTACCAGTACCACGACCCCTCACCTGTACATCATGACTAATGAGTTGGTCAAGGCGATACATTCTTAGACTGCGTTAACCCTTGAACTCAGACGTAAGTTGGATAACATCTTGGAGCAAATGTACGCCTTGCAAAGGAAGATATCAGAGACCAGGGAATACTCATAAATTGGATTTGGTCGGTTTCTCTGCTCAACCCTAAACATGGCAGGCTTATCAGCCTCCGAATGTCAAAACATCCCGCTGTTTTCCTCCAGAAGAATTTCTACAGCCTTGGTGAACCATTTGGCTGCCCACTTATTTCCGCACCCCCCAAAAGTCTGATGTTATCAAGACAACTCCAGACATTATGCACACACTGACAGAAACTGATACAAACTCTTCTGAATGTCAAAACATCCCGCTGTTTTCCTCCAGAAGAATTTCTACAGCCTTGGTGAACCATTTGGCTGCCCACTTATCTTCCGCACCCCCCGAAAGGCTGATGTTATCAAGACAACTCCAGACATTATGCACACACTGACAGAAACTGATACAAACTCTTCTGACTGATACGAACTCATCTCATCTGCATACATGATGCATGCCACCTCCTGTGTTCCTGTTTCTCCATGTTGAAAATCCACTCGTGTTTTGACCATGTCTCCACCTCACGATTATCTGTACCTCCGTCTGTTTGATTGACATCCTGTGTATCGACCTCAGCCTGTTTATTGATAAAGCCTTTTACTAATCCCACATCTGAGTGATGAGGCTGCATGTGTGTCCATCTGCCTGCTGTGCCACGCCTCCTCAGTTCCTGACAGGTTACAAAGAAACCTGCACCCTCTTTGCCCTTTCTGGAGTCAGGTTGACACCTATGCACAATCCTGGTTGGAACCAGTTCCTGATTCCCATCCACAGCTGGGAGGCAAGCATAGTAACTGGTTGCATCACAGTGCTACCATCCTATACAGGTTTCGAGGCCTTCGAGGCCAGTGCCTGTACCCAGACATTGTAGCATAAAGTATATCAAAGTCTATGATTCCTTCAGGACGTGACATAAGTCGATCACAGGTCACGTCCCCTGCCAAGACTGGTACACATTTACAGCTGGGTGGACTGGGATGATGTACACAGGTAGCGTGAATCATCCTGGTCAATAGATTTGGTGTCCAGCTATCCCCACAGGGTAATCTACTCAAACTTCCTTTCTCTTGAGGTACCTCAATTCCCATCACCGGGTTCTTTAAAGATTCACCCAACTTTCACAGTGATCATAGGTCTCCCACAGCTCTTCTCTCTTCAATGCATCCCAAGTCATCAAAGACATCATTTGTGTCCTAACAGAACCAGCAAACCAAAATTAGCAAGAACAGTTGCTCCAAAAATCAAAACAAACAGTCCTTGTAGAGGAGCATGGTGTTATAAAGACGACATGCCCGGCACTGTGCTCAGAGAGCACAGCACTTTAAAATTTGGTCCATCCAATCTCCACCTTTATGGGATTACTCATACTAAAACACAACCCCAATAATACCCCAGAAGCTAAGAAGACGAGGTGTAATGAACCAGTCCAACAGCAATTTGGCTCAACATTGAGTCACTGCATCATAAAGTCTTGGGTAATGTTGCTGGGTTGAGATGGAAGAAGCTCCTGCACCCCTCCTGTGACCCAGAATGGGATGTGGGGAAGAATATGGATGGATGATTCAATTATTTCTACAAAAAAAAAAAGGTACAATTCTGAAATAACTGACATCTCCACAATGAGAGCATTTACTGAAGAAATAACTAAAGCTCAAGTCATGAGAATTACTGGTACAAGAGGGATGGGGGCAGAACAGGGCAGCCAAAATGAGTCTGTCTGCACTAACACAAATCGATGCATTGACTTTTTTATCACCCCGACTGAATTATCTGACTGTGAAACAGTGAGTGCTGAGGGCTGCCTTGCAGGACTTTTTCCCCTTCCTGTGCCCTTTCTACAAGTCTCCAAATATGCAGATTATTCATTTTTATTTCCTTTATTTTAGGTGATTTTTACTTTGTCTGATTTCATTATTAACTTGGCCCAGTTTAATATCTTATATATGTTTGCCCATTTGGGTTTAATTAGTGCTGCACTTTAATTTGTGTGGAAAAAGAACCTAAAAATATTCCAGGAATAATGATGACTCATGGACTGTAATATTTCAAATCAGAATAACAGCGGAAGTCTAATGCCACAATACAAACTAGAAAGGCACTCAGACTGTGAATAGTTCTGCCGATACTAAACAATCCTGGGATTTTGAATCTTCTCCCTTTTTGTTTGCCATTGCTACAGCAAATCTGATATGGATAATAATGTTTATTTGACACGCTTTACACCGGATGGCCTTCCCGATACAATTTCACATTACATGGAGAACGGGCATGGGCGATCTTGAACCAAGAACCATCTGTATTGGCAGTAAGCACACTTGAAAATTACACCACCAATAAGCACTGCTAACAGGGTAGCTCAGGTAGAAGAGAATCATGTGGTTTGCATTGGTTCGGGCTGAGGCAAAGTTGTTTTCATAATTCACAGGAGATCGAGCCCACAGAGAAAAATTGGTTGAAATAATAAAAGTATATATATATATATATATATATATATATATATATATATATATATACGAGGTCTGTTAGAAAAGTATCCGACCTTATTATTTTTTTAAAAAATCATATGGATTTGAATCACGTGTGATTGCGTCAGACAAGCTTGAACCCTCGTGCGCATGCGTGAGTTTTTTCACGCCTGTCGGTTGCGTCATTCGCCTGTGGGCAGGCTTTGAGTGAGGTGTGGTCCACCCCTCTCATCTATTTTTTATTGCAAATAAATGTCTGAACGATTTGGAGCTTTGCTGCTGTGGACGGATTTGCGCGTCGGGACGCAGCTGCTCATCGCGCGACGCCACAGCAAAACACCTCAGTTGGAAGCATTACAGGACAAGTTTGAACATGCCCAGCTGTTAAACAATTTCTCAGATACTCACTCGACTGAAAGCCATCGAAAACCACCTGAATCTTACGAATGGTTATCAACACAGAGGTGTTTTGCCATGAGTGGCTGGGTGCCGACACGCGAATCCGTCCGCACGTCTTTCATTACAAAATCTCCTTTAACAGTGGAATGTCCGGATAAACTGCTGATTACTGCTGGGTTGGCTCTTCTGTGTTACTGTCTTTATTCCTCACCTGTCTGTTTATTTTATGGTTCTGCAGTGTAGTTCTCTTTTACGATTAAAAATATGTATTGGCCAATGAGATAAATTTGTGCGCCGGATTTCAAGTAGATGCATAAAAGATGAAGTTGTGCTTTGAAAACATCAGTGTTACAGATACATGTCGATAAATGTCACATTTTGCTATGGAAAGAAAAAAAATCCTTTTCAGTCATTCTGCAAACAGACCAGTGGATATGAGCGATGTGGCTTACACTGGCCAGCCTTCACCGGTGGACACGGTGAAGAGCGTGAGGAAAGCCCAGAGAACGTTGTCATAGTGGAACTCATACTTCCTCCACTCCCTGGGCTGTGCTGTGACATCATCCCTGTCATAGTCCAGAAACTGGCCCCTGAGAGAGGAATGACAAAAAGGAAAAGACTGGCAGTAGGTCAGTGTGTGAATTTCTTTCTTCCAACTGCTACCATTAGGGGGTCACCACATCATCTCACCCTGTCCTCTGCATCTTAAGTCAAACCAACCACTTGCACATCCTACCGCACCAAACCACAAACCCCAGTTCTGCTACCTCCAGCTCTGCCTGTCTTCTTGTCAACACCATTGTCTCTTAGGCATACACCGTAGCTGGTCTCATTACAGACTTTCAAACTTTCCCTTTTGCTTTTGCAGAAACCATTCTATCCTTCTTCACTCCTACCAATCTTTTTCTTCTCTTTACCACACTCCCGATTACTTTGAGTGAGTGAGCAAAAGTATTTAAACATGTACTGTATATACCATCTTTAGCATTTGCACAAATGCATTCCATCTTGCTCATACTGAATTTCATTCACCTTCTCTCCAGAGCACATCTCCACCTCTCCGGGCTCATTTCAAAATGCTCTCTCCTCTCACTCCACAACATGAAGTCAACTGCAAACATCAAACTACATAGATCTGCCTGATCACCTTTCCAAACAAGAAAAGGCTCAGAGTTGATCCTTGATGTAATCCCACTTCCACCTTAAACACATCTGTCATTCCTACTGCGCATCTTTCTGCTTTCACACACTTCTCATTCATATCTTGGTCCACACTCACACACATCTCTGCCACTCCAGACTTCCTCATACAACAAAACAAATCTTCTCTTGGCACCCTGTTATAAGCTTTCTCTAAATCCACAAACACATAAAAGCAACTCCTTCTCTTCTTTAAAGTCATCCTACAAGCCACCATCAGATGGTGTTGAGCTATATTCTGTCAAACTTACAAAAATTTCTTTCAGAAGTCTCCTGCATTGTACGTAGGACATCTCTGTGCACCTTCGTCCACTCTTATATCATCCTAAGGTCTTTCTTGTTAAAATAAATATTCACCACAGCCAGTTACATCCATTTTGCTAAATTTACCACCATTTGCACCTTGGTTCTTTTCACCAGCTTGGGACTCCCCCCCAAGCTGAGAGCGGCGCATCTCAGGGTTGCTGCGTGGCCTTCACCCACTTGCCTCAATTCGGATAACGGACTTCTTCAAACTTAGTGCACATAAACGATGTCAAATGTGTATGTGCTGTCTTTAATTCTGATATGTGCCATTATTACTGTAAACAAGTAATAATTGTGGACTAATTGCTGTCTGAGGTAACTGGAGTGTAAACATAATTTCTCCACTGTGAGATCAATAAAGTATATCTCAACATAGCCATTGAAGTCTGCTCTAAACATTTCTCTTTCTTCCTTGAGAATGGTCTCTACCATCTCACCAAACTTGCACCAGAAATCTTCTTTCATATTTGTGGGGCATATGCACTGATGATATTCATTATCACCTCTTCCTTCAGGATCACTCCGACACCATTTGTCCTGCCATTCACACCATGATAGGACAGTGTGAATGCACCTCTGGTGCTTCTGGCCTGACTTACCCTCCACATGTTCGCTTGTACACACAGTATGTCTACATTGTTCCTCTCCATGTCAGCAGGTTCTCTCGTTTCAGCAATTGTGCTGCCAACATTCAAAGTTCTGACTCTCACCTCCAACCTTTTAACCTTCCTCCTGTCCTGATGCCTCAAGACATCCTCTCCTAATCTATGCTCTTTTACACCCTTCTTCTTGTGTGTGAATGCAAGTATAAAATACTTTGCATCTCAAATAATTTGTTAGCGATAATATTTCTTGCATTGCATGCTTACTGAACATGAAGTTATACATTTTTCCCTCTTATTTGGACTATGACAGATTGTGTTACCTGCAGTCCTTTTCCAGACCTTTGGACTTGTCTGTGCAGTAGAAGAACTTTCCCTTAAAGAGCTGCACAGCAATAACTGCGAAGATGAACATGAAGAGGATGTAGACGATGAGGATGTTCAGAACATTCTTCAGAGAGTTCACAACGCAGTCAAACACGGCCTGAAAATGATTCACACAAACATACAGATTGGTAAAAGCAGAGAATTCACACAAAAATAAAAGAGAACAAAAATCTTAATGGATAACTTGTTGACCTTTATAATTGCAAAAAGCAGAGGACCTGCACCGTTTCAAATGAAAACATAGCCATGGGGCTAAAAACTGGAACTGGGACACTGGGGCAAATAAAAGTTTGCTTAGAAATCATTAATGCAACCTGATTAAAACAAAACAAAAAACCTCTTAAATTCTTTCAGGCATTCCAGAACACATTCCTCTGCAAAAGGCCAAAAATGTCAAAAAATATATCTTGTGTCTGCTGCCAAAATATATGATGTTGACACTGCTCCAGGACAATGCGAATGAAGGCTGCTGCAGGTCCTCAGACACTGATCATCTGGGTTTTCCCAGCCATCGGATCAGGCTGAGGATCTGTCAAGGACCGTGTCTTTGTTGGCGTGCAACAACATTCTCATGTTAAACAAACCCATGCACAGGCATCTGTACTTTGACCCTGGATGTACAGTGGGGAAAATAAGTATTTGACCAGTCAGTTTTGCAGCTTTTCCCACCTACAAAGAATGGAGAGGTCTGTAATTTTTATCGTAGGTACACTTCAACTGTGAGAGACAGAATCTTAAAAAAAAAATCCAGAAAATCACATTGTATGATTTTTAAATAATTAATTTGCATTTTATTGCAGAAATAAGTATTTGAACACCTACCAACCAGCAAGAATTCTGGCTCTCACAGACCTGTTAATTTTTCTTTAAGAAGCCCTCTTATTCTGCACTCTTTACCTGTATTAATTGCACCTGTTTGAATTTGTTACCTGTATAAAATACACCTGTTCACACACTCAATCAATCACACTCCAACCTGTCCACCATAGCCAAGACCAAAGAGCTGTCTAAGGACACCAGGGACAAAACTGTAGACCTGCACAAGGCTGGGATGGACTACAGGACAACAGGCAAGCAGCTTGGTAGAAGACAACAACTGTTATGATTATTTATTATAAAGTGGAAGAAACACAAGATGACTGTCAATCTCCCTCGGTCTGGGATTCCATGCAAGATCTCACTTTGTGGGGTAAGGATGATTCTGAGAAAGCTCAGAACTACACAGGAGGACCTGGTCAATGACCTGAAGAGAGCTGGGACCACAGTCACAAAGATTACATTAGTAACACATGATGCTGTCATGGTTTAAAATCCTGCAGGGCAGCAAGGTCCCCCTGCTCAAGCCAGCACATGTCCAGGCCCGTTTGAAGTTCACCAGTAACCATCAGGATGATCCAGAGGAGGCATGGGAGAAGGTCATGTGGTCAGATGAGACCAGAATAGAGCTTTTTGGAATCAACTCCACTTACCATGTTTGGATGATGAGAACAACCCCAAGAAAACTATTCCAACCGTGAAGCATGGGGTGGAAACATCATACTCTGGGGGTGCTCTTCTGCAAAGGGGACAGGACAATTGCACCGTATTGAAGGGAGGATGGATGGGGTCATGTATTGTTAGATTTTGACAAACAACCTCCTTCCCTCAGTAAGAGCATTGAAGATGGGTCATGGCTGGGTCTTCCAGCATGACAATGACCCCAAACAAACAGCCAGGGCAACTAAGGAGGGGCTCCGTAAGAAGCATTTCAAGGTCCTGGAGTGGCCTGGCCAGTCTCCAGACCTGAACTCAACAGAAAATCTTTGGAAGGAGCTGAAACTCCAAACCTGAAAGATTTGGAGAAGATCTGTATGGAGGAGTGGACCAAATTCCCTGCTGCAGTGTGTGAAAACTTAGTCAAGAACTACAGGCAATGTCTGACCTCTGTAATGACAGACCAATGTTTCTGCACCAACTGTTAAGCTCTGTTTTTGTAGGGGGTCAAATACTTATTTCATGCAATAAAATGCAAATTAATTATTTTAAAATCATACAATGTGATTTTCTGGATTTTTTTTTTAGATTCTGTCTCTCACAGTTGAAGTGTACCTACAACCCCTGGCAAAAATTATGGAATCACCGGCCTCAGAGGATGTTCATTCATTTGTTTAATTTTGTAGAAAAAAAGCAGATCACAGACATGACACAAAACTAAAGTCATTTCAAATGGCAACTTTCTGGCTTTAAGAAACACTATAAGAAATCAAGAAAAAAGATTGTGGCAGTCAGTAACGGTTACTTTTTAGACCAAGCAGAGGAAAAAAATATGGAATCACTCAATTCTGAGGAAAAAATTATGGAATCACCCTGTAAATTTTCATCCCCCAAATTAACACCTGCATCAAATCAGATCTGCTCATTGACATTGACCCTATGCCATGACATTGACACTATGTGTCTTTTTGCAAGGAATGTTTTTGCAGTTTTTGCTCTATGGCAAGATGCATTATCATCTTGAAAAATGATTTCATCATCCCCAAACATCCTTTCAATTGTCCAAAATATCAACATAAACTTGTGCATTTATTGATGATGTAATGACAGCCATCTCCCCAGTGCCTTTACCTGACATGCAGCCCCATATCATCAATGACTGTGGAAATTTACATGTTCTCTTCAGGCAGTCATCTTTATAAATCTCATTGGAAAGGCACCAAACAAAAGTTTCAGCATCATCACCTTGCCCAATGCAGATTCGAGATTCATCACTGAATATGACTTTCATCCAGTCATCCACAGTCCACAATTGCTTTTCCTTAGCCCATTGTAACCTTGTTCTTTTCTGTTTAGGTGTTAATGATGCCTTTCCTTTAGCTTTTCTGTATGTAAATCCCATTTCCTTTAGGCGGTTTCTTACAGTTCGGTCACAGACGTTGACTCCAGTTTCCTCCCATTCGTTCCTCATTTGTTTTGTTGTACATTTTTCGATTTTTGAGACATATTGCTTTAAGTTTTCTGTCTTGACGCTTTGATGTCTTCCTTGGTCTACCAGTATGTTTGCCTTTAACAACCTTCCCATGTTGTTTGTATTTGGTCCAGAGTTTAGACACAGCTGACTGTGAACAACCAACATCTTTTGCAACATTGCGTGATGATTTACCCTCTTTTAAGAGTTTGATAATCCTCTCCTTTGTTTCAATTGACATCTCTTGTGTTGGAGCCATGATTCATGTCAGTCCACTTGGTGCAACAGCTCTCCAAGGTGTGTTCACTCCTTTTTAGATGCAGACTAATGAGCAGATCTGATATGATGCAGGTGTGGGGATGAAAATTTACAGGGTGATTCCATAATTTTTTCCTCAGAATTGAGTGATTCCATATTTTTTTCCTCTGCTTGGTCTAAAAAAGTAACCGTTACTGACTGCCACAATCTTTTTTTTCTTGATTTCTTATAGTGTTTCTTAAAGTCAGAAAGTTGCCATTTGAAATGACTTTAGTTTTGTGTCATGTCTGTGATCTGCTTTTTTTCTACAAAATTAAACAACTGAATGAACATCCTCCGAGGCCGGTGATTCCATAATTTTTGCCAGGGGTTGTACAATAAAAATTACAGACCTCTCCATTCTTTGTAGGTGGGAAAACCTGCAAAACTGACAGGGGGTCAAATACTTATTTTTCCCACTGTAGATATCCCTTCTGGGCATCAACCAAGAAACGATCTTCCTCGCCACCGAGGGATTGCCATGACAACATGTCAGCCTTTCTTCTATTAATATCAGAAATTATAATGTTCATGTATTAAATGGACAAAACTTCTACATAGAAATATTTTAGACATCTAGATTACATTCATTACTATTAATATTAAGTAGCAGATTTTCCATAGTATAAGTCACACCAGTCTGCTCTGTGTCAGCCTGATCCTGTCAGATCTCAGAAGCTAAGCAATGTGGGGCCCAGTTAGTACTTGTCTGGTAGACCTTTTTGGAACACCAAAGGCTGTGTTTGTTTCTCCAGGTAAAACTGGAGTTGCGTCAGGAAGGGCTTTCGGCGTAAAACTTGTGCCAAATACCAATGCGGATCTGGTTGTATCGACTGTGGTGCCCCCGAACAAACGGAAACAGCTGAAAGGACAAGTTGCACTAGAGTAAAACTTGCACTTGGGGGGTGTGCGGTGTATGCAAGTCAAAAGTTTTTTCTGTTTCTCTTGAGGCGAGTTTAACATTGGACAAAAACTCATTGCAGCACATGTGCGTGCCACAGCCTGTGCAGTTACTTAACATAAGGACAATAAATTCCAAAAATAAGCAAGATGAACAAATGAATGAACATTGGTCAACATACTGGATGTTATTTGATGCAGTGTAAAAAAACAAAATCAGATTGACACACATTGCTGACCCACACTGTTGGAATCTTTACAATAAAAAGTGAGTTCACTTGATTTTTTTTTTTTTAATGAGCTCCTTAAGTTGTGATTTTTGGGCATTTTAGTGTTGTTTTATTATTGGTACTTATTCTTTTAATATTGAAGTTTAATTTTAGTTTTTTGATTCCAGGGAAAATCATATATAAGTAGTTATTACTATTTTTAATAATAATAATCACATGATTTTTCTGTATACAAGTCGCACCACAGTATAAGTCACAGGACCTCCCACACTAGTATTAAATATGATATAGTAATTTTAATACTACTCCTGCAGTGTCTGTAGAAAGTTTGTATTCCTATAGAAAATTGGGAGCTAGAAAATTTTATTAAAAAAAGATCTTCACCAGATCAATACTGCATAATGCAACCCCTGGCAAAAATGATGGAATCACCGGCCTCGGAGGATGTTCATTCAGTTGTTTAATTTTGTAGAAAAAAAGCAGATCACAGACATGACACAAAACTAAAGTCATTTCAAATGGCAACTTTCTGGATTTAAGAAACACTATAAGAAATCAGGAAAAATAATTGTGGCAGTCAGTAACGGTTACTTTTTTAGACCAAGCAGAGGGAAAAAAATATGGAATCACTCAATTCTGAGGAATAAATTATGGAATCATGAAAAACAAAAGAACGTTCCAACACATCACTAGTATTTTGTTGCACCACCTCTGGCTTTTATAACAGCTTGCAGTCTCTGAGGCATGGACTTAATGAGTGACAAACTGCACTCTTCATCAATCTGGCTCCAACTTTCTCTGATTGCTGTTGCCAGATCAGCTTTGCAGGTTGGAGCCTTGTCATGGACCATTTTCTTCAACTTCCACCAAAGATTTTCAATTGGATTAAGATCCGGACTATTTGCAGGCCATGACATTGACCCTATGTGTCTTTTTGCAAGGAATGTTTTCACAGTTTTTGCTCTATGGCAAGATGCATTATCATCTTGAAAAATGATTTCATCATCCCCAAACATCCTTTCAATTGATGGCATAAGAAAACTGTCCAAAATATCAACGTAAACTTGTGCATTTATTGATGATGTAATGACAGCCATCTCCCCAGTGCCTTTACTTGACATGCAGCCCCATATCATCAATGACTATGGAAATTTACATGTTCTCTTCAGGCAGTCATCTTTATAAATCTTATTGGAACGGCACCAAACAAAAGTTCCAGCATCATCACCTTGCCCAATGCAGATTCGAGATTCATCACTGAATATGACTTTCATCCAGTCATCCACAGTCCACGATTGCTTTTCGTTAGCCCATTGTAACCTTGCTTTTTTTCTATTTAGGTGTTAATGATGGCTTTCGTTTAGCTTTTCTGTATGTAAATCCCATTTCCTTTAGGCGGTTTCTTACAGTTCGGTCACAGACGTTGACTCCAGTTTCCTCCCATTCGTTCCTCATTTGTTTTGTTGTGTATTTTCGATTTTTGAGACATATTGCTTTAAGTTTTCTGTCTTGACACTTTGATGTCTTCCTTGGTCTACCAGTATGTTTGCCTTTAACAACCTTCCCATGTTGTTTGTATTTGGTCCAGAGTTTAGACACAGCTGACTGTGAACAACCAACATCTTTTGCAACATTGCGTGATGATTTATCCTCTTTTAAGAGTTTGATAATCCTCTCCTTTGTTTCAATTGACATCTCTCGCGTTGGAGCCATGATTCATGTCAGTCCACTTGGTGCAACAGCTCTCCAAGGTGTGATCCCTCCTTTTTAGATGCAGACTAACGAGCAGATCTGAATTGACGCAGGTGTTAGTTTGGGGGATGAAAATCTACAGGGTGATTCCATAATTTATTCCTCAGAATTGAGTGAGTCCATAGTTTTTTCCCTCTGCTTGGTCTAAAAAAGTAACCGTTACTGACTGCCACAATTATTTTTCCTGATTTCTTATAGTGTTTCTTAAAGCCAGAAAGTTGCCATTTGAAATGACTTTAATTTTGTGTCATGTCTGTGATCTGCTTTTTTTTCTACAAAATTTAACAACTGAATGAACATCCTCCAAGGCCGGTGATTCCATAATTATTGCCAGGGGCTGTAATACCATATACCTCCACCACCAGACCAAGTGAATTCTAAATCAAGTGCTGTAAGATCCCATCACGAGAATGCAGAGCTTTCAAATGGAATTAGTTTTGCCATATTTTCACCACCCATACGTGGTTTTACCTGGTTAAAGAAAGGATATTGATTTGTTGATTGATTCATTGATTTTATATATATATATATATATATATATATATATATATATATATACACTTTTTTTATTCTGCACACAAAATATTCAAATAGAAAAAAAGGAACAATTCCACAAACTCATAAACAAAACTAGTGAGTCCGAAAGGGTGTGGGCTGAAGCAAAGCTTTTCAGCGCCCACCCCTGCTAGTACAAGTCCATCAATTCTAATCAGTCATATTTACATAAATACAAATTCACTACTACATGGCAACACACAGACATACACATCAATATACAGTTCACTTATAATTATATTTATATAGTACCAGATCACAAGAAAGTCAACTCAAGGCACTTTACGCAAGTAAGGACTAACCTTACCAACCCCCAGAGCAAGCACTAGGCAACTGTGGTGAGGTTTCTTCCCTATAAGGAAGAAACCTCAAGCAGACCAGGCTCTTGGGGGTGACCTGCTGCTTGGGCCGTGCCATATATACCTATATACATACATATATTCAACAAAAGTATAAACGCAACACTTTTGGTTTTGCTCCCATTTTGTATGAGATGAACTCAAAGATCTAAAACTTTTTCCACATACACAATATCACCATTTCCCTCAAATATTGTTCACAAACCAGTCTAAATCTGTGATAGTGAGCACTTCTCCTTTGCTGAGATAATCCATCCCACCTCACAGGTGTGCCATATCAAGATGCTGATTAGACACCATGATTAGTGCACAGGTGTGCCTTAGACTGCCCACAATAAAAGGCCACTCTGAAAGGTGCAGTTTTATCACACAGCACAATGCCACAGATGTCGCAAGATTTGAGGGAGCGTGAAATTGGCATGCTGACAGCAGGAATGTCAACCAGAGCTGTTGCTCGTGTATTGAATGTTCATTTCTCTACCATAAGCCGTCTCCAAAGGCGTTTCAGAGAATTTGGCAGTACATCCAATCAGCCTCACAACCGCAGACCACGTGTAACCACACCAGCCCAGGACCTCCACATCCAGCATGTTCACCTCCAAGATCGTCTGAGACCAGCCACTCGGACAGCTGCTGAAACAATCGGTTTGCATAACCAAAGAATTTCTGCACAAACTGTCAGAAACCGTCTCAGGGAAGCTCATCTGCATGCTCGTCATCCTCATCGGGGTCTCGACCTGACTCCAGTTCGTCGTCGTAACCGACTTGAGTGGGCAAATGCTCACATTCGCTGGCGTTTGGCACATTGAAGAGGTGTTCTCTTCACGGATGAATCCCGGTTCACACTGTCCAGGGCAGATGGCAGACAGCGTGTGTGGCGTCGTGTGGGTGAGCGGTTTTCTGATGTCAGTGTTGTGGATCGAGTGGCCCATGGTGGCTGTGGGGTTATGGTATGGGCAGGCATCTGTTATGGTTGAAGAACACAGGTGCATTTTATTGATGGCATTTTGAATGCACAGAGATACCGTGACGAGATCCTGAGGCCCATTGTTGTGCCATACATCCAAGAACATCACCTCATGTTGCAGCAGGATAATGCACGGCCCCATGTTGCAAGGATCTGTACACAATTCTTGGAAGCTGAAAATGTCCCAGTTCTTGCATGGCCGGCATACTCACCGGACATGTCACCCATTGAGCATGTTTGGGATGCTCTGGACCGGCGTATACGACAGCGTGTACCAGTTCCTGCCAATATCCAGCAACTTCGCACAGCCATTGAAGAGGAGTGGACCAACATTCCACAGGCCACAATTGACAACCTGATCAACTCTATACGAAGGAGATGTGTTGCACTGCATGAGGCAAATGGTGGTCACACCAGATACTGACTGGTATCCCCCCCCAATAAAACAAAACTGCACCTTTCAGAGTGGCCTTTTATTGTGGACAGTCTAAGGCACACCTGTGCACTAATCATGGTGTCTAATCAGCATCTTGATATGGCACACCTGTGAGGTGGGATGGGTTATCTCAGCAAAGTAGAAGTGCTCACTATCACAGATTTAGACTGGTTTGTGAACAATATTTGAGGGAAATGGTGATATTGTGTATGTGGAAAAAGTTTTAGATCTTTGAGTTCATCTCATACAAAATGGGAGCAAAACCAAAAGTGTTGCGTTTATATTTTTGTTGAGTGTATATACTTTACATACATAAATATATCCATATATATACATACATATACATGGTCACTTATATAAATATATGCATATACACCTTACATACATACATACATATACACATATATATACGAGGTCTGTGAGAAAACTATCCGACGTTTTTATTTTATATACTATATGGATTTGAATCATGTGCGCTTGCATCAGACAAGCTTGAACCTTCGTGCGCATGCGTGAGTTTTTGCACGCCTGTCGGTTGCGTCATTCACCTGTGGGCAGGCTTTGAGTGAGTACTGGTCCACCCCCCTCGTTGGATTTTTATTGTTTAGGAATGGCGGAGCGACTGCCGCTTTGTTCCATGAAAATTTTTTCAGAAACCATTTGGAAGATTCAGATGGCTTTCGGTGAAGATTCTATCGGTATCACATGGATTAAGGACCATTAAAACTGGATTATAAATGGCCCACGGTGGCAGAGGGCAGCACTGCGCCCCGAGCGGCCATCGACAGGCTGGAACGAGCAGATCACTTCCAAATTTAAGGCTCTGTTGATGCAGGACGTCGTGTGACTAGCAGAGAAGTTTCAGAAGAGGTCGGGATCAGCACTTTATCGGCACATTCCACTGTTAAAGGAGATTTTGTAATGAAAGACGTGCGGACGGATTCGCGCGTCGCGACGCAGCCTCTCATGGCGCGGGACAAACCATTCGTAAGATTCAGACGGATTTCGGTGGCTTTTCATTCAAGTGAGTATCCTAGAAATTGTTTAACAGCTGGGCATGTTCCAACTTGTCCTGTGAGACTTCCAACACAGAGGTGTTGTTTGTCCCGCACCATATAGTTTTTGAAAAAAATAAAAATGTCGGATACTTTTCTAATAGACCTCGTACATATACATACATACATATACACACATATATACACATATACATTAACACATACACACACATCTACATACAAACGCATACACATACCCACACATATACATACAAACGCATGCACATACCCACACTTTCAAATATACAGTAAGTCCCACTTATAAATTGAATATTCCCTATAAATCAAATTATATTTGCTTCTTTATGATACCTAGACATGATGTTCTTTTTGAGTAGTTTCTTAAATCTTACTAAGGTACCACTCATTCTAACCTCTGTTGAACATTCGTTCCATTTCTTCACCCCAACCACAGACACACAAAAACCCTTTACATTTGTTCTTACTAGTGGTTTCATAAAAATTGCACAACCTCTTAAACTATAACTGGATTCCCTCAATCTGAACAGACTCTGGACATGTCTCGGTAAGGCTTGGTTTTTCGCTGGAAACAAAGTTTGAATTGTAATGTAATCGACCAAATCTATGAATTTTAATAAATTTAAATACACAAATAGAGAATGAGTTGATTCACGATAATGTTTATTGCAGATGATTCGTATGGCTCGTTTTTGCAAAAGGAATATTGGATTGGTGTTTGATTTGTAAGTGTTTCCCCACGACTCAACACAATATGTCATATATGGTACCATCAGAGAATGATAGAAAGTAAGTAACTCTTCTTGTGGCAGTACATATTTGGCTTTATACAAAATGGCTATAGATTTGACAATTTTGATTTGACATAATTTATATGTGGTTTCCAGCTACGTTTATTATCAATTATAACACCTAAAAATTTATTCTCTGTTACTAACTCAATTTCCTTATTGTTTATAGTTAAATTTTTACATTCGGGTGCCTGTTTATTTCCATATATAATACATTTGGTTTTCCCAAGGTTGAGTGACAACTTATTAGCATCAAACCAAACCTTAAATTTTTCCAGTTCTTTCTCCACTATGTCCAGAAGCTGTTCAAGATTTTCACCGCTACAAAACACAGTTGTATCATCCACAAAAAGGACACATCTCAGTGAACTCGACACCCAACTTATATCATTTATATAGAGTATAAGCAACAAAGGACCCACCACTGAGCCCTGCGGCACCCCACATGTGACTTCCCTGAGTTCAGAATTTGTATTATTGAATTGAACATACTGAAATCTGCCTTGTAAATAACTAGTTATCCATTCATATGCCAGACCTCTGATTCCATATTTCTGCAGTTTAGTTAATAGTATTCCATGGTTAATTGTGTCAAACACTTTCTGTAAATCAAAAAACCCACCTACTGTATATTGTTTATTGTCAAAGCCTGTGATGTAGTTCGAGACATCCTGAATCCATATTGTTCTTCACAAATGATGTTATGCTTCAGTAAATAATCATTTAATCTTTTAGCAAATATTTTTTCCAAAATTTTGAAAAATTGTGGCAGGAGTGTTATAGGTCTATAATTAGAAAATGTGTGTTTGTCACCAGTTTTATACAGAGGAATTACTTTGGCTATTTTCATTTGAGAAGGAAATTTACCAGTACTTAGTGACATATTGCAAATGTAATTGAACGGTTTTACTATACAATCAATAACCCTCCGCTCTCATCTGTTACCGCCCGTGCGTAGGACCGTGGTTGATGTGAAGACCGGTGATGATGACGTCGTTAATTCTGGTGTACTGCTCCAATTCAGCCACTCTATTATCCAGCTGCACCAGACGCCGGTCTTTCTCGGCATTCTGGAGCCTGAATGCCTTCACCACCTCCACCAGATCCATGATTGATTTCTGTTGCTGCTTCACAACAGAAATCTCCTCTGATAGAAAGTCCAGAGATTTTTTAATATCGTCACCTTCCTCCGCCGTCAGAACCTTCTTAGGCCCCATGGTCGGCTTGTGGGCTGCTTGGCGATCGCCGATGTTAACAGTCTGCCTTGTTGGTCACCGGGATGGATCTGCGCTGTGCTGGTGCCGCATGGCCTCGGTGTTTCCGCACCGATGGATCCGCGGTGGCTGCACGAGGCCTCGGGGAAGTCACCACGTTGTATGGGCCTCGGACGTTGTTGCTGTCCAGTTGTGGGGCTAAGTTGCCGGTTGAGGTGGTATTCCCACTGTCCGGGTTGGCAAACACCGGCATGGCAGATGGCAACTACAAACACCACCTCTGAGGCACAAAAACTCAGGTACAAACTTTTTGCAGCTTGCTCTCTGACACGCAGCTCCTGACTCGACACGCAGCTGACATATTTGTACATATTTGTATATGTACTTCCCACCAACACTCAGTTTATTTTCATATTCAAATACACCCTATGAGAAGCTGCTGTAGGTAATGAAGAACTTCTGTTTTTGACCTCTCCAGATCATACGTGCTTTCCCATACAGGAAATCAAAGCTTGGTGGCGATGAAGTCGGTTTGGGTCTTTGTGGCTATTTTGTTGTCAGTTTGAGCTGTGCTCACTCTGTCAGATGAAGTGCACTGCTGATCCATCCTGACACGTCCGAAGTCAAACCAATTAAAATGCTGCCATCAATGTTTTTCTTTCCCACACGAGGACAGAACCTAATTCTCTCCTCTTCTACCGGCCTGTTTGTCAAAGTCACTCTCGTCCAACCAGCCAAGAGTTGCAGATAAGCAGCAAACAGCCACACCTGGTCTCTTCCAATCATCTCCCTCCTGTTATCTCAATCAATTCTTTCATCTTTTATCAGCGTATTGTGTTTGGCTGACAGGAAGCAGCTGACGATAGTTTTGTTTATGCAGATTCTTCATGCTTTCTAATTTCACACTGACAGCAACCGACACTGGCTTGTGTGTATATCATAAATTAATGTTCTAATATTTTTAATACGCAAGTTCATATACAATATGGCAAATCACCCAAACATCCGTTTTCCAGCGCTCCTCTGGGTCCAGGTTATGGTGGCAGGAAGCCAACTAAAATAAACCTGGTATTCATGAATAACAGTGACGCGTTTCCAAGAAAAAAAGGACAAATAATCCCAACATCATATATTAAGTGCACCCTCGGGCGTCCTCACAGCTGGACCTGCCTGGGAAATCTCCAAAGAGAGGCACCCAGAAGGCATCCTAATCAGAGGCATGAATCACCTTC
This sequence comes from Thalassophryne amazonica, assembly GCF_902500255.1. Lineage (NCBI taxonomy): Eukaryota > Metazoa > Chordata > Actinopteri > Batrachoidiformes > Batrachoididae > Thalassophryne > Thalassophryne amazonica. The sequence goes on from NC_047119.1 coordinate 51,176,777, forward strand.
TGACCACGTGGGTGTTTTTAACATTTTATCATATTTAGTTTTGCCAGGTAGAAGAGTGGGAGTGTAGCAGCAGCAGCAGCTCTGTGGCACCAACAATGGCAGCTACAAACAACCATGTAATTAAATAACTCACATGCATGTCCGCAGTCAGGCAAGCATTAGGACCTCACCAGTCCAACTGAGGCTCAATGATCAATCGTTCTGGAAATCAGAATCTGAGACTTTATGAGGGGTACTAAAAACCATCCTTCAGTTTTTTTCCATGATCGGTGTCAATGGTTGGATAATGAAGATAAAATGTAGTAAGTCCCATAAACAAGAAGTCCCATTCAGACAATGAAGTCCATCAGACCAGAGCTTATACCCAGATGCCATAACGTGAGATACCAGTCTATTGCGGTTTGCTTTGCCATCCAAGCCTAGTACCTATTTACTACTGGGTGAACTGGGACATTGCAGATAAAGCGTCTTGTCCCTGGTCAATATATTGGCAGTCAAGCCCCTACACCATAGAGCTCCTATCCCAAAGAGACCAGTATATATCTCAGGTGGTTCCACTTAATGAGAAGGAGCTGTGGTTGCAGTCTGAGCTCCTCAAAGATGTTAAAGCTCCTCAGTCTACCTCTAAAGGCCATTACACAGTGCACTGGTGGCCGAAGGTGACGACTAGATGTCTTTGATATTAGGGGTCTTTGGAGGATCCTTGGGTACCACTGCAATGAAACTGTGTCAAACGAATGGTTATTTAGGAAGACTCAGATGAAGAGCATCACTTGCATTGTGAGGGAACATCAGCTACAACATTTTGGCCATGGGACAGCTAGCCAATCAGCCCACAAAACCAGTGCAACTGTTAAAAAGTCTCACATCTAAACATTTGCTGACATTAATGCCATAGACCGTGTTATTTACATTAATGTGGTGTTTGCAGGTCTGCGGCTTTTGAGATTGAGAGACACCTGGATAGAGCTTATGGAGTTATGAGGTTGTTGGACAAAGGTGTTTGGTGATGTAGATCTTTGCAGGAGTATAAACACACACACACACACACACACACACACACACACACACACACACACACACACACACACACACACACACACACACACACACACACACACACACACACACACACACACACACACACATTATACGAGGTCTATTAGAAAAGAAACCGACAGTTTTATTTTTTTAAAAACTATATGGATTTGAATCACATGTGATTACATCAGCCAAGCTGGTTTTTAAAAAAAATAATGTCGGATACTTTTCTAACAGACCTCGTGTATATATATATATATATATATATATATATATATATATATATATATATATATATATCAATCAATCAACTCAATCAACTTTTTTCTTATATAGCGCCAAATCACAACAAACAGTTGCCCCAAGGCGCTCCACATTGCAAGGCAAGGCCATACAATAATTATGAAAAAAAAAAAAAAACCCAACGGTCAAAAAGACCCCCTATGAGCAAGCACTTGGCCACAGTGGGAAGGAAAAACTCCCTTTTAACAGGAAGAAACCTCCAGCAGAACCAGGCTCAGGGAGGGGCAGTCTTCTGCTGAGACTGGTTGGGGCTGAGGGAAAGAACCAGGAAAAAGAGATCGATCACTAATGATTAAATGCAGAGTGATGCATACGGAGCAAAAAGAGAAAGAAACAGTGCATCATGGGAACCCCCCCACAGTCTACGTCTAAAGCAACATAACCAAGGGATGGTCCAGGGTCACCCGATCCAGCCCTAACTATAAGCCTTAGCGAAAAGGAAAGTTTTAAGCCTAATCTTAAAAGTAGAGAGGGTATCTGTCTCCCTGATCTGAATTGGGAGCTGGTTCCACAGGAGAGGAGCCTGAAAGCTGAATTCTCTGCCTCCCATTCTACTCTTACAAACCCTAGGAACTACAAGTAAGCCCGCAGTCTGAGAGCGAAGCGCTCTAATGGGGTAATATGGTACTACGAGGTCCCTAAGATAAGATGGGACCTGATTATTCAAAACCTTATAAGTAAGAAGAAGAATTTTAAATTCTATTCTAGCATTAACAGGAAGCCAATGAAGGGAGGCCAACACGGGTGAGATATGCTCTCTCCTGCTAGTCCCCGTCAGTACTCTAGCTGCAGCATTCTGAACCAACTGAAGGCTTTTTAGGGAACTTTTAGGACAACCTGATAATAATGAATTACAATAGTCCAGCCTAGAGGAAATAAATGCATGAATTAGTTTTTCAGCATCACTCTGAGACAAGACCTTTCTGATTTTAGAGATATTGCGTAAATGCAAAAAGGCAGTCCTACATATTTGTTTAATATGCACTTTGAATGACATATCCTGATCAAAAATAACTCCAAGATTTCTCACAGTATTACTAGAGATCAGGGAAATGCCATCCAGAGTAACGATCTGGTTAGACACCATGCTTCTAAGATTTGTGGGGCCAAGTACAATAACTTCAGTTTTATCTGAGTTTAAAAGCAGGAAATTAGAGGTCATCCATGTCTTTATGTCTGTAAGACAATCCTGCAGTTTAGCTAATTGGTGTGTATCCTCTGGCTTCATGGATAGATAAAGCTGGGTATCATCTGCGTAACAATGAAAATTTAAGCAATACCGTCTAATAATACTGCCCAAGGGAAGCATGTATAAAGTGAATAAAATTGGTCCTAGCACAGAACCTTGTGGAACTCCATAATTAACTTTAGTCTGTGAAGAAGATTCCCCATTTACATGAACAAACTGTAATCTATTAGACAAATATGATTCAAACCACCGCAGCGCAATGCCTTTAATACCTATGACATGCTCTAATCTCTGTAATAAAATTTTATGGTCAACAGTATCAAAAGCAGCACTGGGGTCCAACAGAACAAGCACAGAGATAAGTCCACTGTCCGAAGCCATAAGAAGATCATTTGTAACCTTCACTAATGCTGTTTCTGTACTATGATGAATTCTAAAACCTGACTGAAACTCTTCAAATAGACCATTCCTCTGCAGGTGATCAGTTAGCTGTTTTACAACTACCCTCTCAAGAATCTTTGAGAGAAAAGGAAGGTTGGAGATTGGCCTATAATTAGCTAAGATAGCTGGGTCAAGTGATGGCTTTTTAAGTAATGGTTTAATTACTGCCACCTTAAAGGCCTGTGGTACATAACCAACTAACAAAGATAGATTGATCATATTTAAGATTGAAGCATTAAATAATGGTAGGACTTCCTTGAGCAGCCTGGCAGGAATGGGGTCTAATAAGCATGTTGATGGTTTGGATGAAGTAACTAATGAAAATAACTCAGACAGAACAATCGGAGAGAAAGAGTCTAACCAAATACCGGCATCACTGAAAGCAGCCAAAGATAACGATACATCTTTGGGATGGTTATGAGTAATTTTTTCTCTAATAGTCAAAATTTTGTTAGCAAAGAAAGTCATGAAGTCATTACTAGTTAAAGTTAATGGAATACTCAGCTCAATAGAGCTCTGACTCTTTGTCAGCCTGGCTACAGTGCTGAAAAGAAACCTGGGGTTGTTCTTATTTTCTTCAATTAGTGATGAGTAGAAAGATGTCCTAGCTTCACGAAGGGCTTTCTTATAGAGCAACAAACTCTTTTTCCAGGCTAAGTGAAGATCTTCTAAATTAGTGAGACGCCATTTCCTCTCCAACTTACGGGTTATCTGCTTTAAGCTACGAGTTTGTGAGTTATACCACGGAGTCAGACACTTCTGATTTAAAGCTCTCTTTTTCAGAGGAGCTACAGCATCCAAAGTTGTCTTCAATGAGGATGTAAAACTATTGACAAGATACTCTAACTCCCTTACAGAGTTTAGGTAGCTACTCTGCTCTGTGTTGGTATATGACATTAGAGAACATAAAGAAGGAATCATATCCTTAAACCTAGTTACAGCGCTTTCTGAAAGACTTCTAGTGTAATGAAACTTATTCCCCACTGCAGGGTAGTCCATCAGGGTAAATGTAAATGTTATTAAAAAATGATCAGACAAAAGGGAGTTTTCAGGGAATACTGTTAAGTCTTCTATTTCCATACCATAAGTCAGAACAAGATCTAAAATATGATTAAAGTGGTGGGTGGACTCATTTACTTTTTGAGCAAAGCCGATAGAGTCTAATAATAGATTAAATGCAGTGTTGAGGCTGTCATTCTCAGCATCTGTGTGGATGTTAAAATCGCCCACTATAATTATCTTATCTGAGCTAAGCACTAAGTCAGACAAAAGGTCTGAAAATTCACAGAGAAACTCACAGTAACGACCAGGTGGACGATAGATAATAACAAATAAAACTGGTTTTTGGGACTTCCAATTTGGATGGACAAGACTAAGAGACAAGCTTTCAAATGAATTAAAGCTCTGTCTAGGTTTTTGATTAATTAATAAGATGGAATGGAAGATTGCTGCTAATCCTCCGCCTCGGCCCGTGCTACGAGCATTCTGACAGTTAGTGTGACTCGGGGGTGTTGACTCATTTAAACTAACATATTCATCCTGCTGTAACCAAGTTTCTGTTAGGCAGAATAAATCAATACGTTGATCAATTATTATATCATTTACCAACAGGGACTTAGAAGAAAGAGACCTAATGTTTAATAGACCACATTTAACTGTTTTAGTCTGTGGTGCAATTGAAGGTGCTATATTATTTTTTCTTTTTGAATTTTTATGCTTAAATAGATTTTTGCTAGTTATTGGTGGTCTGGGAGCAGGCACCGTCTCTACGGGGATGGGGTAATAAGGGGATGGCAGGGGGAGAGAAGCTGCAGAGAGGTGTATAAGACCACAGCTCTGCCTCCTGGTCCCAACGCTAGACAGTCACAGTTTGGAGGATCCCAAAAAATTGGCCAGATTTCTAGAAATGAGAGCTGCTCCCTCTAAAGTGGGATGGATGCCGTCTCTCCTAACAAGACCAGGTTTTCCCCAGAAGCTTTGCCAATTATCAATGAAGCCCACCTCATTTTTTGGACACCACTCAGACAGCCAGCAATTCAAGGAGAACATGCGGCTAAACATGTCACTCCCGATCTGATTGGGGAGGGGCCCAGAGAAAACAACAGAGTCCGACATTGTTTTTGCAAAGTTACACATCGATTCAATGTTAATTTTAGTGACCTCCGATTGGCGTAACCGAGTGTCATTACTGCCGACGTGAATTACAATCTTACCAAATTTACGCTTAGCCTTAGCCAGCAATTTCAAATGTCCTTCGATGTCGCCTGCTCTGGCCCCCGGAAGACAATTGACAATGGTTGCTGGTGTCGCTAACTTCACATTTCTCAAAACAGAGTCGCCAATAACCAGAGTTTGATCCTCGGCGAGTGTATCGTCGAGTGGGGAAAAACGGTTAGAGATGTGAACGGGTTGACGTGTACACGGGGCTTCTGTTTAGGGCTACGCTTCCTCCTCACAGTCACCCAGTCAGCCTGCCTTCCCGACTGCACGGGGTCTGCCAGGGGGGAACTAACGGCGGCTAAGCTACCTTGGTCCGCACCGACTACAGGGGCCTGGCTAGCTGTAGAATTTTCCACGGTGCGGAGCCGAGCCTCCAATTCGCCCAGCCTGGCCTCCAAAGCTACGAATAAGCTGCACTTATTACAAGTACCGTTACTGCTAAAAGAGGCCGAGGAATAACTAAACATTTCACACCCAGAGCAGAAAAGTACGGGAGAGACAGGAGAAGCCGCCATGCTAAAACGGCTAAGAGCTAGTAGCTACGCTAAGCTAGCGGATTCCCAAACAGGGAATCCGACACTAGACAGGCTGTGGAGCAGCACAGGTAACGCACGACAACAGTGCTAAAATAAAATAAAAATCCACTAGACAGGCTGTGGAGCAGCACAGGTAACGCACAACAACAGTGCTAAAAAATAAAATAAAATAAAAATAAAAATCCACTGGACAGGCTGTGGAGCAGCACAGGCAACGCACGACAACAGTGCTAAAACAAAATAAAAATCCACTAGACAGGCTGTGGAGCAGCACAGGTAACGCACGACAACAGTGCTAAATAAAAATCCACTGGACAGGCTGTGGAGCAGCACAGGTAACGCACGACAACAGTGCTAAAAAAAATAAAATAAAAATCAAAATCCACTGGACAGGCTGTGGAGCAGCACAGGTAACGCACGACAACAGTGCTAAAACAAAATAAAAATCCACTAGACAGGCTGTGGAGCAGCACAGGTAACGCACAACAACAGTGCTAAAAAATAAAATAAAATAAAAATAAAAATCCACTGGACAGGCTGTGGAGCAGCACAGGCAACGCACGACAACAGCGCTAAATAAAAATCCACTGGACAGGCTGTGGAGCAGCACAGGTAACGCACGACAACAGCGCTAAATAAAAATCCACTGGACAGGCTGTGGAGCAGCACAGGTAACGCACGACAACAGCGCCAAAAAAAATAAAATCAAAATCAAAATCCACTGGACAGGCTGTGGAGCAGCACAGGTAACGCACGACAACAGCGCTAAATAAAAATCCACTGGACAGGCTGTGGAGCAGCACAGGTAACGCACGACAACAGTGGTAAAAAATAAAATCAAAATCCACTGGACAGGCTGTGGAGCAGCACAGGTAACGCACGACAACAGTGCTAAAAAATAAAATAAAAATCCACTGGACAGGCTGTGGAGCAGCACAGGTAACGCACGACAACAGTGCTAAAAAAATAAAATAAAAATCAAAATCCACTGGACAGGCTGTGGAGCAGCACAGGTAAAAATCCACTGAACAGGCTGTGGAGCAGCACACGTAACACACGACAACAGTGCTAAAAAATAAAATAAAAATCCACTGGACAGGCTGTGGAGCAGCACAGGTAACGCACGACAACAGTGCTAAAAAATAATCCTTTTCCTGTGCGGCGGCACAGGAAAAAAACCCCTGTGTTGATAACCATTTGTAAAATCCAGGTGGCTTTTGATGGCTTTCAGTGGAGTGAGTATATGAGAAATTGTTTAACAGCAGGACATGTTCCAACTTGTCCTTAAGGCTTCCAACAGAGGTGTTTTTCCTGTGGCGGAGCGTCGCAGCGGCTGCGTCCCGACGCGCAGACCCATCCGCACGTCTTTCATTAAAAAAAATCTCCTTTAACAGTGGAATATCCGGATAAAATGCTGAAACCGACTTCTTCTGAAACTTCTCTGTTCTCTCACGACGTCCTGGATCAATACAGCCTGAAATGTGGAGGTTTTCAGCTTGAAACAGGCTGATGACGCCGCCTGAGAGCGCTGCACGACGTCTCGCACTGTGGGAAGTCCTTAAAGCGACAGAATCACCTCAAAATCTCTCATCAGCCATTAAAATTTTCACTGAAAACCAGCTTAATTTTTCGAACCGTGTCCACTTCGATGTGTCTCACAGGTTTAGAAAAATTTTTGATCAAACAACGCGCCAGTCTCTCAGCAACTTCTCAGACAAAGGAATTCCGACGAGGGGCTGGACGACTCCTCCTACAAGGAGTGCTCACAGGCGAATGACGTCACCGACAGGCGTGGAAAAACTCACGCATGCGCACGAGGTTCAAGCATGTCTGACGTAAAAACATATGAATGAAATCCATATAGTTTTTGAAAAAAATAAAAAGGACCTATACTTTATTGACAGCCCTCGTATATATATATATATATATATATATATATATATATATATATATATATATATATATATATATCACACACACATACACACCAGTTTTTAAATTCAACTTTTGCCTAAAGTCACAGTTTAGCTAACCACTGTTAGCTAGCCAAAATTATATAATTATATTAGCTAATTAAAAATAGTAAGGTTTCCCCAATAGATAAGTTATCCTCGATATGTAACTAGTACACCAACTAAAGACCAGAAGGTTTTTCTTATCCCACACTTAATTGTTCCAGTCAAGAAAAACACATTTGCCATATTGCAGTTTATTATTTTCAAAATATTTGCTATTCAAGATAACAATATATAAGTAGCTGTATTTGGGACTAAACTGCGAGCAAAGTTGGAACCTTCTTGACAGTAAATAAAAGAAACTGTTTTATTTATTTATTCTTATAAATAACTGACTCAGACGTTATATAAGTTTTATTTTTCATCAGGGTGTTATTTTGGTCACTTTCTCTGGACCACTAATCAGTTTATGAATATAAGTGAGACAGCGAATGAAGCATCCTAAAACTTTATCCCTCTTCACCATAGTGCCTTGAAGCAATGCCGACATTACTGCTCATGTCACCTCAATATGATCAACCTCCAGCTCCATTATGCACTCACTTGTGAACAAAACCCCAAAATAAAATCTCTCTCTCAGGCAAGCGCATCTCCTAACCATTTTTCCAGCGGAGTACCGTGGCCATAGACCAGATGTAGACTGTCATGCCTGCTCCATACCGGACTCCACAGCCTCCTAAACCACGCTGGGAGGTCACAGTCTGAAGAAAGCAATATCTAGGTAGGAAAGAGGTATGACTGGAGTACTCTACCTTCAGTTTGGGGAGTCTTTTGATGGTCTTGAGGGGACGTAGGACTCTGAGAACCCTCAGGGACTTGATGGTGTTGATGTCCTTGCCTTTAGTTCCTCTGTGCAGATTGAAAATACAATTAGATCAATGCAGACAACGTCATCCACAAACTTAATAATGCATAGCTAGTGAGGTCCACACATGGCCACAGTTCAATAATCTCATAAACCTGCTGATCAGTATATTTGTGTCGCACCAAATCACAATGTCAGTCATCTCAAAGCATTGAACACGAGTAAGGTCTAGACCTTATTCAACATCAGGTATACAATATACACAAGGAAATATACCTGTTTATACTTTGTTAGTATTGTCCATGCATGTGATGTTATTCTGAAACATTCAGCATCATTCCATTGTGCAGAGGTGGAAAGTAACCAAAAACTAAGTGTAGATAAAACTGTCATACTAACTCATGCACGGTGGTTCTATCCCTGTACTACACTTCAGGCATAAATATTGTCGCTTTGACAATATTTAGATGAAATGGCGTGACTTTTCTTTAGAGCGATTAAAAGTGTCACAGCTGTTGTGGATGAGATCGATCTGAATACACATTATATAAATCCTCCAGTGGTAGCCACAGTTCAGCTAATCAGCTAACCGCTAATAAGCGAAGCTAACTTTTTAGTGAATTTGTTTTTCAGCTAACTTTAAAAACCATTAGCAGACCAATTAGCTACCACTAAATTTAGTTCCACTAAATTTAATTCAGATCAGATTAAAATAAAGAAATAATGCTTAACAGTCAAAAAACAGTTTATAAACCCTAAAATCATACTCATGATGAGGTTTATGCACTAATCCAACAAGTGAAATTGTCACATTGCTCAAAGACAACAAGCATCACAGCGAGGAGATTGAGGAGTAGAAAGTCAAGCCATAGTAAACATTGTTATTAAAAATTATTTTGTATGTGTATTTTAATTTCTTAATTTCACTTTAATTCAATTTATTTAGTATATACAGCGCCAAATCACACCAAAGCTGCCTCAAGGTACTTTACACAAATAAAAGTCTAACCTTACCAATCCCTAGAACAAGCACACAGGTGACAGTGGTAAGGAAAACTCCCTGTGATGATACTGAGGTAGAAACCTCAAGCAGACCAGACTCACAGGGGTGACCCACTGCTTAGGCCATTCTAACAGTTACAAGGTTTTGCAAAGTTTTACAAAGCTGAAGAAACAGAAAACAGGAAATCAAACAACATAATAATATAAAGAAGGTGAGAAGTCCATACATTTCTTAATCATTCTTATTCATGTAACACTTTCTGCACTGTGAATAAACTATGTTGAATGCACATTTTTCTTATTTCATTTGTTCTTTGAATTATTTATGTTTGTCTTGTGATTTTGGTGGCTAAATCTTTTTTGAACCTCCATGTTTTTACTTCAACATTAACCCGTTTTGCCCCACTGGCAACAATTGTTGCCAAAGTGTATCACTGTCATTTTCTACTCACAATAAAAAGTCTCAAAGGTACTAATGCAACTTTTTTCCACTTATTAAAAAAAAAAAAAAATCTGGGCATAAACGGGTTAAAACTGTTTAGAGAAAAACAAAGTTTAATTGATGTAATAAAAGTTAGCAATTAGCAATGCCTTCAGATAAATGTTTTAGTGGTTTATCAGTTGCGTTATCACATTTAGCTTTTCAGATAATAGCAGCTTAAGCTAAATGTTTTACCAGTTTATCAGTTTAGCTTTATCACAATTAATTTTCATTCAGCTGTTAGTTGTACCTTCAGCTAAATGTTCTAGTGGTTAATCAGTTTATCATTATCACAGCTGGCTTTTCAACTAGAGGTTAGCAGTAGCTTCAGCTAAATATTCTTGTGTTTATCGGTTTAGCATTATCAGAGTTAACTTTTCAGTTAGTTGTTAACAGGAGCTTCAGCTAAATGTTTTAGTTGTTTGCTGGTTTAGCCTTATCACAGTGAACTTTTCAATTCAAGGATAAGTGGTTACTGAAGCCAGTTTTTTATTTAGCTGTGCCCACCACTGAAATATTCTTGAATAAAATTAGAAACATAAACAATGTATGATTTGCCAACAACTGCATGTGATGTCCAACATGACCTCTTCAAAACAAATAAAGCACCTCCCCATCACAAGAGTTGTTGTAATGAAATTAAAGAGCAGAAATAAACAAGACATAAGAAGGAAAGAAGTGTGGTTTCAAATATTTTAGACTCAGGGTCCTTTCCCATTTCAATGGAAGACTAATTCCAACAAGATGACATGCAACTTTCATGCTCAGATGACTTTGTTATGCAGGCATGCACTGTAAAGTCTTTGCCAGTCCTCACGACTCAAGGACCTCAACACATTTACGGTAAAAAAAAAAAAAAAAAAAACCCGTCCCACAATAGCTTTCAGAAGTGCCAAGGGCTGTTTTGTTTTGATCATAAAGCATCACAGATTGCGTTACATGTTCAGCCACATGACGCGTGAGGTCATTCTCAGTCATCATGACCCTGGTTCCCTCCCATTCTTTCACCAAGGAGCATTTCCACTGGGGGCCGCAAGCACTATGTCTAATCAGAAACACTTTGTACACTGCAAAATGGGATGAACAATTCTTTTTCATATAATGCCTAAAGAGATCCTTAACATTTGATTAGTGGTTTGTATGTCATGTGATATGGATCATTTATCCCATTGGCCATTGTGTTTCATTGACCATGCAAATTTGGTTCCCTTTACTGTGCAATTTTGGTTCTATATGTTTTATACCATTGCACAGCGCCACCACTGTGCGTGACAATGCTTAGCTTAAAAACAAACATGGCGGGGTTTGTTTTATTAACAGTGCTCATTCATGGAACACAAAAAAATTACTTGTTATGATGTGATGAATTAGGTTTATCGATTTTGTTTTGTTTTTGGTGCACTGCTGTTTGCATGTTTGTGTTTTGAAATTTTAGTTCAGTAATTCATTTATATTTTGTATTCGTTATCATGGGTATATGTATATTTTTATATACATATGTATACATTTTTACTTTTCTGGTTAAAGGGGTGGGTGTTTATAAGCTTTTGCTTTTGCCTACGGGGACATGGGCGTGTTGGTCGATTGTTTTCTTTGCGAGTTTACTTTGTTATTTTTGGTCTGTGTGTGTCGAATAAATTCATTCAAAAAAGTATGCCGTAAGCCATCTGGAGGCACTTGCAGTATTTGCTGGGACGTCTCTACCTGAAGTACAAGCACTGTTAGATTAACCCTCTGGGGTCCGAGAGCATTTTTTGGACAGTTCACTCGCCTGGCATAAATGTTTTATTATTGCTGTTAATAGCTCTCCCTGCTTCCCACAATCAAGTTTTATGTCTGTTTTTTTCAGGACAACCTGTGCTTTCAGAATATATATGTTTTTGTTGCGTTTTATAAGTGTAATAAAGGTTTACAAAAAAGTTTCTATCTCATATCATTCAAAAGTTATTTATAATTTAGTAAAGCTTGGTCTTAGCCATCATATACGATGGCGTCGGCCCCAGAGGGTTAAGAGCTCTACAAATTTCTGTCATGATTTTTTGCTGCACTGAGGAAAGCAGGCAACGTTCTGTACACGAAGAAGTTAATACATGACATAAGGTACAGACTACATCGTCAGGATTGTTAGGCATTATATAAAACAAATAATTAATGATTTCTTTTCATTCATGCAATGGAAAGAATATTTCATTCGGTGAAAGATGGAATGTTCCTTTCAATGAGGCAAAATATTTTACCTCATGAAAAATTCTAACCATTGCACTCATAAATATTCATTATTTGTATACTGTTTTCTTTTTGCACAAAGAAAGTGCCTACAGGTGCTCAATTTCACTTTTCATTACCTCCACCAAGAACGTTACGCTTTCACCCGCAGCGTTTCGCTTGCTTTATTGTTAAAGGTGCTATAAATAACATTTTAAACATTAACATAGCAGCTGCCAATTGTGTTTTACATAAAGATGTATTGGTGCAATGATATCCTGCACAGAGACTGAAGCAACATTCCCTCTGTGTGTGTTTTAATCTGATCTTTTCTGTTTTTTGTTTATGTCGCAGGAACAGCCACATGTACAAATAAAGAAGAAAGTCCATGTGCAAAACAGCTGCTCCTCCCCACATGTGTAAAGAGACCACCCATGTAGATCTGTGCTTTCAAGATGGTGTACAGTATTGACTTTCCAAAAATTCCTACCCCTAACAGCCCACACTCAGAGGATAGACTGTATATATCCTGGACAAATCCACCCTGATGTTGGTTTTCTGAGGAGTTGGTTTAAAGCTCAATTGGGACACTTCCAAGTGTCACCATTTTTGGCACCTAACTCCTAGCTAACCCACAAAAAGGGCAACAACGTCAAGAACGGGTAGTAATCTTCATAACAGGTGGCTTAGATGCCAGTATTACAAATTATGACCAGCATGCAACTTCAGTGACTGTTAAGTAACAGTGGATATCACCACACCAAGCTCTCAGTACCTGCTAATTCGTGCCAACAGTGCTAAGATACAAATGACATGCTAAAATTTCACTCAGTGGAAATACTGGAGCACAGGCTTCTTAGATGGTCAGTTAGTGCAATTAACCACACAGATATTATCTCAGATACTCATAATAAAATGCTCAGAAAGGACACACAGTCAAGTCTACAGTAGCTAGTGGTCACTGCTAGCAGATTCCTGGGCTTGGATTGCCAGCATGCAGCTATCACTCATAACGACCATGCCCCGGTAATTAGTCATAACTTTATGGCTTAAAATATCTTAAACTAATGAGTTATTAACCCCCTTCGGTTGCCATGGACCTGTGGGGCAACCCTTCAGCAGTCATTAAATGAACTGCAAGATTTGCTGCTTCTGTGTTGGCTTCATTTTTCAGCACTGGAGGTTGGTTCCAAGATAAGGCATCTGACCAACAACACTGTAATTGACATTCCTTCTCCTTGATGTGGAGGAGAAATTAAGTTTGGTGAGGTGTGGCTGAAGAAGGAAGCTGGTGTTTTGGTCCCGAGATGCTGGTGCGACATCTAGTGGGAGCATTTCATTCATAGCACCTCTTACAACATTATGCAAATGTTAATGAAATGTTTCTTGGTGAAGACGTGTGACAGGAAGATCTCTGAAGATTTGTTCTTTCACGGATGATACATGGCAAACGATAAGAGACTGGTAAGGAGTGAACTTTAAAATGTTAAAATCAAGATCCGACTTTTTATATTTTGGTTCTTATGTCAAATAAAGACAAGCAACAACAAAAAAATAAAGACAGCAGTCCCAGGCCTAGACCTGGCCAGACCTAGGCTTTGGAAATGAAAGAACATGACCATTTTAAGGTACATGTAGCTTCAAAATGCTTCAAAACTCCACCTGCTCCTAACTTCCATCATCAATCAAACATACACCAACCATCCAGCAGGTGGCAGACAGGTTTATGGGATATTACACAAGCAACACAAAGTTGTTTTTTTGGCTCGATCTGGTGCATCAATCCCAATTTTTACGCAGTTTCATTTGGAGATGAGATGATTGCACTTACTGTTTTTGAGTTGTTTACAAATGGCAGGTGATGGATATATTTATCCATCTATGTATTCATTCACTCACTGCATTTTATAGAACCTGGCTTTAAAAGAAATAATGTGTCAAGGTGAATTCAGGTGAAACGGTGTAATTCTTTATTGATTTTACTGCGCAAAGACTGATCGATGATGGTTGAGGGCAGCGCAGGCGAATCAACCTGCTGCCTATAATTTCTAAGCACTTTGACCAAATCAGCCCCCTTCAGTCATGATGAGCAGATGTTCACCAAAGAGAAAGAAAAAAATCAGCAATTTCTCAAGATGTTCAATAACCAAGTTTGAGGAAATAAATTCAGTCTTTTCATCCATATTTGAACTCTGCCGACTTCTGAAAGCTGTAGTTTTGAGTTCCCAATATTGTAGTTTTTTCTTGATGTCCCAATATTGGGACAAAAGGACTTTACTGAGAAGATGTGGGGAGGGAAGTTATATAGTATCCCAAGAATCTTGGGATGGAAAGAAGCAAAATTCACTTGGTAAAGATATGTGTTTCACATATGGGAGAACATGGACAAGGGGATCAATAAGCAAATTTAGGGGAGTTTCGCACCTGGCCACACTTTGTTGCGATCTGATGAGAAAAAGCAATGATGAGGAAACACCATACAAAAACAGAGCCCCCACATAAACAGATCAAACAGAAAACACAAAGAAAATCTGCAAAATAAGCATTTAAAGTTATATAATACATCAGGTGTCAAATTATTGCAGCTTTTAACCAATGACATCAAACCACATCAAAAGAAAAAAGATAAGAGACAAAACTGAGGTCCATAAACTAATTACCCCCAACAAAGACCAAAGGAAGAGGAAAAAAAAAAGGTCAATACACAGAGATTAAATGTTAAAAATTATTCTTGTGCAAATAAATCAGGTTTCTCCTGCAAAAGTGAAGCCTAAAAAAAAAAAAAGAGAAACAGAAAAGGACAAGGACTTGGCAGCTCAGAGCTTCCGTAGTTTCTGAACTTAAATAGGTGCAACTTTATATTTTATCAGTGAAGGAGGAAAGATTAAGTATTTCAACAGCAGCTGGGAAATGCAAACCACATTAAATTCAGGAAACAAAATCACAAAGTCACAAAACAGGTTTATGCACATACTGAGGAAACAAATTACAAATGTGTAAAAATAAAACCACATTTACAAAGTAAAGCAACAAAGTTAAAGTCACAAAACAAATGTACAAAGTGAGGAAACAAAACAAGATTCTAACTTTTTGAATTTGCACTGTGACGTCATTTTGTCCACTCACTTTGTACATTTGTTGTGACTATATAAAAAGTGATTTTTACATTTGTAATTTTATTTCTACAAATTGTAAATTACTTTTGTGACTATTTGATTTTTATAACTTGTAACTTTGTTTCTTTAATTTGTAAATTTGGTTTGCACTTCCCAGCCACCATATAGTTCTCAAAACTACATATATACAATGGCTTGCAAAAGTATTCAGCCCCTTGGTATTTCACAGATTTTAATTTGTTTATGGCATTTCAAATACAAAAAGTAAAATTTCTAAAATTATCTTCCTTAGACTCAACTGAACGTAAATCTCTACCACTTGATATAAATTAATTAAAAATACAAAAGCCAATACGATGGGTTGCATAAGTAATCAGCCCCTTTGGTATAATACCTGTAAAGGAGGGTTTTCTTTCCCCAAAACATTAAATCTAGGCTTGCATCTCTCATGTACCTTCTGGCAAATTGTAGCTGAACTTTTTTTTTTTGTAAAACCATCCTCGATACCACTTCATCCTGAAGCTGTATAACTGGGGATACAAAATGCAAAATATGCACTTTGCACAATTTTTCCAATCACAGCCACAGAAGCCTGTAACTTCTTTTGGGTTGTCTGGGTGTCTTGGTGGCTTTCCTCACTCTTCTCCTTCTTGCACAGTCACTCAGTTTTTGAAAATTGTCTACTCCACACAGATTTACATAGAGTGCGATACTGTTTGTATTTCTTCATAACTGATGTAAATAAAGTTCAAGGCATATTCAGTGACTTGGAAATGTTCATGTATCCATCCCCTGACTTGTCTGAAGAAAACTGGAAATTAAACTGATTATTTACAGGTATTATACCAAAGGGGCTGATTACTTATGCAACCCATCATCTTGGCTTTTATATTTATATAAAATATAAAATATATTTATATATATATATAGTATTTATATATTTTATACACCACACACACACACACACACACACACACACACACACACACACACACACACACACACACATATATATATATATATATATACACACACACACATACTGCACAGTAAGCCATATTATCTCAGATATTTGTAATAAAATGTTCAGAAAGAACAGTCAACACAACTGGATTGAGTCCTGTGCATCAGGCTGTAAAGTTGGACATTTTAACATGGGCTGCTATGGGGAGTAACTCGCTTTCGGAGCCAAGGAACTATGAGATTTGCCACTTCTGCATTGGCTTCATGTTTCAGTACTGTATTTCTACTGAACAAAATATCCAACTCAAAAAGAAAAATATGTTGATATATGCTATACAGCAAGTAATAAAGGATAAAATCAGCTGATGAATGGAGTCACTTGGCATTTTTTGACTTAACACTCCAGCAATGCACGAACATCTGCAATTTAATGCCTATTTAATGATAGACAGACATGTTTATGCTTCAACACGCGCTACAATTTTTGACTTTCATTGCACCTAAAATTCCAGGTGCCATTTAATACATTTAGTCAGTGAAAATAAATAATAAATTGTAAACTAAATAAATAAAAGAACACAGGCCTCCATTGTGCATAGTTCAAACGGATTGCTTTGCACGATATGTTAATTATACCCATAAACTGTGCATTAGAAAGAATAAAATGTAACAAGGCTGCAATTCTGCGTAAAAGTGTCATTAATTAAAACAATAAATGCTCCAAATGAGTTTGAATTTATTTGTTGCATTTCTTTTTTTCCCCTTATCAACAGCAGCACTTCGCATGAATAAGCGTCACTCTTACAAATACTTAAACCTTGAAAAATGTATATTTTTGGCATAAATGTTATTCATCAGGATTTCCTGCAGGGCATTATATTTATTGTAGGTAACGACACACACGGGGATTTTTCTCTCGATGGAAAACAGGTATCTGCACTTACATGACCCACACATGTTTATCAAAGACAAACAAAGTAAATGTTGCCCGTTTGACTGGGAGTGTGGTTGCATTGATAAGAAGAGCAAATAAATTTGTTCAAAACAGCTGTTGCTGTGAGAGGAAAACTTCAGCGAGAACACATCTATGAAATGGATAAAGAAAAGACATACAGAGGCATAGAGAGCAGACATTACCCCATTAGGCTCCTGAAAGCAATCCAAGCCAGAAAAAAAGAGTGAAAGAAAGACGAAAGAGAGTCAGCAACAGATAAAGAAACACAGATGTGTCAATCTATGGTTTGTGAAAAGGGAAATCTGAGTGATTGACAGAAAGCACAAAGAAATGAAGGAAAAACAGAGCAGCTGCAGAGGTTTTCAGGAATTACTGCTGGTTAGAAACGTTTTGAGGTCTAAGCATCATTTTCATGCTAAAGTGTTAGTCAAATATTGTGTTTCTACAAGGATGGCTACTTTTTCATAAAATGACCTCAAACTGAAACAACAAAAATGATAAAACTTTACATTTGTTTCTGATTTTGCTCCTCAAACAGTAAAAATATGTCAGGTGCAAGTGATTAATTTGATTATTCAGGTTGCAACCAAGCTAGCTGGCAAACTAGCATAAGACAGGCAGAATAAGAGTTGATAATGCTAGTAGCTTGGCTTGTTAGCTTGTAGCTGGCTCAACGACAGATTCACCTAAGATGCACATGTAATAATCACTTAAGGGGGTTTCCACCTTCATAATATTTAACAGAACATGTGTTAAACTGTAAAGCAAGGATCGCTACTTTTTCATCATTCGGTCAAATGACTCTAATTAAAATTAAAGAAAATCTATAAAACAATACATTTGTTCCCGATTTAATGGGAACGTCCCACTAGTTCTAGGGTCCACTAGTCCTAGTATTAAGGAAAGTATGTTGAAGTTGTTTTTTACATTTATGGTAGGCTATATATTGCACTAAAGTAGGTCAAATAATGT
Organism: Thalassophryne amazonica; assembly: GCF_902500255.1. Taxonomy (NCBI): domain Eukaryota; kingdom Metazoa; phylum Chordata; class Actinopteri; order Batrachoidiformes; family Batrachoididae; genus Thalassophryne; species Thalassophryne amazonica. Next base: position 51,195,021 of record NC_047119.1, read on the forward strand.
TACAAAAGTGTGACAATTAAAAACAAATACGGTGAATTACCATTATTTGTTGATTTTCAACAGATTAATAGACAACAGTACAATTAAAGGTGATTAATGGTGTATGTCATCAGAATCATGTTTTATTTTGTAAACTGAACAAAACTGGATCAGATTTGTTAGCTATTTGAAAGGATTACATTTATTTGTGAACTTTAAAATCAGTTTGGGGTTGTAATATAACCATCAAAATATATAAAGAGGTTAGGGCCAGTGGACCCTCCCAGATTTAACCCAGACAGTACAAATACGTCAGTTTCAAGTGATTAAGTGGATTCAGGTTGCAACCAAGCTATCTAGCAAACTAGCATAAGCCAGGGAGAATAAGAGTTTAGCAAGCTAGTAGCTTGGCTTGTTAGCTTGCAGCTGGCTCAACGACAAATTTGCCAAACATGTTTGGGTAATAGTCACTAAGTGGGGTGTTCCACCTTCATAATATTAACACTGCGCCACACACTTTTGCACAGCATGATGTGTTATCATGAATTGGGAGGTCCCATAATGTGCTGAAACACTTTTTGAAATGTGCAGTCTTGACGTGTACTGTAACATTATAACGATGTACTAATGCATCTTGATGGGTTTTGTGACATTTTGCTTACTCATGAGTATTCCTGATGATACATGAGGGAGAAAAATGTGGATACCACGAACACAACACAAAGCTGACAGACTGACGACTTACAAACCACCAAGACTTGGTCAAGATCATGTGACAGTAGAAGTTCTTCAGCTATAGTCAGTAGCAGCATCTGCTGTCATATTCATTGTCCATTCACAAATTCAATGCGCCCTGTAAGCCATAGCTGCATCATGACAATGTCTTGTCAAGTGGCATCATAGTGTATTTGTGATGTTTTGTATCGAGGTGGTGACTCCGTCTACTCTAGAGGAGGTTGATGGGGCGCTTTTCTGAGCAAAATGGTCAAATAGCTTATCGATGTTTACAATTCCAGAAAGTGGAAACCCCATTTTAGTGTACTGTAAATTGTGATTAGCATTAAAATATTTTATTTTTAGACCACAATTTTAAAAATCTGACTGCAGTTATAAAGGGAAAAAGTGACTTACGAGCAGGCGAAGGCTACCAGGGCTCCACTGACCACAATAAGTCCAGAATGTTCCACAGATCACGGAAATAGGAACCCGGGGTGAAGGAGCAGCCCCAAATCACCCATCTACAGTCAGAAAATAATCAGAAACAAAAAATAAGTTGTTCCATAGCATTTCTTAGTAGGGCTTGGGTGTACTTAAGTTGGATCACATTTTTCTTTTTAAAGATGTCTCATTATACACAATTTCAGATGTGTTACAAACACATATTAAAGTTTGCAGACAAAAATAGCCTCATGAACACTGTTGTGACTGATCTTAAAAACATTATCAACTTCTGTGTCTGTTGCTTTAAATGGAAAAGAGCTGCTGCTTTCCCACTCTTTCTTAGAGGTGGCATGGTTTGCAGCAAGCTCCAGTTCTGTCTCTCATAGACCATGTCAGTGTGTCCACATATCGACTTCCATTACATATGTCACAGAGGTATATAACGAGCCATATAGGTTTTAGAATTTGGTTATGGCAGGGAAGTGTCAACATTTAGTTGTCCATGAAATGTGTGTGTTCCTGGGCTGAAGCAACCTGCTCCTCTATATGAGGGAGGATTGAGAAGTTTTGAGCCTGGTATTTCTAGGCATGGTTTTCCATCTTTGCATTCTGAGAAACCAACATTTCTCAACATTACACCACTGAGTCAAAACTGTACACATTCTTGAGAAATGTTTCACAGGATGCAAAAGATGGAGAACCATGGGTTACTTTTTTCTGGATCAGGTTCAAAATTTCTCAAGTCGCTCCTCATAGTTTACAACACTGCATGAGAGAGAGACACAGTGATTGCTGGAAAAAGTGCTTCTCAAAAGTTGCGTAAAACAACCATCAACTAAGAAGATACTAAAGTTGATGGTGTTAAATACAGCACAGTCAAACAACTCTCAAGCAGCCAAGAAATATGGTGTGATTGTGTTATGTTAGAAGATGGCAAGCCCCCCCCCCCCAAAAAAAAAATCATCATAAAAATGTTGTCAGAAAAGCTTTTAAAAAAATGAGGGTTTGCCCATAAAACTTTCTTTTTGCTGGCAATAATGTCAAATAAAGGCATTTTCTTCATATAAAGAACAGGGAGTCTTCAGAAAGCTTTTTCCAAAAACGTCTTGAAAAAGGGATGTCTTATAATCAGGATCATCTTATATTCAGAAAACTACAGAAGGAATGTCTGTCAGTTTCCTCACCTTAATCACCATCTCAAAGGTGAAAACTCCAGTGAAGACATAGTCAAGGTACTTCAGAACCTGCACAAACAAAGTCAAGATAAAATTATGCAAGAGGACAGATACCTTTGGTTTAAAAAGGAACTACAGTAAAACTTGCCTAAACCATCATTGTATAAACTGGATATTCGCACTCACTGGGCAAAAGTCCCAAAGCTTTTATATAGTTTTCCATGTAATAAACACCGTACATAACAGATTTTGTATAATGGACTTTCGCTCACATCAGACAAAACGTCCTGTCCGATCGTAATGTATTCCCATTAAGAACCCCTCACATGGAGCGGACAGAGCAGTCTGGACGTGCCCAGTAACAGAGGCATGAATGAGTGCAGCACTGACACTCGCCGATTCAGGGAAAGTGACCATATTTCCTTCATTAAAAGACCGGCCAATTATTTTTCAAACTGTGCTCAGACCCGGCACCTAAACGAGGCAGGGCGTAATTCAAGGCCAATGATTTTTAACAAAATGCTGCTTGTTGCCTACCCTGTAATATGGTATTAAGTTTCACACATATCTCTGGGTGTGACGAACCAAACCGATTCAGATCAGAGCACTCTGCCAGACTGCGAACCCTCCCTGGAGCTTGACGTCCACCTGCTAAACAAGTGAGACCGCAAGGGCTATGATTTGTCACTTTTTTGTTTTCACTCCTTCCTCTCTCATCATATTTTAAATATTTTTGCAGCGTGCTTGCCAATTACATTTCAATCATAAATCACATACATTTGGCAGAAAGTCTGCAAATATGACCAACTGTACAACACAGAGTCGGAAAAAGACGCACAACTGACCTGCAACTCATGGAGGAAAATTATACGTACCATACCATTGGTTTGGAGGTTCACTGTATAAAGAAGTGGAGCTTGTTGAGGGACAAATTAATCCAGAAAAAGCCGCTGTTGTGGCAAATTGCATCAAGACGCAACAGAGAACTTTAAAAGGGTCATGCACACGGCAACATCATTGTATGGCCATGGAGTTACAGAGTTGCAGAAGCATAAATCAGGCTTTAGGATTTTACCACTCTGCAGCACACTTAAAACAAACAAACAAACAAACAAACAAAAAAAACAGATTTTGTCTGTTTTATACATATAAATGATTTTGTCCAGTTTATACCTGTAGCGGATTTGATCTGTTTTATACATACAGATTTTGATTATAATGGACAAAATTCACTGGTTATATGCGAGTTTTACTGTATACATTCAACACAGTTGTTTAAAAATCTGTACGAGTGTGGTGTGTGCACTCTAAGACATGGTGCCTGAATGCACCAGATATGCAGAATTTGTTTCATGCATCTAAAATGACTTTGCACAAACACACTGCATGAACATGCATGGAAGCACGTACATGCATAAAGCAGCAGAAATGCACGCACACTATCAGTTCGCATTCCTTCTGTGCCCCTGACTGGAATACTAATTAGATGTGCTTGTCTTTCAAAATCCAAAACGTAAGTGATGTACCCTCACCTCTCAACATGGGCTAATGCATGAAGCAGAGATGTTGTAGAATCATGTATCTTAGTAGATTTAATTTTAAATCTGACTTAATCAGGGAGGCAGCACTTGACCCAAAAATACAAAAATATTCTGTGATGCTTTACATGACAGACAGTCACAGAGTTCACAGTCACTCCAAATAATTCACTCGGGCTGCTTGCAGTGAGAGTTGTTTGTGTGAGAATCACCAATTTGTGTTAATCTGACAGCCTGTCCAATGGTTTTCCACAACCAGGTGTTTGTTTGCAAAGTCTAGATGTTAGCGTGACTTACGTTGTTGCGTGGCGCATTGGCCTGCACAGGGTCCTCGGCTGCCAGGGCGATGCTGCTCATGGTAATGACGATCAGGATGCACATTTCAAAGTAGCGCAAGTTGACCACATAATGACAGAGCCGACGGACACTGGAACACCAGACGAACATCAACACGCACACATACACAACCATGTGCGGTTAGTTAATACTCTGCTAATGTTAGCATAACAGCAGTGTTATAAGATGCATATTTAAATGACAGCATTAAAAGGTCCAAAGAATAAATGTTGCAGAAGTCTTCCATGACATAAAGACTTTTCCGTCTGAACCTATGAATTGGAAAATAACTTAATCCATCTATTTGCTTTCTACATCTTTTAAACCAGTTCAGTTATGATGCCAATATTGTGACTGCACCTTGCAACTGCTACTTCTAGTTAAAAAAAAAAAAAAAAAATTGGCATCATGGCAGTGTCTTGCAGCAATTGGGATTTGCAAAAATGCATTAAAATGCAATTGCAAACAGACAAGCATGTGATCAACACCAAAGTATGAGCCAGTAAAAGACAAAGCTGACATTGTTCAGGTAAGGCCTAGCTTTCCTAGTGCTTTGTAGGCCTATACTACGCTAGTTAATGTGTCAAGACAATGTGTCCTGTAAAACTGAGCAAAAATGTTGCCTCTGTTAAGTCAGGTTTGGAAGCAGGAAGCATATGGTGGTACCAAGTGTCGCCAAGTCATCACACCATGGAACCCCCTTGGGTCGAGGATAACAACGCCACCCCCCCCCCCCCCCCCCCCCAAAAAAAAGCACACAGTAAATTTTGATGAGTATACATGGTTGTGTTTGTGTGCAAATACATGTTCTGTGATTTAAAGCTCACTATTTATAATCTGCATCTCCATAGTAGACTCAAAATGACAATTACCATTCTTCGTACTGTTTGTAGAAAAACCTGCGTTTGTTTTGTTGCTCCGTATACGTATAAACCTCTCCTGGTAGTTCAAACTTTAGGTGTATTGCTTATAGTCATGTGTAAATATCCAAAGACGACTCGCCTGCAGGGGATACACTATAGAGCAGCTGTGGCTGAGGGAGATGGTTCCAAAATAATGAGGCACTGAGGCACTCAGGTCTACAAGAACCCATATAATACAAAACACACAATGCTATCTTAGACTATAAGCATGCATTATTGGCTACAAAGCGGACTTACTACTCTGATTTGATCAACAAAAATAAGCATAACTCAAAGTTCTTGTTCGACACGGTGGCAACACTTATGAATGGACAACCACCTGTAGTTCGCTCTCCTTTTACAGCACAAGATTTCCTGGATTACTTTGGGAAGAAAATAGAAGACATCAGGTTAAACATATCCCGGCATGCCTTAACCCAGCCACTACACCCTGCTATTGAGGTGGGCGCCATGACTGAGGTATTACCTAGATTTACAGAATTTGATAGTATCTCACTAGACATGCTGACAAAACTCGTAATGTTAACAAAAAGCACAACCTGTTTATTTGATCCTATACCAACAAAACTGTTTAAGGACCTGTGGCCCACTCTTGGACCGACTGTGCTGGAAATTATTAATCTTTCTTTAACTTCAGGATCTGTTCCTAAATGTTTCAAATCTGCAGTGATTAAACCATTACATGAGAAACCTAATCTTGACCCTGGTGTATTGACAAACTATCGGCCGATATCAAATCTATCATTTTTCTCGAAAATTCTGGAAAAAGTGGTGTCACGGCAGCTCATAGACTATCTTTCTGAGAATAATCTCTTTGAGCCACTGCAGTCTGCTTTTAGAAAATATCATTCCACAGAGACGGCTCTCACTAAAGTGGTGAATGATCTTCTGCTTACAATGGATTTGGACACCACTACGGTTCTGTAGCTGTTAGATCTCAGTGCTGCATTTGATACAGTGGATCATCATATTCCACTTGATAGGCTGGAAAATCATTTTTGGATTACTGGGAGTGCCCTTGCATGGCTGACGTTATGCTTGACCAGTCGTTCTGTGTTTTGTACAGTAACACTACCTCTAACCTTAGTGACATGAAATTTGGGGTTCCACAGGGGTCTTAGGCCCCCTGCTTTTCTCCCTTTATATAGCACCCCTTGGGCACATATTGTGGCGTTGTGGGATTACCTTTCACTGCTATGCAGATGATACTCAGTTATACATGCCGATAACTGCTGGTAATCTCATTCACATAAAATCCTTAGAAGATTGCCTTGCAGCAGTGAGAAGTTGGATGTCTAGAAACTTCCTACTTTTAAACTCTGATAAGACTGAAATGATGGTTCTTGGTCCAGTGAGACAGCGGCATCAATTTGACCAGTTAACACTCAGCCTAGGCTCGTGTGTCATACATCACACTGACAAAGTGAGGAACCTTGGGGTAATTTTGATCCTTCATTGTCCTTTGGCCTCCACATTAGAAATATTACTAGGACTGCTTTCTTCCACCTGCGAAATATAGCGAAGATTCGTCCCATCCTGTCTATGGCTGATGCTGAGACCCTGATCCATGCATTTATCTCTTCTAGATTGGACTACTGCAATGTTCTATTTTCTGGTTTACCGCAATCTAGCATTAGGGGTCTCCAATTGGTTAAAAATGCTGCAGCCAGACTTTTGACATAAAGCAGAAAGTTCGACCACATTACACCCATTTTGGAATCCCTTCACTGGCTTCCTGTCCCAGTGAGATCAGATTTTAAGGTTCTGCTACTAACCTATAAAATTATTCATGGACTGGCACCTCCCTACCTAGCTGACCTAATTAAACCTTACGTACCGGCCCAGGCTTTACGTTCTCAGGGTGCAGGACTACTTTGTGTCCCTAAGGTGAATAAGAAGTCTGCGGGTCACAGAGCTTTCTCTTATCGTGCCCCTGTTCTGTGGAATGATCTCCCTGCGTCAACAAAACAGTCAGATTCTGTGGAGATTTTCAAGTCCAGACTTAAGACGCACTTATTTTCCCTTTCATATGGCTAGCATACTGGTACAGTTTTGTTTTACGCTTTTTACTTTTTTAATTCATTTATTAGTAATTGGAGTGGGCTGCGGCCTCAACTTTACCTAAATTCTGGGTCTTTTAGTGAAGTTTAGGGCTAGTGGCCGGCGATCACCTTAGTACGTCTCTGTTTTTCTTGTTGATTAATGCTGGCAAATTATACAGTATTTTTTGTGTTTCTGATGCCTGATTCTGTTTTTTCTCTGTTTAAGGTGCAGCTCCATCCAGAGATGGGACTTGTGTTCGTGTTGGCGATCCTCCTGTCCTGTGCGCCAGTAGCATTTCTTGCATATTCGTCCGTGAATTGTTCTGTGAATTGTTCTGTAATTTATGTTTGTAGCATGGCCCAAGCAGAGGGCCACCCCTTTGAGTCTGGTCTGCTTGAGGTTTCTTCCTCAGAGGGAGTTTTTCCTTACCACTGTTGCTCTGGGGGTTGGTAAGGTTAGACCTTACCTGTGTGAAGTGCTTTGAGGCAACACTGTTGTGATTTGGCGCTATATAAATGAAATAAATTGAAATTGAAAAAATAAATTGCACAATAATAATATAAAGATCTCATTCATCACTTATTTTGTGATCTGGATTCAACAAGGTGAATGATTGAAATAACTTCCAAAACTCTACACCAAACTTTATGTTTCACTTCATTCAAAACTCCCAAATAATCTGATGCTACATCACTCTTCTTGAATCATCACCGAGTTGTGACTTACGGATTGGTTTGGCCGAAGATGAACATGGAGCTGTAGGGGAGGATCTGCCGGGGCCCATTAGCTGCTTCCTCCTCCTCTTCCTCCTCCTCCAGAACTTTCTTCTCATCATTGAGTCGGAAGCTGTCACAGTCGATGTTGTTCACTGGATTCATTAACAGAAAAGAAGGACAAACTGAAACATCAGCAACAGCGAGCGAGGTAATCACGTACAATCCAGAGGCAGGCGCTCAGTCTGTGTGAGGAGACGTTTTAATTAAAGTACAGAAAGTGTAAAGAATCCTTTCATCTTTATTTGGTGTTCCAACTCAAATCGAGAGCTGTTGGCGGGGTATAAGCAAAAAGTGATCATGTAAACAAAAATTGTGAAACTACAACTAAATGGAATAGTGTTGACAGTGTTGAATACTTGGCCTCCAAAGTAAAGGTCAAACAAGGTCTACGTCTATTGGATTCTATGACATATGACATATGTTACCCCGTAACGTGATAAGTAAGGATGATACATGTTCCAAACTATTCCTTTTTAAAGCCGTGTTAACTCAACTAGTAATTTGCATCACTTTTTACCAAAATTGGAGCAACTTTAACTTTTGACCCCTGTACAAACCGACACTGACCTTTGTCACCATTCTTGCTGTTTTTATCCCATAACTCCATAGAATTCAGTTACAGACCGTTCAAACCATACCTTTTTGGAATCTTTATGATCAGGCAAGTAATGTGATATAGGTTTCAATATGATTGGAGCATCTTTTAATTTTGACTCCTGTGTAATTCTTCAATTGACCCCTACCTGAACGCCAACTGAAAATTCAAGTGGCCAATCGGTTTTTTCAAAGGAGGATTGTCTGAGGAGTATTTCTGCTGAATTTGATGCTTTTATCACCATTTGCAGGATTCTGCTGCACTAACAAGAAAATCTTGATAAATTTTCTCCACAAAATCACAGATCTAATGCTGCAAGCCTTTCCATCAGATAATTTCTGTTTAAATCCCCATGAACCAATAGACCCATAACAAAGGATGTAGAAACACACTCCACTGGTCAGTGCCTCTGACACGTTTCATGTCAACACTATAACCATGTTGTAAAACTTACTGGGCAAATCTGTCATTCCTTTCATTAAGTGTCATGTCTGCTCCTCCAGCACCTAGTGCCACCAGTGGATCAAATTTGGAGGTGTGTTTACAACTTTTGAACTGTATGCACAATTTTCAGAGAGTCCAATGCATCCTAGAATATCAAAATCAGTCATATCCAACCCAGTGATGCCAGTAACGCGTTACTTAGTAAGTGGTCAGATTAGAGTAACGCGTTACTTAGTAACACGTTACTCTAATCTGACCACTTTTTTAGTAACGAGTAATCTAACGCGTTAATCTTTCCAAATCAGTAATCAGATTAAAGTTACTTCTCCATGTCACTGTGCGTTACTATTATTTTTCATTGTGGGTCGATAACAGCCTTAAACTTGGTCCGTGGGCAGGGGGTCGAGGTTCGACTGAACTGCCCACTTTAAGCGAGCTGTGAGCATTTAATCCGCGGTTTTTTTTGCAGCTGCTCGACTCATCCTCACCTCTTAAAGCGCGGTGATCAGCACACCTGCACTGAGCTTTACAAAGACATTTTTATACTTTTTTCCTCCTTTATTTAGAATTGTGAGCTGAGCCGCTCTGTATCTGGTCGTTAAAAACAGCTGATCCTCCGCAACACGTCAACAACTAACACTATTTTCCACTCAAATGCACCTAAACTCTCTTTCTGAGGACCACATGATGTGAAAACGCAATAAAACTTTCTTACCTGTAAATCTGGTCATGTTTTCTGCATAAATAAATGTTATCCATTCTTTGTGCTCAAATCTAGATGGAATGGGGGCGTGGGGCAAGGATGTGCCCCCCCACAACACCCCTAGATTAAAGGTGCAATTTTGAAGCCGTTTTTTACTACAACTAATATTGCTTAAAATAATAATAATTTCGACAAGTAAAATGTTTAGAGAGAATTTAAATGTTAGAAAAATGTTAGAATTTAATAGTTACATTTATAAACAATGTAGGTTCGAAATTGCAGGTTTTACTGTTACAGTGCTGTCAACAGTTAAATATGAGGTCAAGAAAGACGTCTTTATTTTACTTTTTATAAAACAAGTATTTATTTTCATTGAAGTCAAGAAAGGGTGACTATAAAGTGAGTTTTGGCAAAACAGGTATCATTGTCATGTTGAGGTGGCAGAGGGTTGTTGTCGGCAGCTGGGAAAAGTAACTAAAAAAGTAACTAGTAATCTAACTTAGTTACTTTTACAATTGAGTAATCAGTAAAGTAACTAAGTTACTTTTTCAAGGAGTAATCAGTAATCAGTAATTGGATTACTTTTTCAAAGTAACTGTGGCAACACTGGTCATATCCAGTACCGGAAAATCACACTTATGTAAAAGTACAGATACCCATTAAAAAATGACTTTGGTAGAAGTCCAAGTCACCGATTGAAATGCTACTCAAGTAAAAGTCTTAAAGTATCTAGTATTTATTGTACTTAAGTATGACAAGTAATGTACAACTAAATGTACTCAAGTATTGAAAGTAAAAGTACAAGTAAATGTTAATAATCAAAAACGGACTGATTTTTTGTTTTATATTACAAAGTTTATCTAGGTTTGTAAATGACTGGTAGTATTAGTCAAAATGCTGAAAATTGTGCACATCACACAAAAACACTTCAGAAACAAGGTTTCAAAACCTAAACGAGAGTAGGCTACTCACTAGGTGTTCACAGAAAACAGTTATTTATTTCTATATGTATTTATTTATTTATTTTCATTGTTACATAGTTTTATCTTTTCTGTTGTGTTTTGTTTCATTAGGTTCTTTTTGTCTCTTTCTCTAAAATTGTATTGTAACATTATTAGTCTGTTGTTATTGACTATTATTGTCTATTATGTAGACTATTATTGTTGTTGCTATAATATATGAATAAAAATAAATTTTAAAAATTACAATTTGACTCTTTTACGACAACGAACGCTGAGCCATTAATTATACAGAAAACAAATCAACACAAACGTGCTGATGCGAACAGCTTAATGCTAACTTTAACATTGAAAACGCCACAGACATGCTAACACGTTAGCATCGGTCCCATTTTTAAGTTATAAAATACATTTATCAACTGTTTCAGAAGACCATAACAGGTCGGTTTAACAAAAAAATATTAAATATTACTCACAGACATATGCTCTTCGGGGTTTTAGCGGGGAAAAATTAGGATAAAGTGAAATAAAACAATCAATCCACGAATCGTAGATCAAAGCAATGCTTCGATCTGTGAATCACTGCTTCGATTGGTTCAAGGTTCAAAGCAAAGCCGCGCTGCGGAAAAGTTGATTACAGACCCGCTGCAGGTCTGTAATCAATGTAGAGAAATGATAATTTTCCTGACAAACACCCCCCAAGTGCACAACTGCAAAAAAGCCTACCGGACATGCCTCATGACAAATCGGCCTGACTTTGTTGCAGTCACTAGTTGTCTCTGGGTGAAAACACAACTTTTTTCGTGTGTGTGCAATTAATTTCGGAAATGTAGTGAAGTAAAAGTGAAAGTAAGCTGAATTAAAAAACTCAAGTAAAGTACAAAGTCTCCCAAAACGTACTTAAGTACAGTAGTGAAGTATTTTTACTTCATTACTATACAACACTGGTCATATCACATTTTATGCCACAATGGATTTATTGAAAAAGCTTGAATTTGTTTTCACAAGTCACAAACTTAGTTTAAATTAAAAGTTTAGTTTCATACCAAGCTTCACAAGTCTACCAGTACGGCTGTTTGAATTGTCAATGCATTCATTCATCACAACCAATTAAAATTATTGGCAAAGTTACCAAATAGGATTTAAGGACATATCTCATGAACGTTTTGATGTATCAAAAACAAGTTTGGTCATTCGGGATCCCATTGTGAGGAAACACAAAACATTTATTGTCATTTAACCCCTAGTGGGTAATGCTCCTGGATGAAAATGCTCGGCCATAACTCACCTTGTTGTCACTTTGTATTACTGAAATATTTAAACACCTGCTGTATTATGAATTTCCTCAAAACCAAATGTAATACTCAAATATTATTGTGTTGACCCTGCCCGGTGAATAGTCACATCCCAAAATGCTATGAGCAGATGATATTTAGGACTGAGATCCAAAGATGAATCTTAAACAACAGTTCAGGATGTCAGATTTTATTTTCTGGCATTTAGTACACCTACATGTGCCAAACAACATAATACATAGCTCCTTTTTTTTAATCAGATGTCCCAGTTTTTTGGTCAACAAGTAAATTTTAAAATAGCGACAATGAATAGTTTTTTTTTCTCTTTTGTTATGCTTTTTCAGGGTTGAAATGAGTGAACCAGGCTTGTTTTTGGAATACCTTTGAGGGGACTGTAGACTAATGATGAAACTACAAAAATTAAGAATGAGGTCATTCAACAATTATGCTGTATTTTTACTTAATGGAACATAATGGTTCCTGTACTCACTGGGTATGATGGTGGTGTCTCCGGGCGGAGCAGTGATGGTGACTGGGATGTGGATGGCGTTGCTGGTCAGGCGGGCCTGGCCGGCCCTGGTGGAGTTCTTCTGGTTGTCAGCATCCTCTTGCTTTTCTCCCAGGCTCAGGATGCTCTGTGCAGGCTGCACCGGGCTGCAGGAGAGGCCGTCCTCCTCTAAGTCCGTCTGACCTTCCCTGGGGGAGAAGATGTGGATCTTATCACAGCCAACATTAATATTCTGCTCTCAGCCCGCTGCAAGTCTTTCCTGCCAAATTCGATCCACAAGTCATGGATCTCGCCATCGTTTCTTTCAGTACTGCGAGCAGTCACTGTGGCACGACGTGCATCTAATTATATTCAATATATATGTCACTTGAGCATCACACATTTTCTCTATGTTGCACTCACTTTTGCACCATTAACAGATGTTATGCTACAAATGTGCTGCTGTTCGCAGAGCCAGGTCGAAGGTGGTCAGCTGCTCTCTACTCTCGTGCTGGCAGCATGAAGGGCCCCGTCTTTCCTAAGTGCCCCACGGGTGGTGTTGGATGTTCGTCGGTGGCACCTGGACTCCAGCCGACTCCAGCCAAGGGTGGATCTAATGGTCATTCGTCCAGCATTTGATGACATTTGCTCGCTGGTGTGAAGGTTTCCTCGATCGCTTCATTCAGCCACAGTTCGACATGGACAATGATTTTGTGCAGCTTCTCGGCCGTGGCCCGATATGTCTGACCTGCGTGAGACGTGCTGTTCAAATGCTTCAAACATGATCAGATGGCAGTGCAACCTCATCATGCCCGCCATTCGAATGAGTTTCCAGCGCAAGCGGGACGCCAATATAGAGTGCATGTGCCGTGCCCAAATTAATGTGGCGATTGCTGTACGAGGCATTCGAGTGCAGCTCCGATTTCCCCATTTGAAACTCACTTCTTGTGCTGAAGGAAAGTGAAGACATTTTTATTAAAGGCCCCTTCATACGTAGCACAAATGAGGCAGAATGGCGCACGAAGGAGGATTCAGATGACAGTCGTGTAAATTCGAACTGCACTTGAACGCTTCGTACAGCAGTCTCACAGCAGTCGGCACCTCTGTTCGGCCACAGCACATACACACCACATTTGTGTTGCCCTCATGTTGGAAACCCAATCGAATGGCGGTCAAGATGCAGTCAAACTGCCACTCCACTGAAGTTGCAACATTCGTAATGTAAGTCTGTATGCAAGTCGGACCATTCGGATTGCGATTGAGGGGCCATACGAAATGTTCAGCCACGAATATCTTGATCAAGCCAGCCTTCACTCTACAGGCTGAATGAGGGCAAATGACAGGCGAATGCCCATTTGACCCACACTCAGCCAGAGTTGAGGTGGCACCCACAAGCATCCAACAGCAGTCGCGGGGCACTAAAAAAAATAAGGGCCCATTTGCACAACCAGCAATGTGGTGCCCAGGACACCACTGTCGAGGTGCGGTTGAGGTGGCGAAAGCTCGAATGGCGACCGGAGTGCAGCGTGATTGCCGTCCAGCCCAGCACGCACATCTGGACGGGCTGTCATTTCCATGATGGATGTCATTTAACAGATACATTGTCATTCTCTCCTATGAGTTACACAATGTATATGAGACATTATGATCATCACATATGATGCAGGTGCACACAGTGCACTGCTTGCCCACAGCAAGTTGATGCATGTGACAGGCTCAGCGCGCTGTCACCAAACACAGCTGACCGGAATGTGACAGCTGTGAAACATCGATTGTGACACTGGTGGACATTTACCATTAATGCAGGTACTATGTAATTTTGCCAAGAGCTCTAGTGTATCATATTGTGGAGCCAATGTATAATTCCACCCTTAGAAAGCAATCTTACCTTTGACCTTTGGCTTCATTTTTGTTCTTTTTGCCATCCTCTCCATCTGATGTGGACAGAGCTTTGACCATACGAGAGCATCTTCTCTTCCTCTCAAGACTGCCATTTCCTCCCTCCCTCTGTCCCCTCCCCCGCTGATCTCCCTTTCCAGCATTAGTTAGCGTCCCGTTTCCCTCTTTTGGAGGACGGTGGGAGTGGTGATGGTGGGGCTCCTTTTCCTCCCCTCCTCCTCCTCTTACATCGTTCACGCTCTCTTCAGGAGAGGTGGAACGGCGGTGGTGGTGGTGATGGTGTCTGTGAGCCTGACCTCCTTCACGGCTGAGACTCTTCTCTGCTCTCTTCTCTTTGGACCGTGACCCTTCAGGCTGACCTCTGTTGTGGCTGTGATGGGTGCGGTCCCTCCCACCCCGGTCGTTGCTCTCTCCGCTCCTGTCGTGGTGTCGGTAGTGCTTCCTGACGTGTCCTGTCGTGTCCTGCTGGGGATCTCTTGCTTCAGGAGGTTTGCTGGGTTTGTCCCCATTCCTGGCGTCCACCACCAGCGGTCTGTCCAGGTGAGTCTTCATGTCAGGGTGCAGGTGAAGGGCGGAGGTCATACGGAGGCGCGCCTCAGAGTCCAGCTCATTGAACAAGGCCTCGTTGCTCGTCCTCATGTTGTGTCTCCTCAGCTGGTTGGTCCTCTGCTCCCACACTGACATTGTCTTTGAAGAGCGCTGCTGCTCTTTACTGCACACAGGAATCAAACAGAAGCAATGAGAAAAACAACAACATTATTTTCTCATGGATTTCAGACAATGTCAGCCATCAATGATGATTCTCTTCTTCTTGACATTTTTTAAATAAAATTTTTATTTGTTCAATTAAAACATCGCAAAAGCGCAACAACACATCCATCATGATACAAGGATTCATATTAAATATATCAAGCATCATCTGTATTTCTGCATCTCCCATTAAACCAGCCGCAATGTAATCATGAAATAAAATATTTTCTATTACAGTGACTAATTACATGCAATATACTTTCTGAAAAAGCTCTCCGTCTTGTTAAAATAAACCACTGCAGAACAAAATAGTTCATACTGGGAAGTAATTTTTCTGGCAGTTTCACAATTTTATGACTGAAATTCATTATATATATATATATATATATATATATATATATATATATATATATATATATATATATATATATATATATATATATATAAGATAGATAGATAGAATATAAAAAGATTAATCCAGGTTTTGAGTATATTTCTTATGTTACATGGGAAACAAGGTACCAGTAGATTCAGTAGATTCTCACAAATCCAACAAGACCAAGCATTCATGATATGCACACTCTTAAGGCTATGAAATTGGGCTATTAGTAAAAAAAAAAAAAAAAAGTAGAAAAGGGGGTGTTCACAATAATAGTAGTGTGGCATTCAGTCAGTGAGTTCGTCAATTTTGTGGAACAAACAGGTGTGAATCAGGTGTCCCCTATTTAAGGATGAAGCCAGTACCTGTTGAACATGCTTTTCTCTTTGAAAGCTTGAGGAAAATGGGACGTTCAAGACATTGTACAGAAGAACAGCGTAGTTTGATTAAAAAGTTGATTGGAGTTGGGAAAACTTATACGCAGGTGCAAAAAATTATAGGCTGTTCATCTACAATGATCTCCAATGCTTTAAAATGGACAAAAAAACCTGAGACACGTGGAAGAAAACGGAAAACAACCATCAAAATGGATAGAAGAATAACCAGAATGGCAAAGCCTCACCCATTGATCAGCTCCAGGATGATCAAAGACAGTCTGGAGTTACCTGTAAGTGCTGTGACAGTTAGAAGACGCCTGTGTGAAGCTAATTTATTAGCAAGAATCCCCCGCAAAGTCCCTCTGTTAAATAAAAGACATGTGCAGAAGAGGTTACAATTTGCCAAAGAACACATCAACTGGCCTAAAGAGAAATGGAGGAATATTTTTTGGACTGATGAGAGTAAAACTGCTCTTTTTGGGTCCAAGGGCCGCAGACAGTTTGTGAGACGACCCCCAAACTCTGAATTCAAGCCACAGTTCACAGTGAAGACAGTGAAGCATGGTGGTGCAAGCATCATGATATGGGCATGTTTCTCCTACTATGGTGTTGGGCCTATATATCGCATACCAGGTATCATGGATCAGTTGGAATATGTCAAAATACTTGAAGAGGTCATGTTGCCTTATGCTGAAGAGGACATGCCCTTGAAATGGGTGTTTCAACAAGACAATGACCCCAAGCAGACTTGTAAACGAGCAAAATCTTGGTTCCAAACCAACAAAAAATAATGTTTTGGAGTGGCCTGCCCAATCCCCGGATCTAAATCCAATTGAGAACTTGTGGGGTGACATCAAAAAAGCTGTTTCTGAAGCAAAACCAAGAAATGTGAATGAATTGTGGAATGTTGTTAAAGAATCTTGGAGTGGAATAACAGCTGAAAGGTGCCACAAGTTGGTTGACTCCATGCCTCGCAGATGTGAAGAAATCATGAAAACCTGTGGTTATACAACTAAATACTAGTTTAGTGATTCACAGGATTGCTAAAAAAGCAGTTTGAACATAACAGTTTTGAGTTTGTAGCATCAATAGCAGATGCTACTATTATTGTGAACACCCCCTTTTCTACTTTTTTTTTTTTACTAATAGCCCAATTTCATAGCCTTAAGAGTGTGCATATCATGAATGCTTGGTCTTGTTGGATTTGTGAGAATCTACTGGTACCTTGTTTCCCATGTAACAATAAGAAATATACTCAAAACCTGGATTAATCTTTTTAGTCACATAGCACTACTAGTTGAACTTAATGCATGCCAAGTTTTTTGAAATGGCATTTCTCCTTCTTGGTGAGCCTTAGAACTTTTCAGCCTACCCTCGTGTATATATATATATATATATATATATATATATATATATATATACACTCAACAAAAATATAAACGCAACACTTTTGGTTTTGCTCCCATTTTGTATGAGATGAACTCAAAGATCTAAAACTTTTTCCACATATACAATATCACCATTTCCCTCAAATATTGTTCACAAACCAGTCTAAATCTGTGATAGTGAGCACTTCTCCTTTGCTGAGATAATCCATCCCACCTCACAGGTGTGCCATACCAAGATGCTGATTAGACACCATGATTAGTGCACAGGTGTGCCTTAGACTGCCCACAATAAAAGGCAACTCTGAAAGGTGCAGTTTTATCAAACAGCACAATGCCACAGATGTCGCAAGATTTGAGGGAGCGTGCAATTGGCATGCTGACAGCAGGAATGTCAACCAGAGCTGTTGCTCGTGTATTGAATGTTCATTTCTCTACCATAAGCCGTCTCCAAAGGCGTTTCAGAGAATTTGGCAGTACATCCAACCAGCCTCACAACCGCAGACCACGTGTAACCACACCAGCCCAGGACCTCCACATCCAGCATGTTCACCTCCAAGATCGTCTGAGACCAGCCACTCGGACAGCTGCTGAAACAATCGGTTTGCATAACCAAAGAATTTCTGCACAAACTGTCAGAAACCGTCTCAGGGAAGCTCATCTGCATGCTCGTCATCCTCATCGGGGTCTCGACCTGACTCCAGTTCGTCGTTGTAACCGACTTGAGTGGGCAAATGCTCACATTCGCTGGCGTTTGGCACGTTGGAGAGGTGTTCTCTTCACGGATGAATACCGGTTCACACTGTTCAGGGCAGATGGCAGACAGCGTGTGTGGCATCGTGTGGGTGAGCGGTTTTCTGATGTCAATGTTGTGGATCGAGTGGCCCATGGTGGCGGTGGGGTTATGGTATGGGCAGGCGTCTGTTATGGACGAAGAACACAGGTGCATTTTATTGATGGCATTTTGAATGCACAGAGATACCGTGACGAGATCCTGAGGCCCATTGTTGTGCCATACATCCAACAACATCACCTCATGTTGCAGCAGGATAATGCATGGCCCCATGTTGCAAGGATCTGTACACAATTCTTGGAAGGTGAAAATGTCCCAGTTCTTGCATGGCCGGCATACTCACCGGACATGTCACCCATTGAGCATGTTTGGGATGCTCTGGACCGGCGTATACGACAGCGTGTACCATTTCCTGCCAATATCCAGACTTAGACTGGTTTGTGAACAATATTTGAGGGAAATGGTGATATTGTGTATGTGGAAAAAGTTTTAGATCTTTGAGCTCATCTCATACAAAATGGGAGCAAAACCAAAAGTGTTGCGTTTATATTTTTATTGAGTGTATAGCCGCCGCGACGCTCCGCCACAGGAAAAACACCTCTGTTGAAAGCCTTAAGGACAAGTTGGAACATGTCCTGCTGTTAAACAATTTCTCATATACACTCCACTGAAAGCCATCAAAAGCTGCCTGGATTTTACAAATGGTTATCAACACGGAGGTGTTTTTCCTGTGCCGCCGCACCGCGTCGGCTGCGTCCCGACGCGCGGATCCGTCCGCACGTCTTTCATTAAAAAAATCTCCTTTAACAGTGGAATATCCGGATAAAAAATGCTGAAACCGACTTCTTCTGAAACTTCTCTGTCCTGGATCAATAGAGCCTGAAATGTGGAGGTTTTCAGCTTGAACAGGCTGACGACGGCGGCTGAGAGCGCTGCGCGACGTCTCGCACCGTGGGAAGTCCTTAAAGCGACAGAATCACCTCAAAATCTCTCATCAGCCGTTACAATTTTCACTGAAAACCAGCTTAATTTTTCAAACCGTGTCCACTTCGATGTGTCTCACAGGTTTAGAAAAAATTTTGATCAAACAACGCGCCAGTCTCTCAGCAACTTCTCAGACAAAGGAATTCCGACGAGGGGGTGGACGACTCCTCCCACAAGGAATGCTCACAGGCGAATGACGTCACCGACAGGCGTGGAAAAACTCACGCATGCGCACGAGGGTTCAAGCATGTCTGACGTAAAAACATATGAATGAAATCCATATAGTTTTTGAAAAAAATAAAAAGGACCGTTACTTTATTGACAGCCCTCGTATATATATATATATATATATATATATATATATATATATATATATATGTTTGTGTGTGTGTGTGTCTTGGGGGGGTTGCCACATACACACGGTATGATTATTATTATTATCCTTATATTACTACAAGCAGAAGAAAAGGAGGAGGAGGAGGAGAAAAAGAAAGAAAAGGAAGGAAAAGAAGAAAAAAGAAAAGAGGAAGAAAAAATATATAACGATTCAGTTAAATTAGGGCAACTTTATTAATCCCTTGGGAAGACTCCCTCAGGGAAATTGATGTGTCAGCAGCATTGTATAGCAGCACGCAGGGTAAGAAGCACACAGAGCATCAAACATGAAAGTAAAACACAATATATAATACACAAATATAAATACCACAAATACTGCTCATTAGTGGTTTATTGAGTACTACTGTTCCTCTCCGTACCGTCCTCTCTCTTCCTGTTACTCCTCCTCCCCCTGAGTGAGGAGTTGTACAGTCTGATGAGCTGATGGACAAAGGAGTTTTCAGTCTGTTGGTCCTGCACTTGGGAAGGAGCAGTCTGTGGCTGAAGAGGCTCCTCTGGTTGCTGATGACGGTGTGCAGAGGATGACTGGCATCGTCCATAATGTCCAGCAGTTTGCCCAGTGTTCTCTTCCCTGCCACCTTCACCAGAGAGTCCAGCTTTTTGCCAACCACAGAGCCAGCACACATGATCAGTTTGTCCAGCCTGGATGTGTCCTTCTTTATGTACTGCCCCCTTGCACACACAGTGTAAAAGACACTGGCTACCACATACTGGTAGAACATCTACAAGAGTTTCCTGCAGATGTTAAATGACTGCAGCCTCTTCAGGAGGTACAGCCTGCTCTGTCCCTTCCTGTGCAGGTGGTTGGTGTGGGTTGTCCAGTCCAGTTTGTGTCCACCCACAGCCCGAGGTACTTGTAGGAATCCACAGCCTCCACCTCAACTCCCTCGATCAGAACTGCTCACGGTCTTCGTCTAGACTTCCCAAAGTCAGCTCCTTTGTCTTCAAGGTATTGAGCTGTAGATGGTTTGTGTGGCATCACACAGAAA
This sequence comes from Thalassophryne amazonica, assembly GCF_902500255.1. Taxonomy (NCBI): domain Eukaryota; kingdom Metazoa; phylum Chordata; class Actinopteri; order Batrachoidiformes; family Batrachoididae; genus Thalassophryne; species Thalassophryne amazonica. The sequence continues at coordinate 51,215,387 of NC_047119.1, forward strand.
AGTCCTTCACTAGTCTCCTGTACTCCTCCTCTCGGTCGTCCCTGATGCATCTAACAATGGCTGTTTCATTTGCAAACTTCTGGATGTGACACAGCTCAGAGTTGTAGCAGATGTCTGAGGTGTACAGGGTGAAGCGAAGAGGGCCCAGCACCATGCCCTGGGGTGCTCCGGTGCTGCTGATCACAGTATCAGACATGGTGTCCCTCTGCCTGACATACTATGGCCTGTTGTTGAGGTAGCTGAAGATCAAAGTGACCAGGCAGGGGTCCACGTTCACATCCTGGTCAGGTTGTCTTGAAGCACAGGGGCTGAATGGTAAAGCAGACTATATAGATATTGGAGCACTTGACAGACTTAGTGATTAATCAGAGTCCAAATTTGCGAGTGTCCTGTGTCAAAACTAAAATCCAGGCTTTCACTGACTTCCTGGACTTGATCATCAGAAGTGAATCTCTACATCGTGAACGTGGTGAAGTTCTTGAGACAGTCACTTATCTCAACAGTGACATTTGTGTCTCTGAGTCCTCGGTCTTTGAAATTGAGATACTTGCTGTATTTGGTACTTTGTCTCTTCAGATGATCCTTGGGTGCCGCTGGAATGTGGAGGGAGGGAGATTTAGAGGTGGAGTATCACTTGCATTGTGAGGGAATACCAGCTGTGACATTTTGCCCATGTGCACAATCGTACACATAGGTGTCCCAGTGCTGAGGACCCCAGCGACTGGAAAAGACCATGAACATGCCAACATTTCACTTGGCTGCAGCAGTTACTTAGGAGAGGTGGGGATAGAATGGTTGTCTGCCTGTGTGGGAGCCATCCAGGACCCAGCCTGGTCCCATGGTATGAATGTGGACACGTGTGGCACCAGCTATTGCTCCCATACTGACAAAATGTCGCTAAAATTACTTTCAGTGTTTCTTAAAATTTTCACGACAATGCCGTCAACTTCAGTTGGTGCAGTTGTTTCATGACAAAAGCTTCAACAAAAGCTGTAAACATTCAACTTGTTTTTTGGCTTAAATTGTAAAGTACTTGGTGACAATGGCGGAGCTAGAGGGGAGGCCAGGGTGGTACTACACCCCCTGAAATCTGATTGGACACCCCAGGTGCCACCCAAGATGACTGACATGTCATGGCACCGCATGTCTGGTTGAAAGGAGCAAGCTGCATTTTGAAATCTGTGACACCTATTGGCCGCTAAGCCCCTCCTGTACAGTAGCTGGCGCTATGTATCACAAAGAGTTGTAATCCACCTTACCAGGAGAAGAAGAAGAGCCAGATTTGAACCTGAACACATCATCCAAAGCATGGGCTCCTAATGACAACAACGTTATATCAGTGAGTAAACGACCATATTTTTTGCCGGAAATGAGGTCCAGGTTGCTAAAAGCTGCGGTTCTCCTTTATTCCTGGTTGCCTTATATATACATGTCTCAACAGTGATTTTAGATGACAGCTCGTTGATTCATGGTCTGTTGGCTTATATGCAGTGCAATGTGAAGATGCATTAATCACATCTGACTGGTAGATACTGAGGTGTTCCCAGGCCAGTGTGGAGATATAACCTCTTCACCAAATTCTGGATCTTCCCCACTGTCTCTTCCCAGCTGGACATGCCTGGAAAACCTCCCTAGGGCGGCTCCCAGGGGGCATTCCTTACCAGATCCCTGAACAACCTCAGCTGGCCTCTTTCAGTGTGAAGGAGCAGTAGCTCGACTCCACGCTCCTCACAAATGACAGGGCTTCTCACCTTATCTCTAAGGGAGACACCAGCCACCCTCCTGAGTTAACCCATTTTGGCCACGTGTACCCACAACCTAGTTCTTTCGGTCATGACTCAACTCCCATGACCATAGGTGAGAGTAGGAATGAAGATTGGGAAACAAATGGTAATGAAGTTTACAATTTACTAGAACAGCTTTTTGTTGTTGCTGGTTGATTCCAGCAAAATACATGAAAGAAAATAAAAGTGCATTTAATGACCCGGATTAATGATCAGTCATTGTAACACATCTTGACTTACAGGTAAAACAAGATAGATGAAGCATATTTTCAAACAGGAGTATCACCCACGTTGGTTCCATGTGTAGTTGCAGGTTTACCACAAACCAGGTCAGTGTCTCAATACCCGTTATGCACTAATATGCTGAAAGTCCTTTGGACATTATGCTCATTTAAATTTATTTAATTCAAATGAATCAAGCAACCATTCATAATTAATGGGTGAATCGTTTGAGTGCACTACATTTAGACCTTTTCTGAGTTCCAACTTATTCAGGTTTGTAGTATATTAACCCCCAGAGCCCTGAGGGTGTTTTCTCGACTTTACCATTCCTGAAGAAATCCCCTTTCAAAGGTACATTTGTTTTGTATCCTACCAATGTGTTGCATATCAAAATGTTCAGGACAATCTCAGCTTTTTGCATGTGAGACATGTATTTGTCACAGACACTGTGTAAAGTAATTAATCTTGATCTGTTCTAGAAATAAGATGAAGTTGACCAGAATGTAGGAGGGCATCATTAGAGTTCTGAGGGCTCTTAACTCCCAAAATGTGAATCAGCTGCAAATCTTCAGAAAACCCCATGTTCCATTCCACCTGTTCTCAGACACATATTATCCTTTTCTTTTTATTCACCCTGTTAACCCCCAAAATGTGAATCAGCTGCAAATCGCAAATTATTCGCAAACCGTTAAATGCAAATCTTGATTACTGAAAAAATATCTCCCAAAACATGAACGCAGGTCTCACAAAACATGAAAGCGGGTCTCGCAAAAATGTGAATCATTTTATATATATATATATATATATATATATATATATATATATATATATATATGTATATATACAACCCCTGGCAAAAATTATGGAATCACCGGCCTCGGAGGATGTTCATTCAGTTGTTTAATTTTGTAGAAAAAAAGCAGATCACAGACATGACACAAAACTAAAGTCATTTCAAATGGCAACTTTCTGGCTTTAAGAAACACTATAAGAAATCAAGAAAAAAAGATTGTGGCAGTCAGTAACGGTTACTTTTTTAGACCAAGCAGAGGAAAAAAATATGGACTCACTCAATTCTGAGGAAAAAATTATGGAATCACCCTGTAAATTTTCATCCCCAAAACTAACACCTGCATCATATCAGATCTGCTCGTTAGTCTGCATCTAAAAAGGAGTGAACACACCTTGGAGAGCTGTTGCATCAAGTGGACTGACATGAATCATAGCTCCAACATGAGAGATGTCAACTGAAACAAAGGAGAGGATTATCAAACTCTTAAAAGAGAGTAAATCATCACGCAATGTTGCAAAAGACCAAATACAAACAACATGGGAAGGTTGTTAAAGGCAAACATACTGATAGACCAAGGAAGACATCAAAGCATCAAGACAGAAAACTTAAAGCAATATGTCTCAAAAATCGAAAAATGTACAACAAAACAAATGAGGAACGAATGGGAGGAAACTGGAGTCAACGTCTGTGACCGAACTGTAAGAAACCGCCTAAAGGAAATGGGATTTACATACAGAAAAGCTAAACGAAAGGCATCATTAACACCTAAACAGAAAAAACAAGGTTACAATGGGCTAAGGAAAAGCAATTGTGGACTGTGGATGACTGGATGAAAGTCATATTCAGTGATGAATCTCGAATCTGCATTGGGCAAGGTGATGATGCTGGAACTTTTGTTTGGTGCCTTTCCAATGAGATTTATAAAGATGACTGCCTGAAGAGAACATGTAAATTTCCACAGTCATTGATGATATGGGGCTGCATGTCAGGTAAAGGCACTGGGGAGATGGCTGTCATTACATCATCAATAAATGCACAAGTTTATGTTGATATTTTGGACAATTGAAAGGATGTTTGGGGATGATGAAATCATTTTCAAGATGATAATGCATCTTGCCATAGAGCAAAAACTGCAAAAACATTCCTTGCAAAAAGACACATAGGGTCAATGTCAATGAGCAGATCTGATTTGATGCAGGCGTTAATTTGGGGGATGAAAATTTACAGGGTGATTCCATAATTTTTTCCTCAGAATTGAGTGATTCCATATTTCTTTGATCTGCTTGGTATAAAAAAGTAACCGTTACTGACTGCCTCAATCTTTTTTTCTTGATTTCTTATAGTGTTTCTTAAAGCCAGAAAGTTGCCATTTGAAATGACTTTAGTTTTGTGTCATGTCTGTGATCTGCTTTTTTTCTACAAAATTAAACAACTGAATGAACATCCTCTGAGGCCGGTGATTCCATAATTTTTGCCAGGGGTTGTATATATTCAGTTAATTAGTTTATGGATTTAATTTTACAGATCAATTACTGCAGGAAGTCTTGATCGCAAACCCCATAACCGCAAAAATGATTTTTTGTTTTGTTTGTTTTTGGCACGAGGGGTGACAACAGGGTGATCGGAGCAGCTCTCGCTTCTGGTGTCAAGCGCCCGGCCCCGCTGGGTGTGTCCCGCTCCAGGGACAGTGTCAGGTGAGGACTTTGACTCTGACGGTCCACCTGTCAAATGTTATCGAAGGCATCAAACTCTGTCAAGTGCCAGGCACTTGACACCAGACACGAGAGCTCCTCCGATCACCTCTCAAACCTTGCCAGCTGTTGTGATCCCTGCCCCCCAGTTGCAAGAACAAAAATCATTTTTGCAGTGATAGGGTTTTGAGATCAAGACTTGAAACTGAAAATCCATAAACTACTCAATATTCACGATAAAAACATGTTTCTGTGTAGGCTCTCAGTTGTCCAGGTGGTTTCCATAGTAGAGAAGCTTGAATCTTCGACTGGACTGGGTTGCTTGACACGAGGACATTTCGCTTCAAATCGCAGAAGCTTCCTCAGCTAAAATTCTTGCTCTGGAAGTCTGACTTCTGTCTGACTCTTGTAGAGACGAATGAACAGAAGCCAACAAAAGCTGGAGTTTTAAACCTAACCAGACCCCTCCCACTGAGAGGCAGACTGCTATAGGCTAGTGACTAAACAATAGCTCTAATTAGCAACTATTGTGCTCTAGTTAGCACTCTCCTAATGACAGGGCAGCTGTCCCTCCTAATGATGGGATGGATGCCTTTCTTGATGGCTCCCTTGATGGCTCCCTGAGTACCCCATTGTAAACAGGTGATAAAGCGTGTCTCAGACCCCCTCCCCGGTTAAGGCTGGGTTTCAAACATTTCACAAAGAATGCCTCCTTGACCCCTCTCTCAAACCATTTCTTCTCTCTGGCTAATATTTTAACTTCCTTGTCCTCAAACGTGTGGTTAGCATCTTTAAGGTGGAGATGAACTGCAGACTGAGGTCCACTGGCGCCCTCTCTGCGGTGCTGGTATAGCCTTTTGTGTAAAGGTTGCTTCGTTTCACCTATGTAGTGTTTGTTACAGTTTTCCTGACATCTGATAGAATACACTACATTGCTCTGTTTGTAACTAGGGATCATGTCCTTAGGGTGAACTAATTTCTGTCTCAAGGTGTTAACCGTTTTAAAGTAAACTGGGATTTTGTGCTGTCTGAAGATCCTCTGTAGTTTTTCCCCTACTCCTGCTAAATAAGGGAGAGACACTCCTCTTCTTCTTGTCTCCGTCTCCTGTCTATCTGGTCTCTTTGTTCTCTGGGACTTCTGCACTTTGTCCAGGGACCATCATGGGTACCCACATACTGTGAGGGCTTTCCGGACACGTTTTTCTTTAGCCCTTCCCTTTGTAGTTGTGGGCACCTGTAGGGCTCTGTGTTGAAGCGTCCTGATCACCCCAAGCTTGTGTTCAAGGGGGTGGGTGGAGCCAAAGAGCAGATATTGGTCAGTGTGAGTGGGTTGTCTGTAAACCCCTGTCTGGAGCTGCCGGTTCTCTCCAATCGTAACATCACAGTCCAAGAAGGCTAAATGGTTGTTTCTGGCATCCTCACGTGTGAACTTGATGTTGGCGTCCACCGAGTTGATGTGTTCTGTAAAGTCTTCAACTTCCTGTTGCTTGATTTTAACCCATGTGTCATCAACATATCTGAACCAGTGACTGGGAGAGATGCCCGTGAAAGACGTCAAGGCTGTCTTCTCCACTCGCTCCATGTACAGATTGGCCACAATGGGGGATACCGGAGACCCCATCGCTCAACCATGAATCTGCCTGTAGATTCCCCTAAACAGGAAATACAAGCTTCTCTACTATGATAAAAACATGATATTCATGTTTTGTGAGAGCTGCGTTCACGTTTTGTGAGATATTTTTTCAGTATTCACATTTTGCAATTAACGGTTTGTGGATAATTTGCGATTTGCAGCTGATTCCATTTTGAGGGTTAACAGAGTTAATAAAAAGAAAAGGATAATATGTGTCTGATAACAGGTGGAATGGGACATGAGGTTTTCTGAAGATATAAAAAGGTGCGTGTACATAACCATTCATGGATGTAAATTTTAATGTTGGGATTTATGGGTTAGTTAAGTTTGTTCTTTGTTAGGGGAGGTGATTGTCTCGTGGTTAAGCATTGGGCTTGAGAGCAGGGGATCCTTGGTTCAAATCCCAGCCTGACCGGAAAACCACTAAGGGCCTTTGGGCAAGGTCCTTAATCCCCTAGTTGCTCCCGGTTTGTAGTGAGCACCTTGTATGGCAGCACCCTGACATCGAGGTGAATGTGAGGCATTATTGTAAGCACTGAGTGTCTGATACAGATGGAAAAGAGCAATATAAATGCAGTCCATTTACCATTTTGTTCTGTCACCTGTACCCCGTGATTTGTCGTGCAGGAAAGTAGATAATATAATTCCTAAAAAGACTTCTAAAAACACAGAGCGTACAATACGCCTGAATTGAGACAGACGAGCAACAGACAGTTTCTCAACCACACAAAGGTTTGTGAGACAGATCACATGACATTTTTATGAAAAAACAAAACACACACACAAAAAAAAACAACACACACACACACACACACACACACACACACACACACACACACACACACACACACACACACACACACACACACAAAATGGTCTTTCTGGCAATAAATTTGGATTTTAAATATAAATGTCAAACGTCTGGTCTTCCGGCAGTGCTTTAATCATTATAATTGATTAAGTTGCCTGAATGCTTGAGAGCAGAAAACATCTTTCGACCCAGCTGCAGTGTTTAAACTCTGCAGCTCTTCGGGAGAAATGCCAAAGTGCCTGGAGTGATGTTCACACAAACTTAACATTTATGATCAGAAAATATACAGTAAACAATGAAATACTGCAGAAACTCATCTATTAATAATCCTCACTGAGAAACACAAACTGGCCTTTTATGTTTTTAATGCATTTAGTATGATTTTTACCCTCTGTAAGATAATAATAATAATAATAATAATAATAATAATAATAATAATAATAATAATAATAATAACTACCATGTTGCCTGTGGGGATCCATGGGCTCTAGAGTGGGTAGTGTTTATAAAGTAGGTAGCTAACATTTTTCAAGGGTCGCAATAAATTAAGCAAAGATTTTATCATGAGTTGGAATGTTGTGTGAGTCCAGAATGTTTTTACAACCTCAACAATTTTTAGAAGAGAAACTCAACCCTTTTATTTCCTGTTAATTATGGAATTTTTGTAAATGATAATTTACTGACTTACTTTATAAATTGTTTACCTTGTTGTTATCTTATACACACTATTATTATTATTATTATTATTATTATTATTATTATTATTATTATTATTATTATTTTTGTACTTCTACTTTGACATTTGTTTTTTTAAATGGACCAAAATAGAAATAAGTGTTTTCACTTTCTTGTGTCATCTACGTATTTTTAATGTATTTACAATTATATTACGCACTTAAATTGAACTTACTAAATAAAATCATGCACTCAGAACGTAGTTAGCAATGTCCATTGTTTAGTGTTGTTAGCCAATATCCATAGTTTCTCCAAAAATATTAGTGTTGTGTGGGCCGCCAGAAGAGGAGGTACTGCTGGCCCACCACCAGAGAGAGCCCTGCCAGAAGTGCAGGCTTCAGGCACGAGAGGGCGCTGCCGCCACGGACACAGCTGGGGTTGACAGCTGTCACTCATCAACTCATGACAGCTGTCACCCATCTCCACTTCATCAATCCACTCCATAAAAGCCGGACGTCATCTCCACCTCAATGCCAAGATATCATCTACGTGTGAAGGTAATTTCTCTGCTGACTTAAACTTAAATAATAGTCTGAACTCTTTTGCAGCCGTTTTCCTGTGGTGTTGCCTTATCTGCTGGATTGGCGTTTGGTGTGAACAGCGACGGCTACGCTTCACACCCAAACCAGATAAGTGGTTTAACAGGAGCTGCACGAGTGTGTGATTAGAGGTGGAGGTGACTTTCCACCTTCTGACTGTTTTTGTTACTGGGTGTGCACACACCCACATCTCACTGTTTGTGCTCCTCGCCAGCAGTACCAGATCTGACAGTCGGGGACGGGTGATCACCTGGGAATTCGGGACTTGGCGGCTCCAGTATTCACAGGTTCCTGTGGCGGTGGAAATCGTGTGGTTCCGGCTCTTCTCAGGACAGACGTCTTTATCCCTCGAGCCTGCCCACACGTCACCTTTGTGTATTGACTGCTATCAGATTCTGTGATTGTCTGTATAATCGTTGTGCACATTCACAACATTAAATTGTTACCTTTTGGCTCATCTATTGACCGTTAATTTGCGCCCCCTGTTGTGGGTCCCGTTTTCGCAGCATTCATCCTTGACCCAAAATAAACATACCAAACGGCAAATGTCAGATCTCCCCAGGTTTGGCATGATGGAAGCCATACACATGCACACGCACGCACAGAAACACAGGGCCACTTAGCTATTATAATATAGATAACGGCAGCACGGTGGATTAGCGGTTAGCACTGTTGCCTCACAGCAAGAAGATAATGGGATCGATTCTTACCTGTGGCCTTTCTGTGTGGAATTTGCATGTTCCCCCCGTTTGTGTGGGTTCCTCCTACATCCAAAGACATGCGGGTTAGGTAGATTGGAAACTTTAAATTGTCTGTAGGTGTGCATGTGTTTGTTTGTCTATATGTGGCCCTGTGACAGACTGAAGTCCCCCTCCTCACGCCCTATGACTGCTGGGATAGGCTCCAGTGCCCCCACCCGCTAATGACCCTTAATTGGAGTAAGTGGGTATAGAAATCGGATGGATGGATAATAATAAAAAAAACTATTTTAATTCATGAATTAATTTTTTTTAAAGAATCTCAAATTTCATACAACAAACAAAAAAGTCTTGACAAAATACACTCAACAAAAATATAAACGTGACACTTTTGGTTTTGCTCCCATTTTGTATGAGATGAACTCAAAGATCTAAAAGTTTTTCCACATACACAATATCACCATTTCCCTCAAATATTGTTCACAAACCAGTCTAAATCTGTGATAGTGAGCACTTCTCCTTTGCTGAGATAATCCATCCCACCTCACAGGTGTGCCATATCAAGATGCTAATTAGTGCACAGGTGTGCCTTAGACTGCCCACAATAAAAGGCCACTCTGAAAGGTGCAGTTTTATCACACAGCACAATGCCACAGATGTCGCAAGATTTGAGGGAGCGTGCAATTGGCATGCTGACAGCAGGAATGTCAACCAGAGCTGTTGCACGTGTATTGAATGTTCATTTCTCTACCATAAGCCGTCTCCAAAGGCGTTTCAGAGATTTTGGCAGTACATCCAACCAGCCTCACAACCGCTGTCAGACTGTCAGAAACCGTCTCAGGGAAGCTCATCTGCATGCTCGTCGTCCTCATCGGGGTCTCGACCTGACTCCAGTTCGTCATTGTAACCGACTTGAGTGGGCAAATGCTCACATTCGCTGGCGTTTGGCACGTTGGAGAGGTGTTCTCTTCACGGATGAATCCCGGTTCACACTGTCCAGGGCAGATGGCAGACAGCGTGTGTGGCGTCGTGTGGGTGAGCGGTTTTCTGATGTCAGTGTTGTGGATCGAGTGGCCCATGGTGCCGGTGGGGTTATGGTATGGGCAGGCGTCTGTTATGGATGAAGAACACAGGTGCATTTTATTGATGGCATTTTGAATGCACAGAGATACCGTGACAAGATCCTGAGGCCCATTGTTGTGCCATACATCCAAGAACATCACCTCATGTTGCAGCAGGATAATGCACGGCCCCATGTTGCAAGGATCTGTACACAATTCTTGGAAGCTGAAAATGTCCCAGTTCTTGCATGGCCGGCATACTCACCGGACATGTCACCCATTCAGCATGTTTGGGATGCTCTGGACCGGCGTATACGACAGCGTGTACCAGTTCCTGCCAATATCCAGCAACTTCGCACAGCCATTGAAGAGGAGTGGACCAACATTCCACAGGCCACAATTGACAACCTGATCAACTCTATGCGAAGGAGATGTGTTGCACTGGATGAGGCAAATGATGGTCACACCAGATACTGACTGGTATCCCCCCCCAATAAAACAAACTGCACCTTTCAGAGTGGCCTTTTATTGTGGGCAGTCTAAGGCACACCTGTACACTAATTATGGTGTCTAATCAGCATCTTGATATGGCACACCTGTGAGGTGGGATGGATTATCTCAGCAAAGGAGAAGTGCTCACTATCACAGATTTAGACTAGTTTGTGAACAATATTTGAGGGAAATGCTGATATTGTGTATGTGGAAAAAGTTTTAGATCTTTGAGTTCATCTCATACAAAATGGGAGCAAAACCAAAAGTGTTGCGTTTATATTTTTGTTGAGTGTAGAAAACAGGAGAGGATAAGGAGAAAGGAGGGAGGGAAACAGAGGAAAGGAACCAAAGAGAAAAATGACAAAAGAACAAGGAAAGGGGACAAGGGCAATAAACAAGAAAGATGTGGAGCCCAGAGGAAGCAAGGATAAGAAATAAAAGAATGAAGCTAGGAATGGAGAGAACTATACAAGAAGAAAGGAAAAGAAAAGTAGTGGAGACAAAAGATGAACTTGGGCAGGAGGACAGGAGTCAAGATTAAGAGGGAAAAACCAGATAAAAGGAACATATAAGAATATGAGAGCAGAAGGAAGAGGAGAGGAAGTAAATAGGAAATAAAGTAGAGATGAAACAAGGAGAAGATGAAAAACAAGGTCACAGTGGATTTACATTATTGAAATCTGTACAGTGGTTGCACATGATCAGAATGTGTCCATGTAACATTTTCTTATGTTTCTAATTGAGATACATAAGAAAGTGATGTTATTTGGACACATTCTGATCATGTGCAACTCGTGTACATATTTAGGTCATGTTTCCTTTTTTCAGTGCACAAGGAAAAGATAAAGGGGAGAATAAATGAGACATGTGAACAAGGCAAGGAGAGACAAAAACAGGTAGAACAAAGAGAGGTGAGGACAAGGAGGAGAGACGAGACTCAGACAGGAGAGGAAACAAGGAAGAGAGGAAACAACAGAAAAGAGGAAGCAAGGAAATAAGATAAGGAATAGAAGAGAGGAGAGGAGAACAGAAAAGAGAAGGAGAGGATACACAAAGAAGGAGATGAGACAGACAGGAGACAAGGAGGGAAAAAAGATGCCATGAGGAGAGATGAGGCTATGAGAGGAGACAAGGAGAGGAGATAAGGAGAGAATCTAGTAACAGAGTGATAACTCACGCTGACTGTATGCTGTTGATGGACGACCTGCGAGAGAGTGCATCTTGATTTTGCTTTACAAAACTGCACATGCAGAACAAAAACAAAGGAAAAAAATGAGAGACAAAAAAGAAGGGGACAGATGGACAGTCTGTGCATCTGTCCAGTTGTCCCCTCACAGTGCTAATCTAACACAACATCTGTACAACTATGCTGATAAGCAACAGAAGTCAGCTTCACAGACGGACAAAAACCGAAAAACAGTTCAGGAGTTTCATTCCAAAAGAAGCAGCAAATAAAATCAGACTAAAAAAACAAACAAACAAAAAAAAAAGGCAAATTTGCTTTAAATACATTTAAATAAAATTTAAATAAATGTCACATTATATATAACAAATATTATGGTGCACTAAACACACACACACACACGCACACCTTCAAAATAAAAGCGGTTCCATCTGAATGTCTTCAGAGGATGTTGAAAATAATATAAAGTTTAACAAACTAAATGATGTCAGAGGAAGGGGAGCTGGAAAGACAAAAACAGCAATTCTCTTGGAGGAGGGCAATTAAGAAGAGATTGCTAATGAAAGATAATCACTTTTGCAAGTGAATGAATGGCACACAGCATCCTGGAATTAAATTAATCTGGAAAACCTTGATGACTGAGATCTACAGAATAATTTATTTTTCCTATTTTAGCAGAACAGATGGTGCTGTTCCAAAAGCAGGTGCAATTTTGTAGCAAAAAAAATCTGTTCATTTAAATAAATGGTTTTATGAACTGTTTTTATTCAGGTTTTCCACTGACAGATATAATTTTAGTGTTGATCGCCAACTTAAAAACAGATTCAATCTCAAAGTGCAGTTTCTGTGTTAAGATCACACACCAAGAGTAGAGGAGAGCAAGTGGGACAAATGGGCCTTCACATAAAATGTTATGTGGGTTAAAAATACATAGGTGGCTCTAGTGTAAGGCCTAATGGGGCTATAGCACACCACCCCCCCCAACAACTCAAGAATTTCAGTTGTCCCACCACAACCTCACCAGAAACCTGACATTTTCCTTTCAAACTGAAGTCTCTCACATTTTCTGATCATCTTCTTCTCTCTCTATTCTCTCTGATCATCTTGTTTGATCTCATCAATCGTTTCAACAACAGATCAATCATTTCCATCTCACCCTGTCCTCTGTATCTTCCTCTGTCACACCAACCACCTGCATGTGCTCCTTCACCACACCCACAAACCTCCTCTGGCCTCCCTCTTCTCCTCCTGCCTGGTGGCTCCATCCTCAGCATCCTTCTCCCTATACACCCTGTGTCCCTCCTCTGTACATGTCCAAACTATCTCAATCTCACCTCTCTGACTTTGTCTCCAAACCGTTCCATCTGAGTTGTCCCTCTGATATGCTCATTCCTAATCCTGTCCATTCTCATCACTCCCAAAGAGAATTGCAACATCTTCAGCTCCGCCAACTCTAGCTCTGCCTCCTGTCATTTTGTTAGTGCTACAGTTTCTAAGGTGTACAACACAGCTCGTTTCACTACTGTCTTGTAAACTTTCCCCTTCACTCTTGCAGATATTCTTCAGTCACAAATCCCTCCTGCCATCTTTCTCCACTCACTCCAACCTGCCTGCACTCTCTTCTTCACCTCTCTACCACACTCTCCATTACTTTGAACAGCTGACCCCAAGTATTTAAACTCATCTACTTTCACCACTTCTATTCCTTGTAACAGCACTATTCCACTGGGCTCCCTCCCATTCACAGACATGTACCCCAGTCTTGCTTCTACTGACTTTCATTCCCCTTCTCTCCAGAGTATATCTCCACCTTTGCAGACTAGACTCAACCTGGTTTCTGCTCTCACTACAGATCACAATGTCATCTGTAAACATTATAGTCCACGGAGATTCCTGTCTGATCTCATCTGTCAACCTGTCCCTCACCATTGCAAACATGAAAGGACTCAGACCTAATCCTTGGTGTAATCCCACCTCCACTTTGAATGAGTCTGTCATTCCTAATGCGCATCTCACTGCTGTCAAACTATTCTTGTACAGTAGTGTTCAGAATAATAGTAGTGCTATGTGACTAAAAAGATTAATCCAGGTTTTGAGTATATTTCTTATGTTACATGGGAAACAAGGTACCAGTAGATTCAGTAGATTCTCACAAATCCAACAAGACCAAGCATTCATGATATGCACACTCTTAAGTCTATGAAATTGGGCTATTAGTGGAAAAAAAAGTAGAAAAGGGGGTGTTTACAATAATAGTAGCATCTGTTGTTGACGCAACAAACTCAAAACTATTATGTTCAAACTGCTTTTTTAGCAACCATGTGAATCATTAAACTAGTATTTAGTTGTATAACCACAGTTTTTCATGATTTCTTCACATCTGTGAGGCATTAATTTTGTTGGTTTGGAACCAAGATTTTGCTCGTTTACTAGTGTGCTTGGGGTCATTGTCTTGTTGAAACACCCATTTCAAGGGCATGTCCTCTTCAGCATAAGGCATCATGACCTCTTCAAGTATTCTGACATATCCAAACTGATCCATGATACCTAGTATGCAATATATAGGCCCAACACCATAGTAGGAAAAACATGCCCATATCATGATGCTTGCACCACCATGCTTCACTGTCTTCACTGTGAACTGTGGCTTGAATTCAGAGTTTGGGGGTCGTCTCACAAACTGTCTGTGGCCCTTGGACCCAAAAGAACAATTTTACTCTCATCAGTCCACAAAATATTCCTCCGTTTCTCTTTAGGCCAGTTGATGTGTTCTTTGGCAAATTGTAACCTCTTCTGCAGATGTCTTTTATTTAACAAACTACGCTGTTCTTCTGAACAATGTCTTGAACGTTACATTTTCGTCAGGCTTTCAAAGAGAAAAGCATGTTCAACAGATGCTGACTTCATCCTTAAATAGGGGACACCTGATTCACACCTGTTTGTTCCACAAAACTGACGAACTCACTGACTGAATGCCACACTACTATTATTGTGAACACCCCCTTTTCTACTTTTTTTTTTTTTACTAATAGCCCAATTTCATAGCCTTATGAGTGTGCATATCATGAATGCTTGGTCTTGTCGGATTTGTGAGAATCTACTGAATTTACTGGTAACTTGTTTCCCATGTAACAATAAGAAATATACTCAAAACCTGGATTAATCTTTTTAGTCACATAGCACTACTATTATTCTGAACACTACTGTACATGTCCTCCACTACCCTAACATACTTCTCTACTCCACACTCATGCAATACCACAACTCTTCTCTTGGCACCCTGTTATAACCTTTTTCTAAATCCACAAACACACAGTGTAACTCCTTCTGGCCTTCTCTATACTTCTCCATCAGTATTCTTACAGCAAACATTGCATCTGTAGTGCTCTTCCTCGGCGTGAAACCCTATTGCTGCTCACAGATCTTCACCTGTTTTCTAAGCCTAGCTTCTACTACTCATTCCCATAACTTCATGCTGTGGCTGATCAACTTTATGCTGTGGCTGATCAACTTGAGGCCTCACATTCTCTGATGCTCCTCCAATTTCCATAGCATCCATGAGGTTTAGTTTGTGCAATGCATTGGAATTGAGTGACCAATTTCACACCAGTAAACACTGAATTTTCTTTGGTATGCTAGCATTATTTAAAATGGACCATTTCCATGTTAAACAACTCCATCCAGCAGCCACAACCTGGTGAATGTGAGAAACAGGATGATGACTGTCCAACATTTTGGCAAAGTAGAGGACAATGGCGCCACCTAAACAACAGCTTTGCAGACTGTGCTTTTTGTTGTTTGCTCCATCTTGTCAAAAGAAGAATTATGATTTTTTTAAACATGCTATTATTAGTTTTATCTGTTCTGTTGTGGATTGTATATGTGGTAATTAGCAACACGTGTCACAGTTCCTGCTTTGATCACTTCCTCAGGTGCTTTTATTTTGACACTCCTGTGCCTAGTGTATTTCTGTGGCTTTACTGCCAGTTCACATGCACACTCACACTCACTTCCTAGTTCATTGACTCACCCATGAATTAGTTGCCCACGGCTCCTCACACCAGTGCGGAGCTGGTTTCCAATATTTAGTTCCCAAGACAGTCTTCTTTTGTCTCTGTGTTTGGCTTCCTGTTGCCAACCCTTGTGACTTCCTCATGTTTCCTGACTTTAGCCTACCATCAACAGACACTGTTTCCTGGTAAGTATGTTTGCTGTGTTTTGAACCTTAGCATCATCTCCAAAGTTGCTCCTTTGCTTGTTCCCACAGGGAATGGCACAGGAGAGACCTAGCTCCAAAGACATTGTGTTGAGAGACCTACCAATCCATCAATCAAATCATCTGTTAGTCCTCTGTTGAATAACAGGGAAGGACTTTAAAATTTAAAGCCCTCATAGAAGTAGAAGAGGCAGCTCAGCCCAAATTGGGTTGGGAAGTTGTTTATTTTATTTTAGACCGGGTACCATTTCAGGTTATGCTTGTACCTGTCTGTGACCTTTGACAAGACACTTCATCTGCATTGTACCAGTCCACTCAGGTGCAAACAGGTACCAGTTCAGCTGAGTAAGTTGGACAGGCTCCTATACGATTTATACTACACTCTTGGGGGATAAGCACCAAGCTGATTGGGCTTACAGTCTGTACAGTCTCGACTCTGGTTTTACAACTTTGCTAGCAATTCAAAATATTATTTGAAACTAAGGTACAATCAAAATGTGCAATTATTTTTAATTATTGAAAATAAAATCCATAAATATTGGGAAGTTTTTTAATTTTTACTTTGTTTCCTTTCATAGTTTTGCAGATTCAATGAGTTTATTTGGTTTTTGGTTTTATTTTCAGTTATTGTTTCTTCATTTACTTGCCACATCTTGCAAAGCAGCATCATGAGTTTGGGCTTTTTTCCTCAGATACTGTCAGAGGGGGAATCATCTTGTAGACCAGATAGGAGTTCTGGACCAGTAATTTGAGAACTCAACACATTAACGTAACAAATTTAGAAAGCGATGATGTGCTGCAGTGCTGTGTTTTCCACTCTCATACTGACTATTTGCAGCCTCCTGCTTTCAGTCTACTCATTACAGATTCACTATATATACACTCATGTTTTATCATTTGTAATATGGTGCATCCGGAGAGTATTCATGCACTTCACTTTTTCCACATTTTGTTATGTTACAGCCTTATTCCAAAATGGATGAAATTTTTTTCCCCCTCAAAATTCTGCACACAATGTCCAATAATGATGATGTGAAAGTTTTGCAAATATATATATATATATATATATATATATATATATATATATATATATATATATATATATATATATATAAAGAACTAAGAAATACATACATATTCACAGTCTTTGCCATGAAGCTCAAAACTCAGTTCAGGTTCATCCTGTTTCCACTGATCGTCCTTGAGATGTTTCTACATCTTACTTGGAGTCGACCTGGGGTAAATTCAGTTGATTGGACATGATTTGAAAAGGCACACACCTGTCTACATATAAGGTCCCACAGTTGACAGTGCATGTCAGAGCACAAACCAAGCATGAAGTCAAAGGAATTGTCTCTAGACCTCTGAGACAGAATTGTCTCGAGGCACAAATCTGGGGAAGGTTACAGAAACATGTCTGCTGCTTTGAAGGTCCCAATTAGCACAGTGGCCTCCATAATCTGTAAAAGGTAGAAGTTTGGATCCACCAGGACTCTTCCTAGAGCTGGCCGCCCATCTAAACTGAGTTATCGGAGGAGAAGGGCCTTAGTCAGGGAGGTGATCAAGAACCCAAAGGTCACTCTGTCAGAGGTCCAGCATTACTCTGTGGAGAGAGAAGAACCTTCCAGAAGGATGACCATCTCTGCAGCAATCCACCAATCAGGCCTGGATGGCAGAGTGGCCAGACGGAAGCCACTCCTTAGTAAAAGGCACATGGCAGCCTACCTGGAGTTTGACAAAAGGCACCTGAAGGGCTCTCAGACCACAAGAAACAAAATTCTCTGGTCTGATGAACTCTTTGGTGTGAATACCAGGCGGCATGTTTGGAGGAAACCAGACACCATCCCTACAGTGAAGCATGGTGGTGGCAGCATCATGCTGTGGGGATGTTTCTCAGCAGCAGGAACTGGGAGACTAGTCAGGATTGAGGGAAAGATGAATGCATCAATGCACAGAGACATCCTGGATGAAAACCTGCTCCAGAGCGCTCTTGACCTCAGACTGGGGCGACAGTTCATCTTTCAGCAGGACAGTGACCCAAAGCACACAGGCAAGGTATCAAAGGAGTGGCATCAAGATAACTTTGTGAATGTTCTTGACTGGCCCAGCCAGAGCCCAGACCTGGATCCAACTGAACATCTCTGAAGAGATCTGAAAATGGCTGTGCACCGACACTCCCCATCCAACCTGATGGAGCTTGAGAGGTGCTGCAAAGAGGAATGAACAAAACTGCCCAAAGACAGGTGCACCAAGCTTGTGGCACCATATTCAAGAAGACCTGAGTCTGTAATTGCTGCCAAAGACACATCAACAATGTATTGAGCAAAGAGTATGAATACTTATGGACATGTCATTTCTTAGTTTTTTTATATATACACTCAACAAAAATATAAATGCAACACTTTTGGTTTTGCTCCCATTTTGTATGAGATGAACTCAAAGATCTAAAACTTTTTCCACATACACAATATCACCATTTCTCTCAAATATTGTTCACAAACCAGTCTAAATCTGTGATAGTGAGCACTTCTCCTTTGCTGAGATAATCCATCCCACCTCACAGGTGTGCCATATCAAGATGCTGATTAGACACCATGATTAGTGCACAGGTGTGCCTTAGACTGCCCACAATAAAAGGCCACTCTGAAAGGTGCAGTTTTATCACACAGCACAATGCCACAGATGTCGCAAGATTTGAGGGAGCATGCAGTTGGCATGCTGACAGCAGGAATGTCAACCAGAGCTGTTGCTCGTGTATTGAATGTTCATTTCTCTACCATAAGCCGTCTCCAAAGGCGTTTCAGAGAATTTGGCAGTACATCCAACCAGCCTCACAACCGCAGACCATGTGTAACCACACCAGCCCAGGACCTCCACATCCAGCATGTTCACCTTCAAGATCGTCTGAGACCAGCCACTAGGACAGCTGCTGAAACATTCGGTTTGCATAACCAAAGAATTTCTGCACAAACTGTCAGAAACCGTCTCAGGGAAGCTCATCTGCATGCTCGTCGTCCTCATCGGGGTCTCGACCTGACTCCAGTTCGTCGTTGTAACCGACTTGAGTGGGCAAATGCTCACATTCGCTGGTGTTTGGCACGTTGGAGAGGTGTTCTCTTCATGGATGATGCGAAGGAGATGTGTTGCACTGCATGAGGCAAATGGTGGTCACACCAGATACTGACTGGTATCCCCCCCCCAATAAAACAAAACTGCACCTTTCAGAGTGGCCTTTTATTGTGGGCAGTCTAAGGCACACCTGTGCACTAATCATGGTGTCTAATCAGCATCTTGATATGGCACACCTGTGAGGTGGGATGGATTATCTCAGCAAAGGAGAAGTGCTCACTATCACAGATTTAGACTGGTTTGTGAACAATATTTGAGGGAAATGGTGATATTGTGTATGTGGAAAAAGTTTTAGATCTTTGAGTTCATTTCATACAAAATGGGAGCAAAACCAAAAGTGTTGCGTTTATATTTTTGTTGAGTATATATAAATTTAGAAAAAAAAATCATGCTGTCATTATGGGGTGTTGTGAGTACAATGTTAAGGAAAAAAATGAAATTAGTCAATTTTGGAATAAGGCTGTAACATAACACGCGGGAAAAGTGAAGCATTGTGAATACTTTCCAGATGCACTGTACGTGGGTTTGTTTTTTGTATTTCCATCTGTAATGTTTGCGGTTACTTCAAATGTCTCTTGATTTTAAGTCTTTGGGTGTCGTTTTCAGTCATTTCCTTTGTTTTTAAAATAAGCTACATTAAGGCATGGCTAATTTTACAAGCTGTGCATTTGTGTTGAATAATTAGCTTGTTTTAGTTATGTTATGCAGGTTATTCTCTAAAAATGATCAAATAAATAGATAAATACATCATTGAAGCAGCTTTAAATGTTGGAGCCACTCATGGAAACTGGCAGTTTGGGTTATTGATTTAAGGTGCATGTCAGTTCCTTAATTGCCTCAATCTGGTGAAGGAGGGAAACGATGGGGTGCAAACAAACACGGGAACACCACAGGTGAGCTCTCAGAGTAGCCAGAGCACATACCACACAGATATGTGCACAGGTCCTTCAGACTAAGGGTAAAGGTCAACACGCCAGAAACATCAGGGCCGGAGGAGGAGACGGCAGGAAACTTACGCTGTAATGGAGATGTTAGCTGCTGATATCGGGCTGACTTCCTTCACCTCCAAAGCCTTCTGCAGTGCAAGCTTCTTATTGGCTGCTTCCTCCTGCTCCTCTTCATCCTTCAGCCAATTAAAATGATGACTAGCAGCAATAAAAAGCTGCTTGCTGAAAACAGTGCTGTGTACATACTGTCTCACAAAATAATCAGTTTCATACATTTTGCTTTTCTAAGTAGAAAATTTAAATGCTCATATCCAAATCTCCATTGTCATGTTTTTACTGTGTTTTCTGGAGTATAAGTTGCATTTTTTTAAACTAGTATATGAAACATCGGGAGTTTGTTATTGACGTAAATAACAACAACTAATTATATAAGACTTTCCCATCAATAAAAGCACAAAACACAATAAACTTCAACAATAAAAGTATAAATGCAGTAAAATTACACTACAACAATGCACAAAAATCCCAAATTAAAAAGACAACACAGAAAAAAAGGCGCGACTTATACTCAGGAAAATACGATATAATTGCAAGTCCAAAACGCATGTACATAAAATATTATATCTGTATTACTTCTGTTGTATTGCTGAACCACCGTACCTTAGTCAACTCTTGTGCATTAGCGAGGTTATCAACAGCGATGGCCAAGAAGACATTCAGGAGGGTGTCTGAACAAGAATAGGAATCACATAACTACACATTTTACATTGGACTCTTACGGAGACCCATCTAAGACACCCGTACACAACCGTCATCAAATAAACAAGCAGTTTCTATGTTTTGGCCAAGCACCAACCTCAGGTGCTAAAAAATGAAGCCAACATGAAAGTGCCAAATCTTGCAGTCCCTTGACTCAAAAAGTATGTCAAAAAACATAAAAGCCCATGTTAAAATTTCCAGCTTTACAGCAGAAGTAAATGTTTATAGTCTGGTACAAAAACTGTTTCAGTCACTACAACTAGTTTTTATGTCAACTGTACGATTTTTTTTTTTTTCATAACTAAACATTTGAAGCTACTTCAAGCCAGGCCTTATTCATAATTAGGAGCGTGTTTACTTTGAGTGACAGCTGTGTGCCAGTGAGCCGGGTCCAGACGCCACTGCCCCTCTACCAGAGGCTACTAGCTGCAACTGCTAGCTGTTGTGGGCTCAAATGCATTTGTTCTTTCTGAGCATTTCACTGTACGAATAATCCATCACAAGACATCAGTGCTCCAGTATTTGGGTTGAGTGAAATTTTACTATTATGTAATTCATTTATTAATACCATGAGTGCTAGTTAGCAGGCATCAAGAGCTTGGCGATTGTTACTCCACAGTAACTGAGGCAATATACAGGTCATTATTGTTAATATTCAAACCACACAGTTTGCAAAAATGAGTTAGTCCAACATCCAAACCAAGATTAGCCTGTTAGCTTTAGCAACTCAGAGATGGCAGCAGGTCAATGATTCAGTCATGCTGCAGAGGTTATACAGGTTTTGCCCATGTTCCACCTCTTTACCCTCTTTTTATGGGTTGACTGGGAATTAGGTAGAGTCAGGCACAACATTTGGCATTGCCCAATTTGATCTTCCACCCAGCTCTTAGGGAAATGTGTGGATGATGTCACAAAGGGGCTTTATATAATATATATATATATATATATATATATATATATATATATATATATATATATATATATATATATATATATATATATATATATATATATATATATAACACACAACTGGATTGCATTGCAATAGTTTTAATCATGGGATGACAAAGTGGATACAGTTTCCAAACAGGGTGAGGACAATGAAGTAGATGGAGGAGAACATCCCGCGGTGAACGCCTCCCTGAGACTCGATCCCATGATACATCACAGCGTTCCAGTCCTCACCGGTCAGAATCTGAGTGAGACACAAAGAACAGCATGAAAGCACAGAGTGAAGGGTTGTGCTAACTGAAGGACTATCAGTTCACTCTGGAGTCCTCTCATTCTCTCTAATCACCATGGAAGATAACCTGCCATCATCTGCAAACTCAGTGTTCACCCATTTATTCAGAAGTTGTGATGAGCACTTCAAACGGTGAAAGTTTGTGATTGAGGAAGGGAGGTGAAAAAGTCCGACCACATTACACCGGTGTCCCGTCGAGATGAGGTGAACGTCGAGATGAGGTGAACGTCGAGATGAGGTGAACGTTGAGATGAGGTGAACGTCGAGATGAGGTGAACGTCGAGATGAGGTGCGTCGCGCTACTACGCATGTGGAGATGATGTAACTCACTCGACATGCAACTGCACATGCGCATTTTTTTTTGTTTTTTCCGTCATTTTTTTTTTATTAATTGTATTCGGTGTATTTATAGCCTAGTAAGTAAAACATTTTCTGTATTTTACATTAGGAGCATGAATGTATGTATATGTATATTTTGCTTGTGGAAATAAGCTAACTCCAGGTTAAAAATACTTATTGTTTTATAGTGAGTAGATTTTATACATTACTATGTTCGGATGAACAATTTATACATTTACTTGCCCATCAAAATAAGCGAACTTCGTCAAGTAATTTTTTTCAGTGCACACATATGCAGTTATGCGAGGAACCTCATCTTGACGACGCACCTCATCTCGACAGAACACCGGTCTTGGCTACTCTTCACTGGCTTCCAATCCATTACTGAGTTGATTTTAAACTTCTTTTAATTGTTTTTAAAGCCCCCAATGTCCTGGCCTCAGTGTATCTTTCGGAGCTTCTTTTTTCTTACACACCAACCAGAGCCTTAAGGTCTTCTGACCAACTGTTGCTGGAGGGGCCTAAAACCAGATTCAAGATGAGAGGTGACAGAGCCTTTGCAGTGGCTGCCACCAGGCTGTGGAATAGTCTCCCCTTTAATATTAGATCATCCCTGTCCCTAGAGACTTTTAAAGCCTCTTTAAAAACCTCTTTCTTTTCTCTGGCATTTCCTAAATAAGCGATTGCATCTCTGTTTCCCCTTAGTATTTCTTCTGTTGCTTAATGCTGACACATTATGCCTTATTTGTAGTCTTTTGGTAGCATGTCCCAACCAGAGGGTCACACCTTTGAGTCTGGTCTGCTTGAGGTTTCTTCCTTAATATCATCAGAGGGACTTTTTCCTTACCACTGTTGCCTGTGTGCTTGCTGTAGGGGTTGGTAAGGTTAGACCTTACTTGTGTTGCGCCTGAGGCAGCTTTGCTGTGATTAGGTGGTATGTTAATAAAATAAATTAAATTAAATCAAATTAAATTCTTTCCTACTACTTTTTACTCTTTACTTTGTCTTTTATTTTATTGCCTGTTGTAATTTTATTGTTATTCTTAATTCATTTATTTACTGGGGGTAACTTAGCAGGGGTGGTGGCCAAGTGGGTAGTGTGCTTGGTTCCAGTACGGAGGGTTCCTGGTTCAAATCCCACCCCTGCCACATTTCTCCTTGTAATGTGGAGTTGCATCAGGAAGGGCATCC
Source organism: Thalassophryne amazonica (assembly GCF_902500255.1). Taxonomy (NCBI): domain Eukaryota; kingdom Metazoa; phylum Chordata; class Actinopteri; order Batrachoidiformes; family Batrachoididae; genus Thalassophryne; species Thalassophryne amazonica. The sequence goes on from NC_047119.1 coordinate 51,238,853, forward strand.
GGCGTAAAACCTGTGCCAACTCAACATGTAGATCCACCTGGATTTGCTGTGGCGACCCCGAGTGCAAGCGAGGGGGCAGCCGAAGGGACTTACAATTTTTAAATTATATACAGCACTTTGGTCAACTGCTGTCATTTTAAATGTGCTTTAGAAATAACGGTTATATTGAGTGTCTATTACCTGGAACACAGTCAAGATGGCTGCCGGGAAGGTATCAAAGTTTGTCGTTGGTGTTTCATCTTCAAAGTTAAACCTGAAATAATTAAAAAATACCATTAAAAAAAAGATTGCTGTGGTTTTACAGCACAAATTGATGGAAGTGTTATTTGAAAAAGGCATATAGGTTTATATCTAATGAACCTACACCATGCAGTCATTGAAGTCATCGATTTTCAAATTTATCTCGCAAACAGAATAGACAGATGACAGGAAAGAACACGGGGAACACATGCTCACATTAAAATCAACAGCTTCTTATAACAGACAAATTCCAGTAAAAGACCAAGTGTATCATCACACTTTGGCCAATAAGTTTAACCAGTTTTGAAGATGTTACTGTTGTGACAGTTGTAGAAATAATTGAAAAATCTGATGTTTACAAACATTTTGAACAGTAGTGTGTCACCAAAAGACCAGATTTGAAATTACCCTTCACTGGTAACAACAAAAATGTAGATAAGTGGGTGTGTGAGTTAGTCCACCCTAGCCAGCTTGTATAGACAAAACTCAAATACCAATAAATGCCATTTTCTTTCAACAAAACACCAGATCTCAGCTTCCATCTCTGATATACCCTCTGACAAACTGTAGCTGAACTTTCAAGTCTTCTTTTTAATAAAACTCTCCTCTGTACCACTTCATCATGGGATACAAAATACAAAATATGCACTATGCAGAATTTCTCCAATCACAGCCACAGAACCCTGTAACGGTCTCTTGGTTGTCTGGGTGTGTTGGTGGCTTTCCTCACTCTTCTTCTTGCATAGTCACCCAGTTTTTGAAAACTGTCCACTCCACACAGATTTACCATCGAGTGCCATACTGTTTGTATTTCTTCACAACTGATGTAAATAAAGTTCAAGACATATTCAGTGACTTGGAAATGTTCATGTATCCATCCCAAACAGATTATTTACAAGTATTATATGAAAACCTTCCATTACTTATGCAAACCATCATCTTGGCTTTTATATTTTTAATTAGTTTATATCAAGGTATTGAGATTTGCTTTCAGTTTGAGTTTAAGGATGATCATTTTAGAAAATTTGATTTTTTGTATTTGAAATTGCATAAACAAACAAGTGTTTCAATATTTTTGGAGGACACTGTATGTATCATCTATTAACATCTGGGTCAAAGGACAGGCAAGACAGCAGCTGTGGAATATATCCGAATTGTGCACCTACACTCAAAAAAATGACTCTTTGGATGAACACAATTCAGTTGTGTGCAGGATTTCCATCTAACAAATATATGTAGCCCCAACTAAAAAAAAAAAAAAAAAGCACATACATGCAAGATCATTTAATTTAATTTAGTTGGGACTACATATATTTATTAGATGGAAATCCAATCCACTTAATCAGTTTTTTGAGTGTAATACTCACTCACTTACTCCTATTGCGTACTACAGTAACGGTTGTGTCGTGTGCACTAACCAATGTTAGTTAATACACATGAAGTACTTGGATGCCTGGCCAGTCCTTCAACCCACCACCAATGTCCCTGCCTACACGCTGCAGCTGGTCTGTGGGTGTGTTGAACTAAACCATCCACACACACACACACACACACACACACACACACACACACACACACACACACACACACACACACACACACACACACACACACACACACACACAGCTTGACGTGGTGTGCAATGCCAAAGGCTCTGCTAAAGCATCAGGATGTAACCGGCTGATAACAGCCTGTTGAACCTACGAGTACTTACTGGCCCATTAGAACGGCCGATCCGGTAAGTGTTAGGATAATACCTGTGCAATGACTCTAATGGAAGTCAGATCGGTTAGAAAACCATTAAGCATATTTAAGTGATTACAATTTTTACATTTAGACAACAGCAGGTTTCAAACTTTAAATGGTTTGATAGCCATACAAATTAAATTGTTCTGCAATTCCCTGAACTATCATAATTCTGAGCAGGTGATTTTTTTTTCTTTTTTTCTTGAAAGCAGCCAGAAAAGCAACAGAGAAGAAAATGTGCTTCATGTTTTAGGGATGAAAATCTTACAAAGAAAGGAAAGATGGAGGAAATGACTGGTTTGTGGGTGGTGTGTGCAGCGTGCATATGTTCTGTGTATGCATTAGATGTGGGAGATGAGAGTGGAACGGGTGAAGGTGGGGGTGTGGGGGGTGGGTGGCCAATGATTCAATCAGTCTTTTCTCTGTGTGTATGTCATCATTCTCTCTGTCCAGCTATCGCTCATCCCTCTCTCTCAATGCTCCTCTTTTTCACTTTTGTTCTTCTCTGTCTCATTACTGCCTCCTCTCCATCCGTCTCTCTCTCTCTCTCTCTCTTTCACACATTCTTCCTCTCAGCCTTTACCCAGAGTCGTAGTCAGGATTGCACAACTACTACGGTCGGGGGCGAAGCTGAGCTGGTTTCAATTGATTAGTTGATTGAAATGATTTATCAAAGAAAAGCACAAAGCTTAAATTCAATATCTGTAGTTTTCTGACTAAATTACAAATAAAAGAAATGAACACGTCACCTCCGTCTATTAAAATAAATTGGTTCCAGAACCCATTTCCCCAACATCTAATGGAACAAACGATTGATCGATCATAAAAACAAAGATTCAAAATCAATACTGCATATATTATTTGCAGTTGGAGTGAAGCAAACCTGCTTAGATTGATGATTTGTCAAAGACAAAATGACAGAGAAAAATGGCTGTGAAATTGTTTGTGAGCGTTTGATTCTGAGTTTGCTGAGTAAACACGCAAAAAGAAAAACAGGCAACTGACACGGGAGTTGAAAAGTACCAGAATTTTCTATTTGAGGGTGATTTTTGTCAGGCTTTGGGTTCTGTTTGTTACTTTCTTGGTTTTGGTTTCATTGTTCTGTTTATTTTATCGCTTGCTGGGGTTTTTCCTGCTTGGGCCTGTCTATCTCTTTCTCTCTTGTCTGTCTCTGTTGCCTCTTGGTGGTGGGTGTTTCCTTCTTTCTGCCCACACCCTCTTTCTGGAGCGTTCCAAGCACACCTGCTCTCAATCTGCACCTCATCACCGGGGTGTTTATAAGCGCTTCTGTTTGCCTCGGTTCTTCGCCAGATTGATGCGCCTAGTGCCTTCTCTCCAGCTCTCGTTTTATTCTCGTATTCTCGACCTGCCTGCCTCACGTGTGTTACGACTACCTGCCTGTATCCTCGACCACGCCTTCTGCCTGATGTTTCTGATTTTGTTACTCTTGTTGGACTGCCTTTCTGTGTACCGGACCTCGTTTACTGTCTCAGTAAACTGCTTTTACTTATAGAGCTTGTTGTCTGAGTCCCGCATTTGCGTCCAGCCAAATCCGTCATTCAGACCTGACAATTTTTAAGAATAACGTTGCTCTACACTGCCACAACAGTTGCTGAGGATGATAGGCACGAAAACAAAGCATGAACTATGGATTCTACCAGCAGACACACAAACCTGCATCTCTCTGGGTGACCAGTCATCCCACCCAGAATGAGATGTGACAAAGATGTTATGACTTCAGGGCAAACAGACGACTGAAATCCTTGTACTTTTGTACTTTTCTCGGAAAGCCGCTGCAACACATGCAGATGGGTGATGAAATAAAAGAAAAAGCTTAATGTGATCAAAAGTAAGAATAGATCAAAGAACAACTTGCTAACATTGAAAAGAAACATAAAAGAAAATGTAGCGAGGACGGCCAAGATATTGCTCTGAGTGACCTTTTATTTTCACTATTTGTCTCATGTCGTATTTTTCTTGCATGTTGTCATTTTGAAACATTCCTACTTTTCCTTTCATTCTCTGTCTCCGCTCATCTACATTCTTTGCATTCATGATTTTCTGCTTCCTTCAGTACTACCTTTCCTGTATTTCCTACCTCCTTTATTCCTTCCTCTGTTCTCTCCAAACTGCACTGATCTGTTTCTTTCTTTCTTCATCTAATTCTCTTCATCCACCTGCGTTTCTTTAGCCCCCCTTCCTTCTGGTTTTTCCTTCCTTGTCACCTATCCTTTTTTTCTGATCCTCTCTCCTTTCCTCCTTTCAGTTGTTGCTTCACCCTGCCTCCCTCACTCCATTCTTACCACATTTCCTTCCCTCCTCCTTACAGTTCTTACTCCCTCCCTCCTTTCCTCATTGCCTCTATTCACCACCAGCCTGCTCCACCCTTCCTTCCTTCTCTCTCCTCTCACTATTTCTTTTACTGTACTCCCTTTTATTTTTCAGCTTCTTTCCCTTCCTTCCTCCTAGCCTCCACTCTCTTCCTCTCTGCCACACCCCTCCTTCCACCCTCTCCTCCCTACTACAGGATTATAGCTTGCAGTGCACGAGGAGCCAGAGAACGCACAGACCTCTGTTTATGCTGATAATGGGGACTGAGAGCCTGCTGCTCAGCTTTCCAGCACCATCTACGGGGACTTCATTAAATCAGTCCTCCACACAGAGTCCTGCGAGTCCACGCTCAACATGCAATCTGAATTTGTTCTAATCTGCCAGACAACAGCAGCAGGTTTACATTGTGTCAGTGAATGCAAACACTCTGTGATGATAAGAGCTCAATGATACTGCAGGAAAATGTGGGAATCATCCTGCAGCTTGATGAGAAGTAATGAAACACGCTTTCTTAACACAGGGAATGGGAATTAATTAAAAAAAAAAATAATGCTAATTCTCATCACTAGTTAATCCTTCAACTGCTTTACTGCATAAAATGTGGTATCACAAAACAACTAGAAGCACTCAGAGAGTGCAAACCTCCGCCAAGGCCATGGGGTCACTGACCGCCATAACATCTACACGCCGGGTGGAATCATTGAACCTAAGAAAGTCTAACAATGATGTTTGCTCAGTAGTAAAAAAAAAGTCTGCTGTGGACTGGATAGCAGTATCCTTAGCGCTTGGCATCACAGTTTATTGCAACTTGCACCTTTCCCAGAAGCTACTGTCAATCTGAGCACTGATATTGATATTGCATGTGCTTATAGACAAAAACAAATAAGAGACAAAATTCAATTTATTATTTAAACTAAAGCTGCAAATATATGAATTTTTAACATTATGAAACACTTCTCTAAACAAGGCCATAGGGTCACTGACCCTAAAGAGATTCCTCCGTGGCAGCAGTGATCTAATTCTTTTGTCTCTTTCTCTAAAAGTGTATAATAATCATTAGATTATTAATATATAAACAAAAATAAATGTAAGAAATATTACAATTTGAAAACAAATGTACCCAACGTGATGACAGCTGCAACTGCTTAATGCTAACTTTTACATTGAAAATGCCATAGACACGCTAACACATTAGCATTGGGATCCGGATCGTGATCCAGATCACCACAAAAATTTAATCACTTGTTCCTCTTGTCATTTCCAACCACTCCACAAAATTTCATCAAAATCCGTTCAAAACTTTTTGAGTTATCCTGCTGACAGAGAGACAAACAAACAAACAAACGTGACCGAAAACATAACCTCCTTGGCGGAGGTAATCATGACACTTTTGAATTATTTACATCCAACAAATATTCCAAAACATAAATATAAGCAATTTTATAAAGACAAAAGGAAAATAAAGCAAAAAGTAAAAAAAAACAAAACCAAAAAAAAAAAACCTGGAGGCACAGTATTTGGATTACAAACAAATTAATTCTAATAGAATGATCCATTATTTATCATTTTGTCATTTATAATTTCACCAGTCAGTGGTTCTCTGGTATATCATTGGCGCTACTTTTTTGTCTTATAACTACATTGAACAAAAATATAAATGCACCACTTTTGTTTTTGCTCCCATTCGTCATGAGCTGAACTCAAAGAGCTAAAACAATTTCTATATACAAAAAAGACATATTTCTCTCACATACTGTCCATAAATCAGTCTAAATCAGCTAGTAAGCCCTTCTCCTTTGCTGAGATAATCCATCCCACCTCACAGGTGTGGCATATCAAGATGCTGATTAGATAGCATGAATATTGCACAGATGTGCCTGAGGCTGGCCACAATAAAAGGCCACTCTGAAATGTTCAGTTTTATCACACAGCTCAATGCCACAGCTGTTGCAAATTTTGAGGGAGCGTACACTTGGCATGCTGACTGCAGCAATTGTCCACCAGAGCTGTTGCCTGTGAATTGAATGTTCATTTCTCTACCATAAGCCATTTCCAAAGGCGTTTCAGAGAATTGGCAGTACATCCAACCGGCTTCACAACCGCATACCACGTGTAACCACATCAGCCCATGACCTCCACATCCAGCACAACAAAAGTGTTGTGCTTAAATTTTTGTTCAGTGTATAATAACACCTCCCCTGCCCCACCCCCGCCTTGGTTCATTGATTACTTATGTGGTCTCAAGCATAAAGCTGGAAGTCTAGAACGAAAATGGCATAGTTTAAAACTAGAGGTATTCCACCTCATGTGGCATGATGCCGTTCTAGACTATAAGCATGCACGAATGCCTACAAAGCGGACCTATTACTCTGATTTGATCAACAAAAATAAGATAATTCAAAGTTCCTCTTCGACACGGTGGCAACACATATTCAACCACCTGTAAGTCGCTCTTTGACAGCCCAAGATTTTTTAGATTACTTTAAGAAAATAGATGACATTAGGTTAAACATATCCCAGCATGCCTTAAAATTATTCCTGGACTAGGCACCTCCCTACTTAGCTGACCCTAATCAACCTTACAAACTGGCCTGGCTCTGCATTCTCAGGGTGCAGGACTACTTTGTGTCCCTATGATTAATAAAATGTCTATGGTTCAGAGAGCTTTCTCTTACTGTGCCCCTGTTTTGTGGAATGATCTTTCTATGGCAATAAAACAGCCTGATTCCTGTAGAGACATTCAAGTCCAGTCTAGACTTAAGATGGATTTATTCTCCCTTCGTATGCCTAGCATACTGTCATAGTATGGAACTATGCTTCTTATCCTTTTAAATTCACTGTATTAGCAACGGAGCAGGTCTCGGCCTCAACTCTATCTAAATTCTGGGTCTGTATGTAAATCTTGGGGCTAGCGGCCAACAATCACCTTATTATTTTCTCTGCTTTCCTGTTGATTTCATGCTGATGAATGATACTTTAAGGGTAGTTTTTCCGGACAACCGGCTCTGTTCTTTTTCCTTCTGTCTGAGGTGCAGATAACCTCATATAGGATTGCAGAATTGACGGCTACAGATTGTAGGGTGCCGGACTGACTGTGAGATGCCATGCCTGAAGCTGATGCAGCACACTGCACTCTGCATTTGGAATGGACTCTGCCACGGGAACAGGCCCACTGATGGCATGAGGAATGCTGGATGACTCATGCTTATGGAATAAACACCTGCGTGGACTTCGCATCAAATGCATCTTCTTTTGCTGTGTTATGTGTTTTGACTTTTGTGTTTTCTGTTTGTAAACTTTGCAAAAACCTTGTAACTGTTAGAATGGCCTAAGTAGTGGGTCACCCCTTTGAGTCTGGTTTGCTTGAGGTTTCTTCCTCAATATCATCAGAGGGAGTTTTTTCCTTACCACTGTCAACCTGTTTGCTTGCTCTAGGGTTGGTAAGGTTGAGACTTTACTTGTGTGAAGGCCTTGAGACAGCTTTGCTGTGATTTGGTGCTATATAAAACAAAATTACTTAAAACTGAAATTGTTCAGAGCGCTTCCTAAGTAATCCGTTAACAGTGGTGGGCATAGATAACCAAAAAATTAACTTCGGTAACAGATAATCAGATAACTGGAAAAGTTATCTTTGATAAAGATAAAGCAAAAAACCACCCAAAAATGTATCGGAAGTACAGATAACTGATAAATTCCAGTATTGTCTCTGGTACATTTGCAACTACTAACAAGCTGAATTTTGAGTTTTAACACCACAATCGCTTCTGGTAGCATCAAAAGTGACAACAGACCGAAACAATGAGCCCGCACTTCTGTCTTTGAACATTTTGCCCCCTACATGGCTTCCAGCACAGAAGCAAGCTGAAAGGAGCCACAAAGCCCAGCTCTCTACCCAATCACAATGCTCCCATCAGGCAGAGGTCTTGGAAAATAAAGCAATGCTGAGTTATGGTTTGGTGTATAAATAAAATGAATACTGATAGAATAACTCCATTAATGTCAATTCTGTAATTTGTACAAAGTTAAAATATAACATATATCATTTAATGTTGAATAATGCACTAATTCTGAAGGTTTTGTACAAACACAGACAGATCGCAAAGGATTCTGGGTAAAATGTGCCTCCTCTAAACACTGATTGGTTCAGTCATTCATTATGTAAACCAACACGTTAATGTGGCATGTGTCGTGTGTTGGTGTTTACAGATAAATGTGCTTTTGTAAAATATTCAATTTTTTTATTTGTAAAAACAGGCATTTTTATGGAGCTCTGGAAGTGTCATTGCAAAATGTTTCGCATGTGGAGAGAATGTGCGCATGTTTTATGATGTTGTGCACATGTATTATGATATTTTGCACGTTTTAAGCATCATTTGAGTAAAACAAGGGTACGATCTACTTAAATGTGGCCACAATTTGTAAAACGTGCACTCAATATTGTCTTGACACATAAATGTTGGCTATTAGCCAACAAACCAGCAGACAGTGTAATACATTTCCCCATTAGAAATGGATCTGGTATATCATCATGGTATATCATCATGGTTTGGGTGCACAAGGACATACAGAGAACTCCAGCTACCCAGCATGGAATCATCTGGAGTTTAAGCACATAAAAAGGATGCTGAGGGCGAAGCGTCTTCCCGTCGTGAGGATGACAATTAGGTCATATATGAAGTTCATTTTGAACGAAAGGAAAACGTGAGCACATTTGATTAATTCGAGGGCTCAATTAAAGGAAAACGTTGCGCACGAATTATCATGGCCAGGAAAACGTGCGCTAGGTTTTATTAATTTGAGAGCACATTTTATTAATTTGGGGCTCAATTAAAGGAAAACGTGTGCACAAAATATCATGGCCAGAAAAAAATTCACTTTAAATGACCTCTCCCCGGGTTCCGTACTTCCATCAAGAGCTTTTGTAAATTAAGTTTGAAAAAAAAGCTTCTGTTTACATTTTGCTTTTGGAAACATGAGTCCAACGTGTGGTTTTTAAATGTACAATGTGTGTGAAAACATAAATCATGCACTCTGAACTTTTACACCGTGCGGTTCTGTGGTACAGTTTAAACTGTAGCCTGAGTACGTGATTGAAATATATCAGCCCAGCTCAGGCCAATACTGCCAGTAGAGACCTTGAAAACTTGCCAAACAAATTCCGATAATCTGTGTCTGCTACATTTATGTGGAATTTAATAAAGGCAGACACAATAACAACATCTATAAACCCGAGATATATTTACGAGAGTTTTAGGCACTAAAGTTTAATGCTGTTGTCCGTAGAGCCTGATCAGAGTGTTTCAAATGCATTTCTCATGTTGTGAACGTACTGAGATTACACTATCACCCATAATGCACCTGGACACAGAATATAACCGCACTAAAACTTTAAAAATTAGTGCATTACTTTAAAACTAAAACATATATCTGATATTTTCACTTTATAAAACTTCAGACATGATGTTAATTTAAATAACTTGTCCGAAATTAGTTTGGTTAAAAATTGAACCATAAGTTAAAAATGTATGCCTCTGGATGACTTGGGTGATATTGCTCTCATATTTATGGCGTTAAAAGAAATGATTTTTTTTAGGGGGGACCAGTTCTCCTTTGCCTATAGAGGATAGAGCGGTTTCTTCTTGAAACAGCTCTCCTCTGTTTGCAGAGGGAAGAACTACACATCTGCTACGAAACATTTAACAGGTAGGTGCTCAACTGATTTTAAATTTTATAAATGTTTGTAGCTGTTCAGCTTTATCTACCATGTTATTGGTCTAAAAATTATCAGACAAAAATTTATCGCAAGATAATTAGTCTGATAATGGTTTTTAAAGTTATCTAAAAAGATAATCCGATAATGAAAATATTATCTTTGATAATTATCGGATTATCATAACTGTGCCCACCACTGTCCGTTACATACATATTACGGATTTTGTCCGTTTAATACATATAACAGATGTCTATTCTATTTCTATATATATATATATATATATATATATATATATATATATATATATATGTATGTATGCATGCAGTATATATTCAGAAATTAATTTGATACTGCTTGAAAATATATGTGGGTTTTAATAGTATGTTTCTTTCCAAGCAGGCACTGCTGTCCTGTGAATCTCAGCGGGGAAACTGTCTTCTCTATCAAGCTGTTTATTTCTATCTTTCAATTCACACTGTTTCACCAACAGATTACTTTTGGTGTTTTGAGAGCAGGAACATAATCAGAAAACAACAACAACAACAACAAAAGCTTGTTTTATCTAGTATGCAAAAAAAAAATTCTTTCAGATGCTCTTGTTTGTGTGGGGTTGCCACAGCGGATACAGCCCGACCCGTATTTGGCACATTTTATACCAGATGCCCTTCCTGACGCAACTCCAGTTTTACCTGGAGAAACACATACAGCGCCTGGTGTTCCAAAGAGGTCTATGGAGCCATTATTGTAGCAAAAGTATTTGCAAATGCGTATTTTGATCTGTGTGTGTGTGTAAACAGATCCACAAATGTGTATAGCAATCTGTGTGTGCACATTTTGATCTGTGTGTGTGTGTAAACACATCCATAAATGCGTAAAAAAAATCTGTGCATGTGTATCCATGTGTCTGTGAAAATCGGGCCACTCGATTGGATGTGTTCTTACACGTGACTTTTGCCACAGTTCTGCCAGATTAGATCTGTAAATGCGTGCAGCGATTTGTGTGTGTGGAGACTTGTCTGTGTGCCTCCACCAGAGGGTGCAAGCACTTATGACATCGCTCATCGCTGTCGTTTTAAGCCTGGCTGGTCCCTCGAAGAGATCAAAATACACATTTGCAAATGCTTTTCTTACAATAATGGCCCCATAAATGTCCAAAAGACAAATGTCGGGCTGGAAAAGACAAGACAATTTTCCAAGTCAACGACGCAACAGTATGTCATTTATGCTGGACACACAGCATAAAAAACACACTGCTTTGTTTCCGCCCCTGAGACCATCCACCAATCACAGACGGGGACTGACAGTTTAATTTGCATGCATATCTATAAATGAGTCGTTACACTGGTCTACACATATTTAGAACATGTCTGCTTCAGAAATAACATGTGCTATTTATTACGGATTTTGGAGTGTAGAATTCAAATATGACAATAACAATGCCTACATGGCTACTGTTTCCAAGATATACAAGGTTTTACATTTTACGTCTACATAATTATATAGTGTTAACAGTAGAGTTTTCATGAAAATCATAATGTAACACTTTAAAAATTATCAAAAGGGTTATATATTAATCCTTAGTAGCACAGTAGTAGCATTTCTTACAGCCAATCAATAATTTCAAACATCTTCATTCTCCATGGCCCAAATTGAGTAAAGTTTGACCATCTTTATTTCAGAAGCATTTTGGCTGTAGACCAGTGTTATTGGAGCCAAAACCTCATTCGCTTTGTTAAATGCAAATTGCATATATGTACAGAGTCAGTGTTAATCTGTCTGTTTATTTTGCTTTTACAAAATAATCAAACAACGATATTTAATTGACGTGTGGCTACGGGGCCATTATTGTAGCAAAAGTATTTGCAAATTTAATGCAATCTGCATTTAATGAAACGAAAGGGGTTTTGGCTCAGATAACCGTTCCTTTTTTATACTGCATGCAAATTAAACTGTGTGAGTCCCCGTCTGTGATTGGTGGATGGCCTCAGGGGCGGAAACAATGCGGTGTGTTCTTTTTTTACACATTTGTGTATCTGTTTACACACACACACACACACACAGATCAAAATGTGCACACACAGATTTCTATACGCATTTGTGGATCTGTTTACACACACAGATCAAAATAGGCATTTGCAAATACTTTTGCTACAATAACGGCCCCATAGAGGTCTCCCATCCAAGTGCTAACCAGGCGCCACACTGCTTAGCTTCTGTTATTTGACAGGATCAGGCTTACGCAGAGCAAACAGCCTGCTCCAAAAAAAGTAATAAAATAAAATAGAATACAGAAATAAAACTGTTGCCATCACTCCATTTCATCTTAATTTTTGCACTTTATTTTGGTCTTGCCATTGATAGTTCATGGGCCAAGCACGTTTTTGGTCCAATCAACATAACAACACTTACAATCCAGCCTCAGTATATCATGGCCTCAACACATAAATGTATGATGGCCATTTCCGAGTGGCAGCTATAACCAGGTAGGCTTCAAAGAAGGATTACATAGGGCTCAACAAAAATGTTCCAATCATATTGAAAAATACATCACATAATTTGTCTGATCATAAAGATTCCATAAAGGTATAGTTTGGAATATCTACAACTGAATGTTAGGGAGTTATGTGGTTAAAAACTGCAAAAATTGAAGGAATGTACAAGCGTCAAAAATTAAAGTTGGTCCAGCTTTGGTACAAAGTGATGCAGATTATTGGTTGAGCTAATGGAGTTTTAAAAAGGGATAGTTTTAGTCATGAAGAGTTGGAGCTGCTGCGGCAGAAAAATAATTTTAAGCACAGTCATCAAAGAATGATGTGTGATCACCCTCATCTGTTTGGTTTGTTTGTTAGTTAGCAGGACTGCCCAAAACAAACAAACCATGAAACCTGAGCAAAGATCAATGCTCAGGATCAAAGATTAGTAATCAGGACATCAATGGTCATCTATGAGGTCAGGATCAATTGTCAGTGATGAGGAAGAAAGACGGGATTAAAAAAAAATCAGCAATCAGCATCAGTGGTCAGCAATCAAGATCAAAGATCAACACTCAGGATCAAAGATTAATCAAGATTTCAAAGGTCATCAATGAGGTCAGGATCAATAGTAAGTGAGGAGGAACATAGGTCAGCAAACAGGATGAAATGTCAGAAATCAGGATCAGTGTTCAGCATTCTGGATCAAAGAACAGGATAAAAAATCAGAATATCAAAGGCCATCAATGAGATCAACATAAGTGAGTGTAACCAATCATGTTTAGAGTTCATCAATCAGGATAAAAGATCAGTAGTCAAGATATGAAGGTCATAATTCAGTTCAGAGTCAGTGTTAATTTTGGCATTCAATTTTAATTGAGTTTTGGTGGTGTAATTACAAAGTTGGCCTCCGTGTGATCTATTTGTTTGTATATAAATCAGATCTCAGTCCATGTGGACAAGGCTGCATCTGTTTGGATAAACATCATTTGATTTACTGCAGCCAGCCTGGAATGGTGAGCGTGTCATTAGAAAACACAGCCCTCCTACAGGGGGCGATATCAAAGGCCCCCATTGGTGCAGCTGGATCCCTGCTGGGTCGACCACGTGTCAGTGCTGCCGTGCCGGGCTTCGGGCTGGTGAGCACAAAGAGCAACAGCAGGAGGAGGAAAGAACAGAGTGAAAATACTCACTGTCCTCCAAAGAGCTGCATGCCGAGCAGAGCAAAGACCACGATGAAGAGGAAGAGGAGGAAGAGCAAGCTGATGATGGACTTCATGGAGTTAAGGAGGGAAACCACAAGGTTCCTCAGAGAGTTCCAGTATCTGAGAGGACAGAGAAAACAGAAGGGGGAGGGGTCATTACCTTTATTAACTCATTATGGGTTTTTGACTTAGCTGCAGGTGGCAAAAATTAATAAAAATTAAAAAAAATAACATCTCTGCATTGTTATATGGCAAGCAGATTTTTTTTTGTTTAAATCACAAGAAAAAAAAGCTTACAGGACTGAAATTTAAATGTATACTTTACAATAATACAATAAAAGCCTGCAAAATGTCAACTTGTCTGCATGCACCATCTGTTATTTATCGACAGTTCGGTCACAGACGTTGACTCCAGTTTCCTCACATTCGTTCCTCATTTGTTTTGTTGTGCATTTTTCGATTTTTGAGACATATTGCTTTAAGTTTTCTGTCTTGACGCTTTGATGTCTTCCTTGGTCTACCAGTATGTTTGCCTTTAACAACCTTCTCATGTTGTTTGTATTTGGTCCAGAGTTTAGACACAGCTGACTGTGAACAACCAACATCTTTTGCAACATTGCGTGATGATTTACTCTCTTTTAAGAGTTTGATAATCCTCTCCTTTGTTTCAATTGACATCTCTCGTGTTGGAGCCATGATTCATGTCAGTCCACTTGGTGCAACAGCTCTTCAAGGTGTGATCACTCCTTTTTAGATGCAGACTAATGAGCAGATTTGATTTGATGCAGGTGTTAGTTTTGGGGATGAAAATTTACAGGGTGATTCCATAATTTTTTCCTCAGAATTGAGTGATCCCATATTTTTTTCCTCTGCTTGGTCTAAAAAAGTAACCGTTACTGACTGCCACAATCTTTTTTTCTTGATTTCTTATAGTGTTTCTTAAATCCAGAAAGTTGCCATTTGAAATTACTTTAGTTTGTGTCATTTCTGTGATCTGCTTTTTTTCTACAAAATTAAACAACTGAATGAACATCCTCCGAGGCCGGTGATTCCATAATTTTTTGCCAGGGGTTGTATTACTGCCAGGGTCATCAAATTCACAGGGAACATTCTTGGGACACAGACCTTGGACTAGTTCAAAGATGGCGAACCTTGACCTATTCTAAGGGGTCAAAAGGTCACACCCTTTCTACACACTCTTTCATTGATTGCATGCTCATACAACCGAGGGTTTTAGGATTGCATTATTTTTTTAATCTGTCAATTATTTATTTAATTTATTTATTTAGATATTTTTGTCACCTCAGTGTTTATTTTGGATCCACTGGGACTCTAATCTTTGTGATCATACTTCTGTATTTTTTGCTCTGAGAAACAGATTTTTTTACAGAATTATTATTAAAATCTATGTACACATGTTTTAAAACTCATTAGATCAGCGCTGAAAAAGATCTTATTCTACTCTGATACAGAGCTGAATTCAGGGGCACATCTAGGATTTTATTTATTTATTTATTTAGTTATTTTAATTCATTGATTGATTGCTTTCACTGGTAAGGGTTGGAATATTGATTGGGATCAGTGGTGCACCGAAAGCTTTTTTTTTTTTTTGTCATTTACATCAGATTTAGTGTAGCTGAAATGTAAAGTAGCAGAAAATAGAAACAGTCAAATACAGGCCACCTCAAATTTATTCTCAAACTAGCAGGGTACCCGGACGATGCCCAGGTGTGAGAGTTCGTAGACATTTGCAATCGGTTTGCCTCTGATAGACCAGGTTTGTATAGATAATATAATCCTGGATTTGACCATGCAATGGTTTGAGGGTAATAAATTTCAGTTTATTGAGTTCATTAATTATTATGCACTCTGGTCCATATGTATTTGGACACTGCAGACAGCCAGACATGCATACATTTGGCTTTTATATATAAGACACAGTCCTTGAGTAAATATACTAATTTTTCAAGTTACACTATTCTTCATTTTAGTTTCATGTTAGAGTGACGTCTTGCTGTTTTTCGTTTTCTCTTAGGTGAAGTAATATGACATGGAAACAATTTATAAGGAAGATTCTCAGTCTTCAGATTACTTCTGGTGAGCAGATGAGTGTCTTGTATGGGAGCAACCTGACGTGTGTGTGTGTGTGTGTGTGTGTGTGTGTGGTGTGTGTGGTGTGTGTGTGTGTGTGTGGTGTGTGTGTGTGTGTGTGTGTGTGTGTGTGTACACTCACTTTGTGACTTTGAATATCCTGAGCAATCGCAGGGCTCTCAACACACTGATACCAAAGGATGCTCCGGGTTTGATCATGTCCCAGATCACCTCAAAAATACTTCCAACAATTACCTGGAGAGGAAAGGATGAGGTCATCACCTTATTTTAAACAAGGCAAATAACAAATGTATTTAAAGCATATCAACTCAGCAGAACTGAGCATTAAAATCAAAGGTGAAGTCCAGTCTTTTCATAGTCTGAGAGTGTTTGTTCATGCGTCAGTGTGCAAAAACAAAATAACTTTAAAAAATTGCTGTATAGATTTTCTGGGAATATTGCTTGGGTGAGTGTCTCCTGAATAACTTTTGGAATGGATTAGTTTAAGGTCAAACACAGGCAAAAAACACATTTACCATAATCTGTTTGCTACCCATGTGGCTAGAGATTTGATCAAAAGCTCATATATACAGGTTCCTCACCACCTTGTCGCACAGCAGCCTGTGCTCCAGGTTCTTGAAATGGAGCAATATCTCCACCTGGTGGACATTTGCGATTAATATACTGGTACAATAGAATGACTATCGTTTTCATTTTATTAGTAAATGGCTGTTAGATTATGTTTCTGTGTGTGCGTGTGTGTGTGTGTATAAATAGAAAGTGTAATCCATTGGTATAAGTGCCTTAATGTGCAGGTTATACATCAGCCCTACGATGTAGTCATTTTCATAGTTTTGGTGAATATTTTGATTTCTCGGTAGAATGCAGCGATTGCAGGCTTTCTGATCACCTCATGTTCCTTGTCCTGTTTGTAAACCATTATTAAATAAGAATGCATCATAACAGAAGAACTTACCCCAAAATCAAAACAGTTAAAGGAGGAGTGGAAGTAGTTCCTGGCCCCGAGACCATACATCTTCAGCGTCATCTCCGTCAGAAACAGACCGAGGAACACAATCTCTGCCGTGTCTAAGGTCAAAGCCCCCAGAAGACAAACTCCAGCTTTACTGGCAAATCAGTGTGATCATTCTGGAGCCATGCGTATGTGTGCCTCTTACACAGGGACTTTGTGAGCCACTCCGGCTGGTCGTAGTGGACGATGGCCACACACATGGTGTTGAGACCCACCAGACACAGCACGATCCAGTAGAAGCTCTGTGCCTTCACCATGCGCCGGATAAAAAACGGATCCTCTTCTCTTTGCGGCGGAAGTAGCATGAGCTGTCTATTTTGTTGCTGCTTTTCACACTGGCTCGGCCAAATGGGGAACCAGGGGGCGCTGTGAACCATTTCCAGCAGAGGAGAGAGGAGAAAACCATTAGCGTGCATGAACTATATCTTCACCATCATCAGCCCTCAAGATCATCTTCACTGATGTTATACTGATCATCGTCATCGTCATCCATACGTCTACGGGCAACTGAACTTTGCCATATTACTCAAGACATGAAACATTTTAGAAACCTTCATATAATTATGCACAGATTTTGTCTCTGTCATTAAAGCTCTTTTGCTGAGTGTGATATGTAAATATGAAATGAATTGATTGATGTTAAACATTTATTTCTGGCCTTTTAAAATATTTTACACATTTTTATTTGAAGCATTGCTATAAATTTAAATGAATTTTTATGTTGATGTACAACAAGATATGTATTACAAATAGATCATCATCATTATTATTATTATTTATTATTACATTCCCTTGCAGTAAATTTTTAATACACCTGAACGCCAGTGATCCTCCAGTGATGTACAGTACTGTGCCAAAAATATTACAAAATCATATATTACAAAATTTTCATATATATATATATAAACTCCTAAACATCTGATATTATAAATAAAATTAAAAAAACAGGTAAAACTTGACCAGCTTCCCACATATGTCTATTTTTCCAAATGTGTTTTAGGTGATAAACTAATATAATTTAATTGGAATGCTATCCTGCAATATATATATATATATATATATATATATTATATATATATATATATATATATATATATATATATATATATATATATAAATTGGGTGGTATGCAATCAAATTTTAAGAATCACTGTATAATTTCCTCATGTACCAGGTACCACCTACAAAAAAGAAAAGCAACTGTCTTATTTTAATATGATTAGTGTATGCAAATAACTGATTCATTGCTTTAACACATGATTTATTTATTTATTTTTGTTTTACAAAATACTCAATTTTCATAGGATACCTAAAAGCTTTTCACTGTATTAAATATTTATTTGATTTATTGCAGTATTTCATGAAGACAAAAATTTCTGTCACTTTTGTTTGCTTGCGTTCGACTGGCTTTTGTCTTAATTTCTTTACAGCTGGAAAGTGAGACATTTGACTGTGCATTACATTTAATGTAATATACACTCAACAAAAATATAAACGCAGCACTTTTGGTTTTGCTCCCATTTTGTATGTATAAACTTTTTCCACATACACAATATCACCATTTCCCTCAAATATTGTTCACAAACCAGTCTAAATCTGTGATAGTGAGCACTTCTCCTTTGCTGAGATAATCCATCCCACCTCACAGGTGTGCCATATCAAGATGCTGATTAGACACCATGATTAGTGCACAGGTGTGCCTTAGACTGCCCACAATAAAAGGCCACTCTGAAAGGTGCAGTTTTATCACACAGCACAATGCCACAGATGTCACAAGATTTGAGGGAGCGTGCAGTTGCCATGCTGACAGCAGGAATGTCAACCAGAGCTGTTGCTCGTGTATTGAATGTTCATTTCTCTACCATAAGCCGTCTCCAAAGGCGTTTCAGAGAATTTGGCAGTACATCCAACCAGCCTCACAACCGCAGACCACATGTAACCACACCAGCCCAGGACCTCCACATCCAACATGTTCACCTCCAAGATCGTCTGAGACCAGCCACTCGGACAGCTGCTGAAACAATCGGTTTGCATAACCAAAGAATTTCTGCACAAACTGTCAGAAACCGTCTCAGGGAAGCTCATCTGCATGTTCGTCGTCCTCATCGGGGTCTCGACCTGACTCCAGTTCGTCGACTTGAGTGGGCAAATGCTCACATTCGCTGGCGTTTGGCACGTTGGAGAGGTGTTCTCTTCACGGATGAATCCCGGCACGTTGGAGAGGTGTTCTCTTCACAGATGAATCCCGGCACGTTGGAGAGGTGTTCTCTTCACAGATGAATCCCGGTTCACACTGTCCAGGGAAGATGGCAGACAGCGTGTGTGGCGTTGTGTGGGTGAGCGGTTTTCTGATGTCAGTGTTGGATCGAGTGGCCCATGGTGGCGGTGGGGTTATGATATGGGCAGGCGTCTGTTATGGACGAAGAACACAGGTGCATTTTATTGAAGGCATTTTGAATGCACAGAGATACCGTGACAAGATCCTGAGGCCCATTGTTGTGACATACATCCAAGAACACCTCATGTTGCAGCAGGATAATGCACGGCCCCATGTTGCAAGGATCTGTACACAATTCTTGGAAGCTGAAAATGTCCCAGTTCTTGCATGGCCGGCATACTCACCGGACATGTCACCCATTGAGCATGTTTGGGATGCTCTGGACCGGCGTATACGACAGCATGTACCAGTTCCTGCTAATATCCAGCAACTTCGCACAGCCATTGAAGAGGAGTGGACCAACATTCCACAGGCTACAATTGACAACGTGATCAACTCTATGCGAAGGAGATGTGTTGCACTGCATGAGGCAAATGGTGGGCACACCAGATACTGACTGGTATCCCCCCCCCCCCCCAATAAAACAAAACTGCACCTTTCAGAGTGGCCTTTTATTGTGGGCAGTCTAAGGCACACCTGTGCACTAATCATGGTGTCTAATCAGCATCTTGGTATGGCACACCTGTGAGGTGGGATGGATTATCTCAGCAAAGGAGAAGTGCTCACTATCACAGATTTAGACTGGTTTGTGAACAATTTCAAACATGCTGGAAGAAATTTTCTTCTGTCAATTTAACAGTTTTATTAAGGACCCCTTCACACATAACACGATTGAAGCCAACTAGCGCATGAAGGAGGAATTGCATGTCATGTCAATTGCATCTGCCTCCAACGCCTCATACACGTGTCACTCCAATTATTTGCACACACCAGCGCCTGAAAGGCAGAGTGTGCTCTGTGAGAGCCCATTTGATCCCTCTCGCAGCAGGTGTCGGCCAAATTCCAGGTGACATACATGAACATCCAACACCGCTCGCTTGGCAATTAGAAAATGTGGAGCCATTCGCGCTGTCAGCACGAAAACAGTGATCATTTTCGAGCTGGATGTGAAATTTTTAAGTTATTCTTTATGTTTTTATCTGACTGTGAAGCACTTTGGTCACCCTCTAGGCTGTGGAAAGGCCTATATTAATAAACTTTGATTGATTGATTTGTCTAAGTGCCCCCATGACTGTGGTGTTGCAACAAGCAACACACATTTGGCGTGTATGTGTATCACACATGTGCAAGATTGTCGCCCCCCGAAACACATGTGGCGCACGTGTTTTGTGGCGTGTGGGGGGGGAGCACACTTGCATAAAATGCTGATATGTATTAACAGACATGATCACATGGGGGCCAGACAGCCACATCTGAGCACACACAGCCGCGCTGCAGCAGCCGCACACAGTGCACGTCGGCAGGCTGTTCCATGTAAAATGGACCATCAGATCACGCAATCTGAATGTCACACATGTCCGGCAGAACACGCACGCTGAAGGACTATGACAATATGACAAGCCAACAACGCCACAGAATACGTCACTTTCAGTCACATATCACCAAAAATACACCATAACAAACAACGTTTTGTCAATTATTACAGTGCTTTTTTCTCTTCTTTTTTTAAAAACACGTTCATCTCCTTGTTGATTTGAAGTATTTTACACTACTATTATAACAGTGATTGTAGCACAGTGGCAAAGCTCCCGTCTGGTAATCTGGTGATATCTGGTAATTGATATCATCCCAGCAGCGTGATGTGGTGCATCACGTTCCAGCTGCTCCCACCATCGTCGATGTGTCGTGCACACCTGTGCGATTGTGCATTCCTCATGACAGCAGGTAGATGTGGTTTCCCATTTCGTGTTTGGTTCACAGATTTTCTTCTGGTTTCTGCATCTTTCATGTTATGTGTGAAGGGGCTCTAAGGAAAGTTAATTATCCCCTTGATCATACATTAGAATGGTCTGGAGAAACAGCTTAAGGTCTCAATCTCCAGCCTTGATTCTTACAATGAAGCATCGACATAGAAAGCAACTCATGAAGCCAGCTGGTCACATTAACCATTTTTATGCTGAGCTGATCATCCATAGTATTTTATACTAGTTGGTAAAAATGAGTTCCCATATACAACTTTGACATAACAGCCATACCTGAACTACTCAACATTATGATGGTCTCTACTAAGAAAAATTAAAAATTAAAATCCCATCTTTATTCAGCCACAACAGACGGCAACATTACTGAAAGACTGCACACTGAGCACCATTACAAGCACAAACCAGAGTACAATTCACCCTGTTGTCATGTTAACTCTTGGAAGTATAGTAATTTGCCTCTATAGTTGCGACCTGGAAGTTCTACTTTTTTCCCCCAAGACCTGAAGCAAACTGACAAAGCAGAAAGGCGACACTTTTTTGGATTTAGTCATTCAGAAATTTCTTTAAAGGTGGAACAAGGTACCAAATGAAATCACAGCAGGGCTGTGCCCCTCTACTTTCATGAAGCTCTTAAAAATCAAGCTCTTCTGAGAGTACCTCTTCTCATAACACCTGTAACAACCCTAATGTGCCTAACATACACTTATCATGTACTTCTTTTTCTCTCATTGCTTCTCAAAGTTCAGTCTCTGGTAATTGCTTACATTTTTGCACAACCATCATCATTTCACACACACACATATACATACATACATATATATATATATATATATATATTATATATATATATATATATATATATATATATATATATATATATATATATATATATAAATGGCTGAGTGGATCCTTGTCACTTGATTGGTGCTTTGTATGTCACGTGACATGGATTATTCATTCCATTTGTGTTGCGTTGCATTTAGAGTGCAAATATGGTTCCATTTACCGTGCAAATTTGGTTCCATACATTTTTGAAACCCTGTGAACCCCGCACTCACTAGTGGGGGCGGTGTTTAGCTAAACATGGTGTTATGTGTCGGACGCAGCCCGGAGAACCGACCAGCGTTTGAAGGACCCAGTATGAAATAAGCAGAGCACGGTACAAAGGATAACAGAGTTTAATAAACATAACAGTGATGTGAAAAATATAAAAGTGCACAGTCTGGCGTGGTGGATTGCGGTGCGCTCCCAGCAGCGCTAACGGTCTGGAGCCAGAACCAGTTCGGACCCAAGGACCCCGCGACACCCCCAGGTGGCCGCGACAAACCGAGTCTGTGAAAGAAGAAATCATTATGTGAGTCCACACTCAACACACAGAGAGACCACTCAAAGGTGTACAAACAGCAAACACTTCCTGGCTTAATTGCAAATCAGCTTCCCACCCTGCAGGCATAGAACACCCTGTTCACAAAACTCCACTGCAGTGGAAGCTGATTTAAACGACCAACATACAGCTCAATATAATAAGGTGTGAGGGACACCACATTTACTGACTGTATAAATGTTAGTCACAAAATCTAACGTACCTCAGGAAGTGTGCTGACGAGTGTGAGACCTCACCCCCTCCTCTTTCACAGACCATGCATCAAACTTGGACGTTCTCTGCATTCACTGATGATGAGATGGCTCTAGAGATGACGATCTCACCCGTCTGGTCACAAGGTCGAGTCTCTGGCAAATACACACTGTGTACTCCAGACTTAAATGCTACCATGTTCCAATCCATGTAGATGCACCACAGCTGTGAGTCCTGACGAGCTGCACGTGATCAGCCTCAGGTGATCAGGGTGAGGTCCTGATAAGCTCAGCTACACAGCCACTCAGTCCCAAATGCGCACCACCTGGGAGGAAAACCAAAAGACAAACAAAAGACACACAAAAGCCAGCCAGGCACGCCAGCCACAACACATGGCGGAGTTTGTTTTGCTGACGAACGACGAGTTCAACAAGCTAATTGACGGTGCTAATTCTTCTAACACACACACACACACCACACACACACACACACACACACACACACACTCAAAAAACCCAAATCTGTTACGCCATAAGCCATCTGGAGGCATAAAGAGCTGTTAGGATGAAAACCTGGACAAGTTTCTGGACTGGAATTTTTCGCTGGACTGAGGAAGTACACAGGGTTTTTTTTTTTTTAATCACAGACTACATTGTCAGAATTATTTTTGAACTCTCTAACTGTTTTCCATTTTTACTGTGAACAGTTTTGGACTCCTATTTAAAGTTCATGTTGGACTGTTGATGTCAAAGCACCAGTGACGCACACCAAAATGTAAGTCCCTTTTCTGTTGTTTATAAATTAATATAATATCAAATGACAAGGATCGATTTTAGCTCTTATATAAAACAAATGAATGTTTTTACGTTCTTTCAATGGAACGGCGGCTGCAGCTGTTGTTCAGTGCTGTTTACTTGCAACTCACAGCTGGAGAACACATATCGTGCCATGACCACCAGCACCTCCCAACACCCAACACCGCAATGCACATGTGCCAGCATGCTGTACTCACACGGTATTAAATAAAAACACAACACCTTTGCAATGCGGTTAGCAGCGCGCGCGTCAGTGCGCAAATCATCAGCCAGGCTGCCCCATGTGAAGATATCCGTCTAATTATGTGAACGCACAGCTGCCGATAAAAATGTCACGTCCACCACGTGAGTTATGGTTCACATGATGCGGTGTCCTTCGGCACGCTGCGCGCTGGACAGCTGGACACGCGGAGCCACTGATGTGTCCATGATATGAGCATTCAATCATGTCAGTTCTTTTCTTTCTTGTTTATGTCCATGGTTCATGTGCAGAAGATCAGAAGATGATACTTGTATTGTCCACTGTTTATGAGGAACTAATTATTAAATATGTGGTGTTTTTTGGTGTGATTTTTTTTGTTGTTGTTGTTGTTTACTGTGAGAACAGAATCATTACCAGTAACATGATTGTCTTACATTTAAACAGTACATTCATTGTTCTTATAATGTTCTGTGCTCTCTCATTATTTTGTCCTTAAACATTTTCGTTGTTTTGTGCACATATGTCCAGCATCTAATTGCTCCGCTGCTGTGTGAGTGCGATGTGGTAGTACACCTCCTATGTGCTTGCACTGTGTTCGTGCACGCACACACAAGCATGCACAAAACCGTCGCCGCGGGATCATTCACGCCTGTTCGATCTTGTGTCCCTCCCGACAGCAGGTGGAATTTTTTGTGGTTCCCCAATTCGTTTTTTGTTTTAATTTGTTTGTGTTTTTGTCCTTTTTCAGACGGTTTCTGCTTCTTTCTCCCAACTTTGTGTTATGTGTGAAGGGGCCCTAAGGTGTGTCACTCAAAGTGGCACGATGTGAGAAGCAATTTCCAGTCTGGCATTGTGATGTCCAGTATAAAGTTTAAGGAGGATGATTAACAACTGAAAATTTTCCATCTTTTGTTAAAAAGAAATCTGAGAACATGCCATTCTAATCTGAGAAATGACACAAAACAGATGTTTTTATTGCAGAAGGAGAGCTTTTATCATAAAAAGTCACTGTGCAAACAGAATGCATGCAAATGTGAAAGATGACCTTCCAGTGAAGGCGGACAAAAACATCCAAACCTTACCAACAGAAGAAATGTCTGTGAAAGCATCCTCGCCCTCCTCAGCACCGATCAAGTCATTTTTACCTTTTCTGGATTTGCCTCGTTTCAGGACTGCAAAGAGGCAAAAAACGCATGAGAGTGAAATCAACTGTGCATAAACCATGTGGCATCATCGTTTCCTCTCATATCAATACGTCAATTTAAAAAGGTCAATTAGTGGAACATGCAAGAAAAACAAATTACATTTTCAATCAAACCCCCGCACTACTGCAGGATTTATCTCTGTGGATTACATAAACATTCATATGAGTTTATACAAGACAAAGTGATGGAGAGAGCTAATTGGAATCCATGAATAGCAGCCATTAATCAGGTTTCCAGGTTTGAATGATGCCAGCCTTGATAAGAAAAACTGTTCATGCCACATGAATGTAATCGCCACAGGACCTCCCTTGATACTGGCAGAGTGGCAGAATCATTCTTGATGTCGACAACCCTTTGTGTCGGCACAAATCACTGTTGCCGAGATGCAGAGACTCTGCATTGGAAGTTGAATAAGTTGAGAAATGAAGAAAAATTCCTTTAGTGAATGTTTGCAAAAGATAGAAAATCAAAACATTAGAAACTGCATTTTTAAACTGACTTTGTGAACCCTAATTGTTTTGTTGAGTTTTTACAAGGAAAATTTCATCACTTTGTCATAAACATTTTACAAAAGCGGTTGATAAATGATACATTTTGAAAACTCTTTTGATTTTTGTCCAATAAGCAGCTGAAAAGAAGAAATGGACATTTTCTGCCTTATCAAAATGATTTTCCTACAGCTCTGACATTTATGCTCCTTTTGGAACGAATTGAGAAAATGAGGCTTCTGGGTGTTTCTGAGCATTTATTTGTTTACTGATGCGTGATTCTGTGTTTGTGTTGCTGATTTTACCTTCACAAATTGATTCAGAGCATAAATCTCACTAATTAAACTTTCCCTTCACACCAGAAATGCAAAACGGCTGCTCTTGCCAGAAATCCCACCGGCTGGGATTCAGGTACCACTCCAAACAATCACCATGGTAACCGCATCATTTTGTTTCCACTGTGCTTCCTCTCACAGTGAGACGGGGAAAACTCAGGAGTCTTGAAGGTGCTTATTTAATAGGCTATCAGGTGAAGCACAAAAGGAAGTCTTGTTGAAAATAACAAAATAACTTTGGCAATGAAAAAAAAACACTAAATAATTCAGCTGATGCAATATTTAATTCTTTTTTGAAAAGCTTTGCTAATGCTAAGCAGTTTGTGGAGATTAGAGAGGATGAACACATGTGAATAGGATGAGGCTCTCAGTGCAGTGATCGGCTGGGATGACAACCACGATCATGGCCAATGGGAATTCTGCCAAGAAGCCGACATATTCCTGTGGGAATACATATTTCCACACTGGGAATCAGCACCAAGGACAGTGCCTGTGATTACACCAAGTGGCTGAAGTTAATATACACTCAACAAAAATATAAACGCAACACTTTTGGTTTTGCTCCCATTTTGTGTGAGATGAACTCAAAGATCTAAAACTTTTTCCACATACACAATATCACCATTTCCCTCAAATATTGTTCACAAACCAGTCTAAATCTGTGATAGTGAGCACTTCTCCTTTGCTGAGATAATCCATCCCACCTCACAGGTGTGCCATACCAAGATGCTGATTAGACACCATGATTAGTGCACAGGTGTGCCTTAGACTGCCCACAATAAAAGGCCACTCTGAAAGGTGCAGTTTTATTACACAGCACAATGCCACAGATGTCGCAAGATTTGAGGGAGTGTGCAATTGGCATGCCGACAGCAGGAATGTCAACCAGAGCTGTTGCTCGTGTATTGAATGTTCATTTCTCTACCATAAGCCGTCTCCAAAGGCGTTTCAGAGAATTTGGCAGTACATCCAACCAGCCTCACAACTGCAGACCACGTGAAACCACACCAGCCAGGACCTCACATCCAGCATCTTCACCTCCAAGATCGTCTGAGACCAGCCACTCGGACAGCTGCTGAAACAATCGGTTTGCATAACCAAAGAATTTCTGCACAAACTGTCAGACACCGTCTCAGGGAAGCTCATCTGCATGCTCGTCCTCATCGAGGTCTCGACCTGACTCCAGTTCGTCGTCGTAACCGACTTGAGTGGGCAAATGCTCACATTCGCTGGCGTTTGGCACATTGGAGAGGTGTTCTCTTCACGGATGAATCCCGGTTCACACTGTTCAGGGCAGATGGCAGACAGCGTGTGTGTGTGTGTGTGGGTGAGCGGTTTTCTGATGTCAATGTTGTGGATCGAGTGGCCCATGGTGGCGGTGGGGTTATGGTATGGGCAGGTGTCTGTTATGGACGAAGAACACAGGTGCATTTTATTGATGGCATACTGAATGCACAGAGATACCGTGACGAGATCCTGAGTCCCATTGTTGTGCCATACATCCAAGAACATCACCTCATGTTGCAGCAGGATAATGCACGGCCCCATATTGCAAGGATCTGTACCCAATTCTTGGAAGCTGAAAATGTCCCAGTTCTTGCATGGCCGGCATACTCACCGGACATGTCACCCTTTGAGCATGTTTGGGATGCTCTGGACCGGCGTATACGACAGCGTGTACCAGTTCCTGCCAATATCCAGCAACTTCGCACAGCCATTGAAGAGGAGTGGACCAACATTCCACAGGCCACAATTGACAACCTGATCAACTCTATGCGAAGGAGATGTGTTGCACTGCATGAGGCAAATGGTGGTCACACCAGATACTGACTGGTATCCCCCCCCAATAAAACAAAACTGCACCTTTCTGAGTGGCCTTTTATTGTGGGCAGTCTAAGGCACACCTGTGCACTAATCATGGTGTCTAATCAGCATCTTGGTATGGCACACCTGTGAGGTGAGATGGATTATCTCAGCAGAGGAGAAGTGCTCACTATCACAGATTTAGACTGGTTTGTGAACAATATTTGAGGGAAATGGTGATATTGTGTATGTGGAAAAAGTTTTAGATCTTTGAGTTCATCTCATACAAAATGGGAGCAAAACCAAAAGTGTTGCGTTTATATGCATTGTTCTTCAGATATTGTGTATTAAACTACAAACCCTCTCTGTGAATGAACTTCCGTGTTTGTACTGATAATCCAAAGAGTATTTTCCAAGCATCATCACAAATTGTTTTCATCTATACTTGAAAAGAATGAAGATAAAATTAAGCAGCTCCTTGTTAATTTGTGTGGTTATTGCTCATAAAATAATAATAATAATTATTACTATTTGTTTGTTTCATGTGCCCCAGGGTTGTGGTCAGCACAGCAGATCTGGTACAGTTTTACATGAGATTCCAGATCAACATGCAAATCAGTGTCCGATCCTGAACAAAGGAGCAGAAGCCAAAATACTTACTTACTGGTATCAAGGTACAGTGCATCCGGAAAGTATTCACAGTTTCATTTTTTCACTTTTTTTTTTTTTTTACACTGAACAAAAATCTAAACGCAACACTTTTGTTTTTGCTTCCATTTTTCACGAGCTGAACTCAAATATCTAAGATATTTTCTATATACAGAAAAGTCCTGTTTCTCTCAAATATTGTTCAAGAATCTGTCTAAATCTGTTAGTGAGCACTTCATCTTTGCTAAGATTATCTATCCCTCCTCACAGGTGTGAGATAAAGATGCTGATTATACAGCATGATTATTGCACAGGTGTGCCTCAGGCTGGCCACAATAAAAGGCCACCCTGAAATGTTCAGTTTTATCACAAAGCACAAAGTTACAGGTGTCTCAAGTTTTCAGGGAGGGTGCAACTGGCATGCTGACTGCAGGAATGTTCTCCAGAGCTGTTGCCTGAGAATTGAATGTTCTCTACCATAAGCTGTCTCCAAAGGTGTTTCAGGGAATGTGGCAGTACATCAAACCGGCCTCACAACCGCAGTCCATGTGTAACCATACCACCCCAAAACCTCCACATCCAGCATGTTCACCTTCAAGATCATCTGAGACCAGCCACCCAGACAGCTGCTGCAACAATCAATTTGCAGAACCAAATAATTTCTGCACAAACTGTCAGAAACCATCTCAGGGAAGCTCATCTGCCTGCTAGCTGTCCTCATTGGGGTCTCGGCCTGACTGCAGTTCTTCGTCGTGAGTGGGCAAATGCTTACATTCAATGGCGTCTGGCTGCTGATCAACTCTATGCAAAGGAGATGTGCTACAGTGTGTGAGGCAAATGGTGGTCATGCCAGATACTGACTGGTTTTCTGACCTCCCGACTCCCCCAATAAAGCAAAACTGTACATTTCAGGGTGGCCTTTTATTGTAGCCAGCCTAAGGCACACCTGTGCAATAATCATGCTGTCTAATCACCATCTTGATATGTCACACCTGTGAGGTGGGATGGATTATCTTGGTAAAGCAGAAGTGCTCAGTAACTCAGATTTAGACAGATTTGTGAACACTATTTGAGAGAAATAGGTCTTTTTTCTATATAGAAAATGTGTTAGATCTTTGAGTTCAGCTCATGAAAAATGGAAGCAAAAACAAAAGTGTTGCATTTATATTTTTGTTCAGTTGATCTTCCAGCCCTATTCCAAAATGGATGGAATTCATTTTTTCCTCAAAATTCTACACACAATACCCCATAATAACAAAATGAAATAAGTTTTTTTTTTTGATTTTTGAAAATCTATTAAAAATTACAAAAAAAAAAAAAAACTATCACATGTACATTATTGTTCACAGCGTTTGCTATGAAGCTCAAAATTGAGCTCAGATGCATCCAGTTTTGGACATTATTTGGAAAGGCACACACCTGTCTACATATACGTTCCCACAGTTGACAGTGCATGTGAGAGCACAAACCAAACATGAAGTCAAAGGTATTGTCTGTAGACCTTTGAGACACAATTGTCGCGGGGCACAAATGTGGGGAAGCATACAGACACATTTATGCTGCTTTGAAGGTCCCAATGAGCACAGTGGCCTCCATCAGGGAGGTCTTAGTCAGGACTTTAGTCAGGGAGGTGACCAAGAACCTGATGGTCACTCTGCTGTGGGGATGTTTTTCAGTGGCAGGAACTGGGAGATTAGTCAGGATGAGGGAAAGATGAATGCAGCAATGTACAGAGACAACCTGGATGACAACCTGCTCCAGAGTGCTCTTGCCAAGTGCCAAGCTTGTGGCATCATATTCAAGAAGACCTGAGGCAGAAATTGCTGCCAAAGATGCATCAACAAAGTATTGAGCAAAGGGTGTGAATACTCATGTACATGTGATTTCTTAGGTTTTTATTTTTAATAAATTTGAAAAAAAAACCTTTTTTAATGTCATTATGGGGTGTTGTGAGTAGAAATTTGAGGGAATAAATGAATTTCCTCCAATTTAGACTTAGGCTGTAACATGACAAAATGTGGATAAAGTACTGCGAATACTTTCTGGATGCAGTGTATCTGAACTGCCTTTGTTTTGCAGAATTTCTTTTGCCTTTAAGGATTCAAAATTTTGAACTGGACTCAAAGCAGACCTGTGGAAAGTCAGGTAATGCAGAAATTAATTAAATTTTTTCCCTTTATGTCTGTGGTACATGGCCTATGGAGGGTCAAGAGACAGTGCAGGTTTTCCATGGAGGGAAGGAGCTTGTCAGTAAAACCACCTGCATGTAGATGATCAGATGCAAGAAAAACCTGCATCATCATCTTCCTTCATGGAACACGGCTAACTTCCGTGGTCCAAGAACCTCCTCTTTGGACTTCCCCTGTACCCATTTAAATGGCTTTTCCATCCAGAAAAATGAACTGTGAACAAGAGAATGAGCCCTGAAAGAGAACTGATGATAAACTGACTGAAATCTGAAAAGTCTGACTCAAAAACAGCAGGAAAAGATGAAACACTAGTTTTACAATGCCTTAGTTTTCACTATCTTCACAGCTCTCACTCTGTATCTTACCACATAATTTCAATTTTCTACTCAAATGATTATCACAAACCGCATGAGTACATCTGATGATGCCCGTATTTACTCAGGTGCACTGAGATCTCAGCCAATAAAATAACAAACAGGACCTGGCTCAATTAAATTAGGTTTTTACCCAAATTCACGCTGGTCCTCAATCAAGTCCAATTTCTGGGAAACTGGGTCGACCCATAAAGATCCCTGCTATATTCTGTAGAATAATTACATTAGCACAGCATATTTAATGTCCATTAAATGAGAATTTAATGGGTGAATTTAGCATGAACCTTTGATTTCCATTTTTATTTTTGTTAATTTGTTATCTCTATGGGCAGCATGGTGGATTAGTGGTTGGCACTATTGCCTCACAGCAAGAAGGTCATGGGATCGATTCCTAACTGCAGCCTTTCTGTGTGGAGTTTGCATGTTCTGCCTGTGTTTCTGTGGGTTCAGTCTGGGTGCTCCAGCTTCCTCTCACTTGCAAAGACATGCAGGTTAGTGATTTAGTGACTCTAAATTGACTGTAGGTGTGTGAATGTCTTTGTCTGTCTGTGCCGCTGTGACAGACAGCTGTCCTGTCCAGGGTGTACCCCACCTCATGCCCTATGACTGCTGGGACCCTATGCGACCCTTAATTGGAGCAAGCAATATATATTAGGGTGGTCCTCTACAGTATATCAAAACAAAAAAAAATGTGACTTTCTTTAAGGTGCTTCCTGACAAAATTGTTCATCTTGAGAAAACATTTTGTGCAAAATCTTATTTTGTATGACTATTAACCACTGCCACACGTGGGGTGGAAACTGCAATAGTTGAGTATATTAGTGCAAACCAGCAATAGTAATGTACCTGTTCACAAATGAAATACAAATTGAAACAACAATCCTTTCTCCTTTAACTGCATACAGGAAACATAATAAATTATTACATGTCCTTGTTAGGGTTGGGCATCGAGAACCAGTTCTTTTCGGGTATCGTTAAGAAATTATTTGATCCAATGATATCAATAGTCTTTCTGGTTAACGATTCCCTTCATCCTTCAGAGTGGCCATTGTTTTTGAGTGTGTTTGTCAAGGAAAATGATCATTTTCAGTGGCTCTGTAATCAACCACTTCTGCAGCGCGACTCCACTTTGAAGCGTGAACCAATGAAGCATTGCGTCGATCCGCTGGCTCATTTGTTCTTTGTTTTATTTCACTTTATCTTAATTTTTCCTTGCTAAAACCTACAGAGCATATGTCTGTGAGCAAATTTACCTTTTTATGTTAAACCGTGTGCATGTGTCCTGTTATTTTAATCTGCCAATTCCTTGACTTTATTTCCACAAACAGCCTGAGACACTTTGACTTAAAATCATTTTTGCCTCCACATGAGCTTATTACCACTGGGACCACTTTGGACTTTACCTTCCACATCTGCTCCAGGCGCTCCTTCATATTATATATATATATATTATATATATATATATATATCTATATATATAATATATATATATATAATATAATATATATTATATATAAGTCCCTAAAAAACCCCCAAGAATTTTCCTGAGAGTTTGTACTTTTGCTGTCATTTCATCTATTTTAGATGCCTTGCAGTGTTTGAGCAAAAGTTCAAAATTTTAAAAAAATAAATAATTTATGAAAGTGAAGAAAGCAGAAAATTTCCAAACAGTAATAAACTATTTAATTTAAATGACAAACAAAAGCTTTAAATTTTTGGTAGTTTCAGAACAACAGTGTCAAAAACAGAACCAGAAGATGTACATGATGATGCTAAACGGTTCTGTTTGTAATATGTTTGCATGGATAAATACACATTCATGCAGATGATGGATACTTTTTAAAACGTTTTTCACTGGGGGTTCTGATTCCTCTTGTACCAAGTAGCATCCAGTGGAGATTTCTCCTCACAGCGATCTCGTCCTCCTCCTCAGCAGAACCTCCTCTGCAGTAGGACGGCACACAGACAGGAAGGAGGTCACTCTGACAATTCATTGCTCTCTGTGTTTCACAGCTGACACTAACCGGCTTTGCAGATCCACTCCAGGTAGCCGGTGAGCTCACGTTCTATGCTGCTGCCGGCGAAGCTTCAAGAACTCCTGCCTTTTCTCCACACGCTCCCGCTCTTTGGCAAATTCTCTGTGGGAATTTAAAATACAGTCAATATGACAAGAAAACTGACAATTTGCACCTAAGCTTAAATGGTTATTTTAATGTTTGGATTTCACACACTGATAATGCTCCTTGTCATTTTTTGAGGAGAAGCTGGAATTTTCAATTATGAAATAGAATAAAGACAATGTATATATATCTTATATATATATATATATATATATATATATATATTTATGAAATGGTAAAGCCACAGTGTGTAGGATTAAATGTCATGTATAGTGGTGAGGTTACAGGTTGCATTATGTCATTGGCAGTTATGATTTGGTTTTCCTTTATTTGTGCCTTTTTGGGAATGACTATTCTTTTTCTTAGTGTTCCAGCCATGCTGCAAAATCCAAACAGGGGAATAAGTATATTCCCTTTGGGCTACTGTATCACCATGGCAGTGCAACACGGTGGCCACCATGTGGCGACCCGCTTGCATGTAGATGTGAAGCAGCCATTCTGAACTTAACGTGCTCAGTGTATTTCTTAATAAAAACATATTGAGCATGTTTACATTACCATAATTAATCCAATAACTGGGAGGTAACCAGATAGCTGTTTATAATCTGATCTGATGCTTTTACCTGCACTTTAGTAATGTGATATCGGAAAACCTGATTTACATGATTTCAGTTTCACTGGCTGGATGTCTTTGGAAGTGGAGAAAGGACAAAGGGCAGCTCAAAGAAAAACAAAGCTCTCTCTCTCTCAATGAGGAGGTGTGCAAAGTTGATGTCCTCTCACACGAACAGTGAGGGAAATATGACGTCATGTTTTTAGACCATGACAAACTCCACTCAAACTCCAACACATATGTCTGTAAACTGCATTGACTGCCAAGAAATTTGCTCTTTAGAATGCAGAAAGAAACAACACACAAGGGATGTTGAAGCAGCCTTATGCGTCCTGGCAATTTTTTGTTTAGGCACACAATGGAGTCTCAGAACATTGTGATCCTGGTGAAAGATGGTACGGGGCCAATGATGAGAGCAGTGCATCCCACTACACCTCTGGAAATGAGTGGAAATTGAATTTGCACATGCACAAAATGTAAAAGAAAAAAAAAATCAGATTAATGTATACATGTATCGAAGAAATCAGTATTGGGGACACATTCAGGTGTGCTAACTGATTTCTCCTAAATCCGATAACGATCACTGTCGAATAAAGCATATCTTGATTTTGATGTTTACATGACTATATAATAATCAGATAAGTCCAGTAACCAGATAACAATCGGGTTTTTAAGTGTGCATTTAAACGGAGCCAATGATTCATTGTTACAGGTAATTCTACACAAAAAACAGATAGTTATTAATGGTATATTTCCTACACACTTCATTGTAAAGGAATGAAAGCAAGCGGCCTCTACATTTCCATACAGTATCTGCTTACAAACTTCACAATTTTCAGTTTGTGTTTCATGTCGACCCACCCTGATAAGACACCGAGAACCAGGTTAAGCATGAAGAAAGAGCCGATGATGATGAGAGGGATGAAGCTAATAGCCAGTTCCAGCTGTTTCCTGCACATCATTAGTCTGCAACACAAAAAATAAAATAAAAAATTTAAATAATATAACAACATTTATCATAAATGTATCAGTATAAATGCACATAAACAAACAGCAGCTGGTGTTGCTGAAACTGCAAATAAAGTAATTAATGTAAATCGGTTATATGATCTATGCACTTATTTGTGGCAGAAAAGTGTGAATGCTGGTATGAAATGTTTAACTACATAAACAAAGCTCGAAAGTGGTGGTGTGCAAAAGATGATGATAATAAATGTATTATATAACATTTAGTCCAGAATTGTTTCAACGAAAGTGCTTTAATATCAGCAATAACATACACCAGAAAAAGCCATTTCAGCCAGCTGTGATAAGTTATAAAAGCCATTATAACACACAATAAAACATAAAATGTGTGGACATAATTTAAAAATATAGCCCATTGAACACGTAACCCCAAAGTTAGATGAAACTAAATCTTGTCCAAAGGATAACTTGCTGTAGATCCTTATGATGTCATAAAGTAAAATATTAACATACAAAGAAAATTTTCTCACAATTAAATCAAGTGTCATCAGGAGATGGCATATCCCTCCGGTCTCACAAATCAGTAATACAAAGTCTTGCGGGATCACCCAAGTACTCTCTTATGCTAAATATGAATGAAATTGTTTAACTAGTCTTGAGATATTGCGCTAACAAGGGTGGCAGTAACAATATTTTGAATAATGATTAATATGTCACTGTGACCTTAAAATTGACCCCAAGGTCATCACAGTTGACTGTGTCGGGGGATCACCCAAGTACACCCTTATGCTAAATATGAATGAAATTGGTCAACTGGTTCTTGAGTTATCTCAAGAACAAGGGTGGCAATCACAATATCTTGAATATTTCACTGTGACCTTGAAATTTACCCAAAGGTCATCACAATCGACTGGTGTTGGAAGATTGTTTCAAGTACCACCCTTATGCTAAATATGAATGAAATTGGTCAACTGGTTTTTAAGATATCTCGCTAACAAGTGAAAATGGACGTACGGACAGGTATGCTGGTCGCTATATCCCCGTTTTTTCTCTTCTGTATTTCATACTGGGGCATGAAAGGAAGAAAATTATTTTAATGAACTTTATCTTGACCTTCTGTCTTCACAATTTTGGGCTTGCTGGTGGAAGTAAAAACATGTAGATGAAATATTTCTTTTCTTCACATTGCCTCTGGACACAACTGCAAACAATTATTCTTTAATAACTTTGCTAATGAGAAAAAGTTTTACATACTTCTCTGGTTTAAAAATGTATTATTCTGTTGCTTGTGTTTTTTGTTTTAAAAGTAATTTGAAAAGTTTCTTCCATCTTGGCGAGCTCTCTACACGAGTCCGGTAAAAGACAAAAACCTCAGCGGCCCTATCAGGAAAAACAGCTGCTCAATTAGACATCAAATGCAGCTCAGACAAACCATTTATGAACATGTCTGACAATTCAATGTCGCCAGCTGTTTCACAGCCACAGTTTTCCCATTTCAATGCAGCAGACAGACTTAGAAACAATCTGCAGGCTTCAGAGTCTTGTCCTGTCATGCTCCAACTTTGTAGAAAAATTTGCCTGTTGACATTAGGAAGTCCAATTCCACTGAATCTTTGAAGGCTTGTCTTGTTTAATTTCTGCAGTCTGTCAATTTATTTTTATTTATATAGCACCAAATCACAACAAAGTTATGTTAAGGCGCTTCACAACAGGTAAGGTCTAACCTTACCAACTCCCAGAGCAAGCGCACAGGCGACAGTGGAAAAGAAAAACTCCCTCTGATGATTGAAAAGAAACCTCAAGCAGACCAGACTCAAAGGGGTGACCCTCTGCGTTTACAAAATGAATATATATTTTGCAGGTGCACAGGACGGGGAGGTTTGCAGAAGAAGACACCACACCCATGAGCCACACCTCAAACAGAGAGAAAAAAACTGAATCAGGCATCAGAAAGACAACAAATGCAATATAATTTGTCAGCATTAAGTGACAAGAAAAATAAGAAATACTAAGGTGATCACCAGCTACTAGCCCTAAGCTTCACCTAAAGACCCAGAATTTAGATAACCTTGAGGCCGCGGCCCACTCCGTTTCTGAATAAGTAAATTTAAAAGGGTAAAAGCATAGTAACATACTATGCCAGTATGCTAGCCCATACAAAGGGAAAATAAGTGCGTCTTAAGTCTGGACTTAAGTCTCTGTAGAATCTGACTGTTATTGATGCAGGGAGATCATTCCACAGAACAGGGGCATGAAAAGAAAAGCTTTGTGACCCACAGACTTTTTATTCACCCTAGGGACACAAAGTAGTCCTGCACCCTGATAACTCAGAGCCTGGGCCGGTACGTAGGGTTTAATTAGGTCAGCTAAGTAGGGAGGTGTCAGTCCATGAACAATTTTATAGGTTAGTAGCAGAAACTTAAACTCTGATCTCACAGGGGCAGGAAGCCAGTGAAGAGACGCCAAAATGGGTGCAATGTGGTCAAAGTTTCTGTTTCCTGTCAAACGTCTGGCAGCAGCATTTTTGAACGAATTGGAGACCTCTAATGCTGGACTGCGGTAAACCAAAAATAGACCATTGCAGTAGTCCAATCAAGAAGAGACAAATGCACGAATCAGGGTTTCAGCATCAGCCATAGACAGGATGGGATGAATTTTCGCTATATTTCACAGGTGGAAGAAAGCAGTCCTCGTAATATCTCTAATGTGGAGGTCAAAGGACAACGTAGGATCAAAAATTACCCCAAGCTTCTTCACTTTGTCAGTGTGATGTATGACACACAAGCCTAGGCTAAGCGTTAGCTTGTCAGATTGATGCTGGTGTCTTACTGGACCAAGAACAATCATTTCAGTCTTATTAGGGTTTAAAAGTAGGACATCCAGCTTTTCACTGATGCAAGGCAATCTTGTAAGGATTTTATGGGGTTGAGATTACTAGCAGTTATCGGCATGTATAACTGAGTATCATCAGCAATGAAAGGTAATTCCAAAACGTCACAATATATGTCCAAGGGGTGCTATATAAAGGGAGAAAATCAGGGGGCCTAAGACGGACCCCTGTGGAACCCCAAATTTCATGTCACTAAGGTTAGAGGTAGTGTTATTGTACAAAACACAGCGAGAACAACTGGTCAAGTATGACGTGAACCACGCAAGGGCACTCCCAGTAATCCCAAAATGATTCTCCAGCCTACTGAGTAGAATATGATGATCCACAGTGTCAAATGCAGCACTGAGATCTAACAGCACCAAAATTGTAGTGGTATCTGAATCCACTGCAAGCAGAAGATCATTCACCACTTTAGTGAGAGCCGTCTCTATGGAATGATATTTTCTAAAAGCAGACTGCAGTGGCTCAAAAAGATTATTCTCGGTAAGATAGTCCAGGAGCTGCCATGAAACCACCTTTTCCAGAATTTTATAGCAAAGTGATAGATTTGATATAGGCCTACAGTTTTTCAAAACACTAGGGTCAAGATTAGATTCTTAAGTAATGGTGTAATCACTGCAGATTTGAAACATTTAGGAACAGATCCAGAAGTTAGTGAGAGATTAATAATTTCCAGCACAGTTGGCCCAAGAGTGGGCCACAGGTCCTTAAACAGTTTTGTTGGTATAGAATCAAATAAACAGGTTGTGCTTTTTGTAGACATTACGTGTTTCGTCAGCATGCCTAGAGAGATATAATTAAATTCTGGGCCAGACTGTTAAAAGCAGCATTTCTCCTCAGGGGTGTAGCACCAAATTCTGGGCCTTAGGTACTAGCCATATTGAAGACCCCCCCACCCCGTTATGTTCTTTTTTTATTAACGCAAACACCAAATTTCTAATGCGTAGTCAAACCAGGTCTAAATCATGTATACCTTAGATCACACCTGGGAGTCAGAACCCTTTTTAAAGTTGGGGGAGCAATATTGAGTTGGGGGGTCTCGGGAACCAAATTGCACCATTTTCTAGAAAAATGGTGCAATTTGGTGCATTCCCATCTGTTAAAATGCACAGGAATGCACCAAATCACACCATTCCCATCTGTTAAAATGCACAGGACCAAATTGCACCATTTTTCTAGAAAATGGTGCAATTTGGTCCCCCAGACCCCCAACTCAATATACACTCAACAAAAATATAAACGCAACACTTTTGGTTTTGCTCCCATTTTGTATGAGATGAACTCAAAGATCTAAAACTTTTTCCACATACACAATATCACCATTTCCCTCAAATATTGTTCACAAACCAGTCTAAATCTGTGATAGTGAGCACTTCTCCTTGCTGAGATAATCCATCCCACCTCACAGGTGTGCCATATCAAGATGCTGATTAGACACCATGATTAGTGCACAGGTGTGCCTTAGACTGCCCACAATAAAAGGCCACTCTGAAAGGTGCAGTTTTATCACACAGCACAATGCCACAGATGTCACAAGATTTGAGGGAGCGTGCAATTGGCTTGCTGACAGCAGGAATGTCAACCAGAGCTGTTGCTCGTGTATTGAATGTTCATTTCTCTACCATAAGCCGTCTCCAAAGGCGTTTCAGAGAATTTGGCAGTACATCCAACCAGCCTCACAACCACAGACCACGTGTAACCACACCAGCCCAGGACCTCCACATCCAGCATGTTCACCTCCAAGATCGTCTGAGACCAGCCACTCGGACAGCTGCTGAAACAATTGGTTTGCATAACCAAAGAATTTCTGCACAAACTGTCAGAAACTGTCTCAGGGAAGCTCATCTGCATGCTCGTCGTCCTCATCGGGGTCTCGACCTGACTCCAGTTCGTCATCGTAACCGACCTGAGTGGGCAAATGCTCACATTCGCTGGCGTTTGGCACGTTGGAGAGGTGTTCTCTTCATGGATGAATCCCGGTTCACACTGTTCAGGGCAGATGGCAGACAGCGTGTGTGGTGTCGTGTGGGTGAGCGGTTTTCTGATGTCAATGTTGTGGATCGAGTGGCCCATGGTGGCGGTGGGGTTATGGTATGGGCAGGCGTCTGTTATGGACGAAGAACACAGTTGCATTTTATTGATGGCATTTTGAATGCACAGAGATACCGTGACGAGATCCTGAGGCCCATTGTTGTGCCATACATCCAAGAACATCACCTCATGTTGCAGCAGGATAATGCACGGCCCCATGTTGCAAGGATCTGTACACAATTCTTGGAAGCAAAAATGTCCCAGTTCTTGCATGGCCGGCATACTCACCGGACATGTCACCCATTGAGCATGTTTGGGATGCTCTGGACCGGCGTATACGACAGCGTGTACCAGTTCCTGCCAATATCCAGCAACTTCGCACAGCCATTGAAGAGGAGTGGACCAACATTCCACAGGCCACAATTGACAACCTGATCAACTCTTTGTGAAGGAGATGTGTTGCACTGCATGAGGCAAATGGTGGTCACACCAGATACTGACTGGTATCCCCCCCAATAAAACAAAACTGCACCTTTCAGAGTGGCCTTTTATTGTGGGCAGTCTAAGGCACACCTGTGCACTAATCATGGTGTCTAATCAGCATCTTGATATGGCACACCTGTGAGGTGGGATGGATTATCTCAGCAAAGGAGAAGTGCTCACTATCACAGATTTAGACTGGTTTGTGAACAATATTTGAGGGAAATGGTGATATTGTGTATGTGGAAAAAGTTTTAGATCTTTGAGTTTATCTCATACAAAATGGGAGCAAAACCAAAAGTGTTGCGTTTATATTTTTGTTGAGTGTAGCTAGCATTCAAGCTCACCTCTCTTTTCAAAGAATTTGGTTAGCAGCTGCTTTCCCTCATTTAGTTTTCTTTCCATCCTTTATTCTCTTCTTTTTTGAAATCCGGACTTTGATTTTTTTTTTAGGAAATACATATTTTATTTCAGCCTAAACACTAGGGCTGCAACTAATGATTATTTTACTAATCAGTTCATCGGTTGATTATTTTTTCAATTAATCGTTTTGGGGTTTTTTTTTAATTGCACGTGAGTTTTGCTATTATTTCTTTAAGTGAGTTATTATTAAAAGGCCTTTGTCACACAACATCAACGTTTGACCTTGTAACAAAGTTATGTTATATTCTCGTAAAAAACATACCTGGAGTAGTGTTTTGTTTTATTTTGCACATACATACATTACTGACACACCACAAAGAGATTTCTATCAGGTTTCACCCGATTATGAGCATTTTTAAATGCCTACAGCAACTATCTCAACCACCATGGCTGGACTGGTTATCTGGCGTATCGGGCAAATCCCGCCGGGCCCTCGCGCATTTTGGGTCATTAAAAAATATATTTATATAATTATATTTTTTATTGACTGCGACGGTAAAAAAATGACACATAGAGGCCCATTGGATGCTTCTCCTGAGGCACATTGGGCTAGTCCAATGAAATTCCTTGGTTCTCGAAGACCCGCCCCTCCCTACAGGCCCCCACCTGACCCAAGTCATCACTCAAAGTTTTGGCTATTCGGTCCAAGCTCGAGTGGAGAACGGAGAGTTGTGCGCAAAATGGAGAAGCAAAAGAGTGGAGCTGAGAAGTGAAAGGAAAAAAGAAAACAGAAATTAAAAGACGACGCAGCAAAATGTGCAAAAATCACAGATATGTTTAAAACCACAAGCTCGACCTCGGGTTCGGGTAGTGGGGCCGCCGGTCCGTCATTTCAAACTAGCCTGGGACCGGCGTCGAGAGCACAGGTGGTGGAGAGTGAGCAGGAGGAGGAGGAGACAGAGACGGAGATGGAGAGAGACGTGACCCAGCAGGGAGAGATTGAGGTTAGAATTCATCTCAACACTTGCTAGTAGCTACTAGCCAATGCTGTGTAGCTATTCACCGCTTCGGCGTTTCGTTTCCCATTTATTGCCTGAAACTAAGACTAAGTCTTCATCCTGACTTTCTCAAATCAGTCACAAACATGTACCCATTTGATTTATTTTCATACACTTTGACTTCTCTTGTATTGTTGCGCCAGCATATAGAACTCTTCCATTTGTCTTGAGCTGTCACAAGGACGACCTGTGCTGTGTGTCTAAAGTCATTGCTAGTGTGTGTTAGTTATGGCATCCCCCCCTTTCACTTTCTCAAATCCAACTAATATCTTATTTCTACTCTACTGCTTGTCGTGTGTTGTGCAACTATGATTTTATACAAAATGTATTTTTGTAATCTATTCCCTCTGTAATGGCATGTCATGTCATTATCAAGACATCTCATATTAAGTATTAGCTGCCTCGTGGCGTGGTAGATGGATAGGTAAGAAGCTGACTAGCTGTGCTACTGTTTAGCAATCACTGGTAGCCGTTCCAAGGTTGAGTAGCTACTGCCAGCCTGGTGAGAAGGGGCAGAAATACATGTGTGATACGCTGTGGAATTGGCATAAAATATTTTTGGTTGTTATTAACATTCCATTCAGTAAGCTCACTGACAGTATCTCTCGACTGGAGCAATTGTAAGCTGAAAGTATGAAAAGGTTTAACCTAGGAAATTATTACTAAGGGATTCATTTTATTCAGTAAGACTTAGAACATACAATAGCGGCCCAGATGGAGTTGTGCACAACACAGCCCTTTTCTTACTGTATATTAACAGAAATCATATTTACCTCATGGCCTATGCAGCACAATTTCCCTACTGTTTCCATGTTATTCATATGGCCATCTATATTTAAGGACATAATACATTAGGGAATTAGGAGTTGGAGCACCTGTGTGTGTGTGTGTGTGTGTGTGTGTGTGTGTGTGTGTGTGTGTGTGTGTGTGTGTGTGTGTGTGTGTGTGTGTGTGTGTGTGTGTGTGTGTGTGGTGCCTTAGCTTTGGTGTCAAATAATGCTCTGACTAGATTTGGTGTCCAACTTACAATGTTGTGTGTGTTAGTGAAATATTGCTTTGCTTAACCCTCGTAAGATGTTTGCGTCTGTGGGACCCATTTTCAGTTTTTGCTTAAGGAAAATGGTATGAATATATATACATTTTTTTCACATTGAGATTCACTGGCCAGGGCTCATATCAGGGCTCATACCAGGGCTCATATCAGGGCTCATATCAGGGCTCATACCAGGGCTCATATCAGGGCTCATATCAGGGCTCATACCAGGGCTCATATCAGGGCTCATATCAGGGCTCATACCAGGGCTCATATCAGGGCTCATATCAGGGCTCATACCATCATACCAGGGCTCATACCAGGGCTCATACCAGGGCTCATATCAGGGCTCATACCAGGGCTCATATCAGGGCTCATACCAGTGCTCATATCAGGGCTCATATCAGGGCTCATACCAGGGCTCATACCAGGGCTCATATCAGGGCTCATACCAGGGCTCATATCAGGGCTCATACCAGGGCTCATACCAGGGCTCATATCAGGGCTCATACCAGGGCTCATATCAGGGCTCATATTAGGGCTCATATCAGGGCTCATATCAGGGCTCATATCAGGGCTCATATTAGGGCTCATATCAGGGCTCATATCAGGGCTCATATCAGGGCTCATACCAGGGCTCATATCAGGGCTCATATCAGGGCTCATACCATCATACCAGGGCTCATACCAGGGCTCATACCAGGGCTCATATCAGGGCTCATACCAGGGCTCATATCAGGGCTCACACCAGGGCTCATATCAGGGCTCATACCAGGGCTCATATCAGGGCTCATATCAGGGCTCATACCAGGGCTCATATCAGGGATCATACCAGGGCTCATACCAGGGCTCATAATCGAGAAAAAAAAAGTTAGTGACCTTAGTGACCTCTCTATCTCTCACCCTCAAAAACATACATACACAGAACTTCACATACATTCTTCTTTAGCATATGCTTCCAGAAATCATATATAGGCCTATATATATATCGTATATATAACGGCGCTGGGCCCTCAGGTGATCAAAAAGTGCCCGGGCCCTTTTCAGATGGCAGTCCAGCCCTGTCAACCACTGACAACATATTACAGCAAGAGTCCATCAAAGTATTTTAAAGGCCTGACGAAAGTGTAATATGTTATATTTAATAAGATATTTTCATGAAAAAAGACACAAATGTGCAGTTTACTGCATTTTATTTTTTTCTTGTGTAAAAACACAGCTTAGATGTGGTTTGACCGAAACAAATTGTCATTATACTTAATAAAACAGGGATGAAGTGGAGGTTTAAGAGTCACTAGGTGTTCACAGGAAACAGTTATTTCTGTATTTATTAATGTTCATTGTTAGTTGGTTTAAGCTTTTCTGTTTTGTTTTATCAGATTCTTTTTGTCCGTTTCTCTAAAACTTTATTGTGGCATTATTACCTCCGCCAAGGAGGTTAGGTTTTCGGTCGCATTTGTTTGTTTGTTTGTCTGTCTGTTTGTCAGCAGGATAACTCAAAATGTTTTGAACGGATTTTGATGAAATTTTGTGGCGTGGTTGGAAATGACAAGAGGAACAAGTGATTAAATTTTAGTGGTGATCGGATCACGATCCGGATCCCGATGCTAACGCGTTAGCATGTCTATGGCATTTTCAATGTTAAAAGTCAGCATTAAGCAGTTGCAGCTCTCATCACGTTCGGGTGCATTTGTTTTCAAATTGTAATATTTCTTAAATTTATTTTTGTTTATAGAAATTTTGTGGAGTGGTTGGAAATGACAAGAGGAACAAGTGATTAAATTTTAGTGGTGATCCGGATCACGATCCGGATCCCGATGCTAATGCGTTAGCATGTCTATGGCATTTTCAATGTTAAAAGTCAGCATTAAGCAGTTGCAGCTGTCATCACGTTCGGGTACATTTGTTTTCAAATTGTAATATTTCTTAAATTCATTTTTGTTTATATATTAATAATCTAATGATTATTATAAACAATTTTAGAGAAAGAGACAAAAAGAAATAGATCACTGTGCCAAGGAGGGAATCTCTTTAGGGTCAGTGACCCTATGGCCTTGTTTAGAGAAGTGTTTCATAAATGTTAAAAAATTCATATATTTGCAGTTTAGTTAAATAATAAATGAATTTTGTCTCTTATTTGTTTTTGTCTATAAGCACATTGAGGCTTTTCAGGTTTCAAATCCCGCAAAACCTCAGCGAGGTCGCCGCGCTGCGAGATGTAACATTGAGAACTGCATCGAGATGCTGTGATCATGCTGCACTTTAACCGCTGCACACAGACAACACAATTAACATTGCAACATAAAGCTATTTTTATATTGTGCCTAAAACTCTTGTGAATATATTCTCTGAGTTTATAGACATTGTTATTGCATTTGTTTTATGTAAACATGCGAGAATCACAGGCTGTCTCTCCGTTATATTCAATGGGAGCTGCTGTGAGCTACAATCGCTTCCTGATCACGTCGTTCTGGGGGAAAGTGAAGTTTGCTCTTTAACATCTTGATTATTGTTCTTTACAACACTGTTTGTCTTCTTTGTTCCAGACTAATATATATAATATGTCTGAAATTCGGTTTGCGCTTATTAAATTCCACGCAGTTTAAACGTAGCAAACACAGATTTTTTGTTATAATTGTTTTAGCAAGTTTTCAGGGTATCATGCAGCAGTTTCTTATTAACGTGACGAAAAGCATAAAAAATGACATT
Source organism: Thalassophryne amazonica (assembly GCF_902500255.1). Lineage (NCBI taxonomy): Eukaryota > Metazoa > Chordata > Actinopteri > Batrachoidiformes > Batrachoididae > Thalassophryne > Thalassophryne amazonica. The sequence goes on from NC_047119.1 coordinate 51,283,781, forward strand.
TTTGTAGTATAATATTCATTTACAATTGTCATCGTGTGGATTCTCTATATGTTGTTTGACTGCAGCGACTCTCTGGTGCTCAAGGGATTATGGGATACGTGAAAACCCCGAATGTAATATTAATATCAGTGCTCAGATGACAGTAGCTTCTGGGAAAGGTGCAAGTTGCAATAAACTGTGATGCCAAGCGCTAAGGATACATGCTATCCAGTCACACCAGATGAAACTTTTTTTTACTACTGACCAAACATCATTGATAGACTTTTTAGGTTCAATGATTCCACGGCGTGTAGATGTTATGGCGTCAGTGACCCCATGGCCTTGGCGGAGGTTTGCACTCTCTGAGTGCTTCTAGTTAGTATTATTACTATTATTGTTGCTGTTTCTATTATTATTTTTATTATTGATATATAAATAAAAATAAATGAATAAAATATTACAATTTGTAATACATTTGACTCTTTTACGACAACAAACGCTGAGCCATGAATATACAGAAAGCAAATGTGCTGACAGTTGCAACAGCTTAATGCTAACTTCAGCATTGAAAATGCCAAAGACATGCTAATGCGTTAGCATCTGTCCTGTTTTTAAGTTATAAAAAACATCTATCAACTGTTTCAGAAGACCATAACAGGTCAGATTAACATAAAAAGGTAAATGTTACTCACAGACATATGCTCTTTGGGGTTTTAGTGGGGAAAAATTAAGATTAAGCGAAATAAAACAAAGATCAAAGCACTGATTCGATCTGCGAAGCACTGCTTCTACTGGTTCAAGGTTCAAAGCAAAGCCGCGCTGCAGAAACAGTTGATTTATAAATTTTACACGGAATAAACGAAACATTTGTGGTAAAACAAAGTTATTTAACAACTAATTGATGACTAAATTAGTTGACAACTATTTTAATAATCGATTAAATCGATTAGTTATTTCAGCACTACTAAACACCTCCTCTTTCTGTCAGATCCCGTTTGGGATGTGTGTGTGTGTGTTTGGGGGGGGGGTCGCCCGTGCGCCTGGACTAAACCATTGTACAACTGTGCAGGGGTGAAAGGGCCCTCAGAGATCTTTCAATATCATTGTTAGAGCAGAATTATGTGTTGCAACATTTATACATTCATTCTACTTCTATTCTCTGACAACATGAATTGTATGGACATTAAAAACATGCAACACAAAAATATATTTAATGCCAGTTTTTTGGAACCCCCCCCCCCCCCCCCCCCCCCATGCTCTGGGCCCTGGGTACATAGTACCCTTTAACCCCCCTGTCTGACGCCCCTGTTTCTCCTTTAATTCGAGTTGCCTTATATATACACGTTTTCCAGTGATTTTTAAATGAGCAGGCAGCTGTTGATTCATGAAATATAGCGTAAAGACGCTCAGGCTGAAAGAAATACAGGTAATTTACTCCTCTGTTCTGTATAAAACCTGTGTAACCTCTTAATTTTGCTCTCTGAAGGATTTATTTTTAAATAACCTCTTAATTTTGCTGTCTGAGTGACACACCAGTGACACAACTTTAGATAAATAAATCTAAAGTTATCTTCCTTAAACTCAAACTGAAAGCAAATGTCTACAACTTGATATAAATTAATTAAAAATATAAAATTCAGCTTCCTGATGAAATGGTGTAGAGGAGGATTTTCTTAAAAAGACAACCTTATAGTTCAGCTCCAATTTGCCAAAAAGTACATTTGAGATGAAAGCCTAGATTAGATGTTTTGGTGAAAGAAACTTTTGTATTTTTTCATAATTGATGTAAATAAAGTCCAAGACATATTCAGTGACTTGGAAATGTTTATGTTTCCATCCCCTGACTAGTCTGAAGAAAACTGGCAAAAAACTGATTATTATTTACAGGTTTAATCAAGTTTTAGAAATTTGCTTTCAGTTTGGGTTTGAGGAAGATAATTTTAGAAATTTTTATTCTTTATATTTTTTGTATTTCTTATGTTTAAAGTGGCATTAACAAATTAAAATGTGTGAAATACCAAGTGTTCCAATACTTTTGGAGGGAACAGTATCTTAACTTTATGATGAGTGCAAAATAAGTGTGGAATTATTACTGTTTTGTTTAAGAATGTTTAATTTTCACTGTTGCTGCACTTTGTGTGAAATCATAGTCATATCGTATATCATATTGATATGACAATATTGAGATATGATAATTTGGCCATATTGTACAGCCCTACTGTCAACTTGCTGAAAACTTTGAATATTAATTTCCACCTACATTAAAAAAAATGCTTAAAGTGGCAGGGGGTTAAGAAGAGGTGGAGCTCCCCCAGAAGCTGAAAGGCAAAAAAAAAAAGAAAATGCTTAAAAAGGCAAGGGTTCTGGGTGGGTAGAGCCCCCCCACCAAGAAGCTGAAAGGTTTTAGCCATGCTAATGCTCCCCTGAAGGATTTACTCAAAAAAAAAAAAAAAAAAAGTCCGAAAGACCTAAATGACATGGTGGGATGCTGAAGAGCTTTGCTTGTTCGTGTCTGCGATATATACCTATTAATATGTCACGTTATCACCGGGGTTATGAGCAGGGGCTGGACCTCCCTTTAATGCCCACAGAGACCGATAAGGGAAGGAGTTTGCAAAATAAGGTCCACCTTTGTCACACCCATGTTGTGTTTTATAAAAACCGTTTTCGTCTTTTGTTCGGGTTTCTGAACGGATGGATCTGTTGCGAGAGAGAAGCTCTTCAGAATCCAGGCCTGTTTTTCCACTGTGACTTTGAATAAATTTAAATTGAGAAATAGTTTTGTAAGGAACAGTATTACAATAAGAACTGGGTGAAACTAAGTCTCAGATTTGGACGTGCTTATTCTCATCACAGTCGCTTCACACTCTGCCTCAAACCTGCTCTGTGCACATCAGAGGTCTGATGAAACCAACAGAACCACATCTACAACAACAGTACTCTGAGCAAAATATCCCTCACTGGTAAGTGTTGCTTTTGTACAAATGCTTGCTACATTGTGACAACATTTCAACATGTGTGAGTTGATTTCAGAATGCAGACACTAACTCATGAAACTGACAGTGTCTAGGTTTGTTAATCAAGGGCCATAACTCTGGTAAAATGTGTCGGTCTTGTACAATATTACAGTATGTGTATTACCAATCTATACCAAGGAACTGTACCAAGTTTCTCAAAATTCCTCCTAAAAATGAGGAGTTGATTTCAGAATGCAGGCACCCACTTATAAAACTGACTGAGTCTAGATTTGTTAATTAAGGGCCATAACTCTGGTAAAATGTGTCAGTCTTGTACAATATTACAGTATGTGTATTACCAATCTATACCAAGGAACTGTACCAAGTTTCTCAAAATTCCTCCTAAAAATGAGGAGTTGATTTCAGAATGCAGGCACCCACTTATAAAACTGACTGAGTCTAGATTTGTTAATTAAGGGCCATAACTCTGGTAAAATGTGTCAGTCTTGTACAATATTACAGTATGTGTATTACCAATCTATACCAAGGAACTGTACCAAGTTTCTCAAAATTCCTCCTAAAAATGAGGAGTTGATTTCAGAATGCAGGCACCCACTTATAAAACTGACTGAGTCTAGATTTGTTAATTAAGGGCCATAACTCTGGTAAAATGTGTCAGTCTTGTACAATATTACAGTATGTGTATTACCAATCTATACCAAGGAACTGTACCAAGTTTCTCAAAATTCCTCCTAAAAATGAGGAGTTGATTTCAGAATGCAGGCACCCACTTATAAAACTGACTGAGTCTAGATTTGTTAATTAAGGGCCATAACTCTGGTAAAATGTGTCGGTCTTGTACAATATTACAGTATGTGTATTACCAATCTATACCAAGGAACTGTACCAAGTTTCTCAAAATTCCTCCTAAAAATGAGGAGTTGATTTCAGAATGCAGGCACCCACTTATAAAACTGACTGAGTCTAGATTTGTTAATTAAGGGCCATAACTCTGGTAAAATGTGTCAGTCTTGTACAATATTACAGTATGTGTATTACCAATCTATACCAAGGAACTGTACCAAGTTTCTCAAAATTCCTCCTAAAAATGAGGAGTTGATTTCAGAATGCAGGCACCCACTTATAAAACTGACTGAGTCTAGATTTGTTAATTAAGGGCCATAACTCTGGTAAAATGTGTCAGTCTTGTACAATATTACAGTATGTGTATTACCAATCTATACCAAGGAACTGTACCAAGTTTCTCAAAATTCCTCCTAAAAATGAGGAGTTGATTTCAGAATGCAGGCACCCACTTATAAAACTGACTGAGTCTAGATTTGTTAATTAAGGGCCATAACTCTGGTAAAATGTGTCAGTCTTGTACAATATTACAGTATGTGTATTACCAATCTATACCAAGGAACTGTACCAAGTTTCTCAAAATTCCTCCTAAAAATGAGGAGTTGATTTCAGAATGCAGGCACCCACTTATAAAACTGACTGAGTCTAGATTTGTTAATTAAGGGCCATAACTCTGGTAAAATGTGTCAGTCTTGTACAATATTACAGTATGTGTATTACCAATCTATACCAAGGAACTGTACCAAGTTTCTCAAAATTCCTCCTAAAAATGAGGAGTTGATTTCAGAATGCAGGCACCCACTTATAAAACTGACTGAGTCTAGATTTGTTAATTAAGGGCCATAACTCTGGTAAAATGTGTCAGTCTTGTACAATATTACAGTATGTGTATTACCAATCTATACCAAGGAACTGTACCAAGTTTCTCAAAATTCCTCCTAAAAATGAGGAGTTGATTTCAGAATGCAGGCACCCACTTATAAAACTGACTGAGTCTAGATTTGTTAATTAAGGGCCATAACTCTGGTAAAATGTGTCGGTCTTGTACAATATTACAGTATGTGTATTACCAATCTATACCAAGGAACTGTACCAAGTTTCTCAAAATTCCTCCTAAAAATGAGGAGTTGATTTCAGAATGCAGGCACCCACTTATAAAACTGACTGAGTCTAGATTTGTTAATTAAGGGCCATAACTCTGGTAAAATGTGTCAGTCTTGTACAATATTACAGTATGTGTATTACCAATCTATACCAAGGAACTGTACCAAGTTTCTCAAAATTCCTCCTAAAAATGAGGAGTTGATTTCAGAATGCAGGCACCCACTTATAAAACTGACTGAGTCTAGATTTGTTAATTAAGGGCCATAACTCTGGTAAAATGTGTCAGTCTTGTACAATATTACAGTATGTGTATTACCAATCTATACCAAGGAACTGTACCAAGTTTCTCAAAATTCCTCCTAAAAATGAGGAGTTGATTTCAGAATGCAGGCACCCACTTATAAAACTGACTGAGTCTAGATTTGTTAATTAAGGGCCATAACTCTGGTAAAATGTGTCAGTCTTGTACAATATTACAGTATGTGTATTACCAATCTATACCAAGGAACTGTACCAAGTTTCTCAAAATTCCTCCTAAAAATGAGGAGTTGATTTCAGAATGCAGGCACCCACTTATAAAACTGACTGAGTCTAGATTTGTTAATTAAGGGCCATAACTCTGGTAAAATGTGTCAGTCTTGTACAATATTACAGTATGTGTATTACCAATCTATACCAAGGAACTGTACCAAGTTTCTCAAAATTCCTCCTAAAAATGAGGAGTTGATTTCAGAATGCAGGCACCCACTTATAAAACTGACTGAGTCTAGATTTGTTAATTAAGGGCCATAACTCTGGTAAAATGTGTCAGTCTTGTACAATATTACAGTATGTGTATTACCAATCTATACCAAGGAACTGTACCAAGTTTCTCAAAATTCCTCCTAAAAATGAGGAGTTGATTTCAGAATGCAGGCACCCACTTATAAAACTGACTGAGTCTAGATTTGTTAATTAAGGGCCATAACTCTGGTAAAATGTGTCGGTCTTGTACAATATTACAGTATGTGTATTACCAATCTATACCAAGGAACTGTACCAAGTTTCTCAAAATTCCTCCTAAAAATGAGGAGTTGATTTCAGAATGCAGGCACCCACTTATAAAACTGACTGAGTCTAGATTTGTTAATTAAGGGCCATAACTCTGGTAAAATGTGTCAGTCTTGTACAATATTACAGTATGTGTATTACCAATCTATACCAAGGAACTGTACCAAGTTTCTCAAAATTCCTCCTAAAAATGAGGAGTTGATTTCAGAATGCAGGCACCCACTTATAAAACTGACTGAGTCTAGATTTGTTAATTAAGGGCCATAACTCTGGTAAAATGTGTCAGTCTTGTACAATATTACAGTATGTGTATTACCAATCTATACCAAGGAACTGTACCAAGTTTCTCAAATTCCTCCTAAAAATGAGGAGTTGATTTCAGAATGCAGGCACCCACTTATAAAACTGACTGAGTCTAGATTTGTTAATTAAGGGCCATAACTCTGGTAAAATGTGTCAGTCTTGTACAATATTACAGTATGTGTATTACCAATCTATACCAAGGAACTGTACCAAGTTTCTCAAAATTCCTCCTAAAAATGAGGAGTTGATTTCAGAATGCAGGCACCCACTTATAAAACTGACTGAGTCTAGATTTGTTAATTAAGGGCCATAACTCTGGTAAAATGTGTCAGTCTTGTACAATATTACAGTATGTGTATTACCAATCTATACCAAGGAACTGTACCAAGTTTCTCAAAATTCCTCCTAAAAATGAGGAGTTGATTTCAGAATGCAGGCACCCACTTATAAAACTGACTGAGTCTAGATTTGTTAATTAAGGGCCATAACTCTGGTAAAATGTGTCAGTCTTGTACAATATTACAGTATGTGTATTACCAATCTATACCAAGGAACTGTACCAAGTTTCTCAAAATTCCTCCTAAAAATGAGGAGTTGATTTCAGAATGCAGGCACCCACTTATAAAACTGACTGAGTCTAGATTTGTTAATTAAGGGCCATAACTCTGGTAAAATGTGTCGGTCTTGTACAATATTACAGTATGTGTATTACCAATCTATACCAAGGAACTGTACCAAGTTTCTCAAAATTCCTCCTAAAAATGAGGAGTTGATTTCAGAATGCAGGCACCCACTTATAAAACTGACTGAGTCTAGATTTGTTAATTAAGGGCCATAACTCTGGTAAAATGTGTCAGTCTTGTACAATATTACAGTATGTGTATTACCAATCTATACCAAGGAACTGTACCAAGTTTCTCAAAATTCCTCCTAAAAATGAGGAGTTGATTTCAGAATGCAGGCACCCACTTATAAAACTGACTGAGTCTAGATTTGTTAATTAAGGGCCATAACTCTGGTAAAATGTGTCAGTCTTGTACAATATTACAGTATGTGTATTACCAATCTATACCAAGGAACTGTACCAAGTTTCTCAAAATTCCTCCTAAAAATGAGGAGTTGATTTCAGAATGCAGGCACCCACTTATAAAACTGACTGAGTCTAGATTTGTTAATTAAGGGCCATAACTCTGGTAAAATGTGTCAGTCTTGTACAATATTACAGTATGTGTATTACCAATCTATACCAAGGAACTGTACCAAGTTTCTCAAAATTCCTCCTAAAAATGAGGAGTTGATTTCAGAATGCAGGCACCCACTTATAAAACTGACTGAGTCTAGATTTGTTAATTAAGGGCCATAACTCTGGTAAAATGTGTCAGTCTTGTACAATATTACAGTATGTGTATTACCAATCTATACCAAGGAACTGTACCAAGTTTCTCAAAATTCCTCCTAAAAATGAGGAGTTGATTTCAGAATGCAGGCACCCACTTATAAAACTGACTGAGTCTAGATTTGTTAATTAAGGGCCATAACTCTGGTAAAATGTGTCAGTCTTGTACAATATTACAGTATGTGTATTACCAATCTATACCAAGGAACTGTACCAAGTTTCTCAAAATTCCTCCTAAAAATGAGGAGTTGATTTCAGAATGCAGGCACCCACTTATAAAACTGACTGAGTCTAGATTTGTTAATTAAGGGCCATAACTCTGGTAAAATGTGTCAGTCTTGTACAATATTACAGTATGTGTATTACCAATCTATACCAAGGAACTGTACCAAGTTTCTCAAAATTCCTCCTAAAAATGAGGAGTTGATTTCAGAATGCAGGCACCCACTTATAAAACTGACTGAGTCTAGATTTGTTAATTAAGGGCCATAACTCTGGTAAAATGTGTCAGTCTTGTACAATATTACAGTATGTGTATTACCAATCTATACCAAGGAACTGTACCAAGTTTCTCAAAATTCCTCCTAAAAATGAGGAGTTGATTTCAGAATGCAGGCACCCACTTATAAAACTGACTGAGTCTAGATTTGTTAATTAAGGGCCATAACTCTGGTAAAATGTGTCAGTCTTGTACAATATTACAGTATGTGTATTACCAATCTATACCAAGGAACTGTACCAAGTTTCTCAAAATTCCTCCTAAAAATGAGGAGTTGATTTCAGAATGCAGGCACCCACTTATAAAACTGACTGAGTCTAGATTTGTTAATTAAGGGCCATAACTCTGGTAAAATGTGTCAGTCTTGTACAATATTACAGTATGTGTATTACCAATCTATACCAAGGAACTGTACCAAGTTTCTCAAAATTCCTCCTAAAAATGAGGAGTTGATTTCAGAATGCAGGCACCCACTTATAAAACTGACTGAGTCTAGATTTGTTAATTAAGGGCCATAACTCTGGTAAAATGTGTCAGTCTTGTACAATATTACAGTATGTGTATTACCAATCTATACCAAGGAACTGTACCAAGTTTCTCAAAATTCCTCCTAAAAATGAGGAGTTGATTTCAGAATGCAGGCACCCACTTATAAAACTGACTGAGTCTAGATTTGTTAATTAAGGGCCATAACTCTGGTAAAATGTGTCAGTCTTGTACAATATTACAGTATGTGTATTACCAATCTATACCAAGGAACTGTACCAAGTTTCTCAAAATTCCTCCTAAAAATGAGGAGTTGATTTCAGAATGCAGGCACCCACTTATAAAACTGACTGAGTCTAGATTTGTTAATTAAGGGCCATAACTCTGGTAAAATGTGTCAGTCTTGTACAATATTACAGTATGTGTATTACCAATCTATACCAAGGAACTGTACCAAGTTTCTCAAAATTCCTCCTAAAAATGAGGAGTTGATTTCAGAATGCAGGCACCCACTTATAAAACTGACTGAGTCTAGATTTGTTAATTAAGGGCCATAACTCTGGTAAAATGTGTCAGTCTTGTACAATATTACAGTATATGTATTACCAATCTATACCAAGGAACTGTACCAAGTTTCTCAAAATTCCTCCTAAAAATGAGGAGTTGATTTCAGAATGCAGGCACCCACTTATACGTAAAACTGACTGAGTCTAGATTTGTAAATTAAGGGCCATAACTCTGGTAAAATGTGTCAGTCTTGTACAATATTACAGTATGTGTATTACCAATCTATACCAAGGAACTGTACCAAGTTTCTCAAAATTCCTCCTAAAAATGAGGAGTTGATTTCAGAATACAGGCACCCACTTATAAAACTGACTGAGTCTAGATTTGTTAATTAAGGGCCATAACTCTGGTAAAATGTGTCAGTCTTGTACAATATTACAGTATGTGTATTACCAATCTATACCAAGGAACTGTACCAAGTTTCTCAAAATTCCTCCTAAAAATGAGGAGTTGATTTCAGAATGCAGGCACCCACTTATAAAACTGACTGAGTCTAGATTTGTTAATTAAGGGCCATAACTCTGGTAAAATGTGTCAGTCTTGTACAATATTACAGTATGTGTATTACCAATCTATACCAAGGAACTGTACCAAGTTTCTCAAAATTCCTCCTAAAAATGAGGAGTTGATTTCAGAATGCAGGCACCCACTTATAAAACTGACTGAGTCTAGATTTGTTAATTAAGGGCCATAACTCTGGTAAAATGTGTCAGTCTTGTACAATATTACAGTATGTGTATTACCAATCTATACCAAGGAACTGTACCAAGTTTCTCAAAATTCCTCCTAAAAATGAGGAGTTGATTTCAGAATGCAGGCACCCACTTATAAAACTGACTGAGTCTAGATTTGTTAATTAAGGGCCATAACTCTGGTAAAATGTGTCAGTCTTGTACAATATTACAGTATGTGTATTACCAATCTATACCAAGGAACTGTACCAAGTTTCTCAAAATTCCTCCTAAAAATGAGGAGTTGATTTCAGAATGCAGGCACCCACTTATAAAACTGACTGAGTCTAGATTTGTTAATTAAGGGCCATAACTCTGGTAAAATGTGTCAGTCTTGTACAATATTACAGTATGTGTATTACCAATCTATACCAAGGAACTGTACCAAGTTTCTCAAAATTCCTCCTAAAAATGAGGAGTTGATTTCAGAATGCAGGCACCCACTTATAAAACTGACTGAGTCTAGATTTGTTAATTAAGGGCCATAACGCTGGTAAAATGGGTCCAACTCAAACGATATGATAATATGAGTATTACCAACCTATAACTTCGATTTGTACCAAGTTTCACAAAATTCCTCCTTAAAATGTGAGATGAGTTGTCTTCAGAACTCTTATACACTTTTTTGGGACGAAGGGACAGACCGATATCGCCATAACATGATCCCCCTTTGCGTCTTTGGCCAGCGGGGGATAAAGAGCAGAGATGTAATTCTGAGTTTACCAATAATAAATATTAATGTTTGATCAATTAACCAACACACCCACATGAGCACGTGTGGCATTGTGAGCCTGATGATGAGGGTTCAGAAAGTTTCTTGTTATAATGAAAGTCTTCCATTGGTAAAGTCAGCACACAACTTAAAAAAAAAAAAAAATAAAAAAATTCCACCGCTGCTCAGTCCGTCAGAAATTCCCCAGTTCCAAATATTTAATACAGAATGATGTAGCGCAAACAAAAAAGCCTGCACAGCTTCAGATCCAGAGGAATGTCAGGCAGAGATGCTGTTGCTTCAGAACGTGTTGGCGGCAGCAGCAGCCGTCTCCAGCTGTGACGTTGCATCACTTTATCATCAGGGGAAGGAAAACTTTTCTCTCCTGTTTTTTCAGCTGTAAATCTTCAGCTGTGCAAAGTGAGGCGCATCTTAGTCGTGTGAACACTGCACCGCATAAATAGCAGAAAATAATAACATACTGCAAAAGAAAATCCTTTACCAACAGCTGTAAAGTTTCTTAGAGTCATTTTGCCATTTACAATATTGTGTAAATACTCTTGAATGAAGCCTGAGGTACCAGGTGCAATCTTACAGCAGGGTGGAAAGTGCCTCAGAGGGACAGTAATTTACACACTGTCAGAAATTATATTGCTGACAATTGAGGTTCTCTTCCACAATCTTTATAAAAAATTTTATTGAATGGTGTCTTAATTTGGTTAATTATTTTCTCAGCAACAAGACAATTTGGGAAGATTACCTGTTTTGGGTGAATTACTCTGTTTTCACCACCAAAAAAAGCTCCATGTTTTAACCCAAAATTCATAATTTCATAATTGTGCAAGGAAGTATATATATATATATATATATATATATATATATATATATATATATATATATATATATATACACACACACACACACACACACACACACACACACACACACGGTTGCAAAATATTCTGCCAATTGATATTTCACACATTTTTGTTTGTTTACGCCATTTCAAATACAAAAAGTAAATCAGGCTTCTCGAGATAAAAATTTCCAAAATTATCTTCCATAAACTCAAAGTAAATCTCTACAACTTGATATAAACTAATTAAACTATAAAAGCCAAGATGGTGTGTTGCATAGGTAATGGGCCCCTTTGGTATAATACCTCTAAATAATCAGTTGTATTGCCAGTTTTCTTCAGACAATTCAGGGGATGGATACATGAACATTTCAAAATCACTGAATATGTCTTGAACTTTATTTACATCAATTATAAAGAACTATAAACAGTATGGCACTCTATGGTAAATCTGTGTGGAGTAGACAGTTCTCAAAAACTGAGTTACTGTGCAAGAAGGAGAAGAGTGAGGAAAGCCACCAAGACACGCAGACAACCCAGAAGAAGTTATCGGCTCCTCTGGCTGTTATTGGAGAAATTGTGCATAGTGTGTTGGGAAAGTGTAGGGACACGGACCTACAACAGGGGGCGTAAATGAACGGACAATGGAAAGTCAAAAGTATAACAATTTAATGTTGTGGAATGTGCACAACGGAATACAGACAAATGCAGATTTGGAACAAAGTCAATGATACAAAGGTGACGTGTGGGCAGGCTCGAGGATAGAAGACGCCTGTCCAGAGAAGAGCCGGGTCCCACACGATTTCCCCTGCCAACGGATCTGGAGCACACTGGAGCCGCCAAGTCCTGAGTCCCCAGGTGGCCACCGCCTCCAGCTGTCAGATCTGGTACTGCTGGCAGAAAGCAAAGACAGTTTATGGTGGGTGTGTGTACACCCAGCCCGTACTTCAGGCAGAGCGCCCTCTGGTGGTGGCCAGCAGTACCTCCTCTTCAGCGGCCCACACAACAGGACCCCCCCCCCCCCCTCAACAGGCGCCTCCTGGTGCCCGACCAGGCTTGTCGGGGTGACAGGTGTAGAAGTCGGCCAGGAGGGCCGGGTCCAGGATGAAGCTCCTCTTCACCCAGGAGCATTCTTCGGGTCCATAACCTCCCAGTCCACCAAATACTGGAACTCCCGGCCCTTTCAACAGACGTCCAGGAGCCTGCGAACTGTCCAAGCAGGCTCCCCGTCAATGATCCGGGCAGGAGGCGGCGCCGGTCCGGGGGTGCAGAGAGCAGAGAAGTGGTGTGGTTTGAAACGTGACACGTGGAAAACGGGGTGGATCTGGCCGGACTGAGGACTTTGACGATCTTGAAGGGTCCAATGAAGCGGTCCTTCAGCTTAGGGGAGTCCACTTGTAGGGGTATGTCTTTGGTCGAAAGCCACACCTCCTGCCCGGGCTGGTATGCATGGGCCTTGGCCCTCGTCCGGGCCTTCAGCAGGGCAGAGCGGGTGGAGCGCCACACTCGATGGCATCTCCGTAGGTGGGCCTGGACCGAGGGGACTCCGACCTCTCCCTCCATGATCGGGAACAATGGGGGCTGGTACCCCAGGCATATCTCAAACGGGGAGAGGCCGGTAGCAGAGGACACCTGGCTGTTATGCGCATACTTGATCCAGGCCAGATGGTTGCTCCAGGCTGTCAACTCCGTGGAGGTTACACAGCGGAGGGCCTGCTCCAGTTCCTGGTTTACCCGCTCTGCCTGTCCGTTCGTCTGTGGATGATACCCGGACGAGAGGCTCACGGTGGCCCCCAGTTCTCTGCAGAAATTCCTCCAGACTTGTGAGGAGAACTGAGGACCACGGTCGGAGAGGATGTCAGTTGGTATCCCATGCAGATGCACAATATGGTGGACCAGGAGGTCTGCTGTCTCCTGGGCCGTGGGGAGCTTCAGGAGAGCCATGAAGTGGGCCGCCTTGGAGAATCGGTTCACTATCGTGAGGATGATAGTCGTGCCCTGGGATGGTGGGAGGCCTGTGACGAAGTCCAGGCCGATGTGTGACCAGGGGCAATGAGGCACCGGAAGCGGCTGGAGGAGTCCTTGAGTTTTCTGGTGGTCAGCCTTGCCCCTGGCAGAGGTGGTACAGGCCTAGACGTACTCCCGGACGTCGGCCTCCATGGATGCCCACTAGAAGCGCTGCTGGACCACTGCTACGGTTCTTCGCACCCCTGGGTGACAGGAGAGCTTGGAACCGTGACAGAAGTCCAGGACTGCAGCTCTGGCTTCTGGTGGGACATAGAGTCTGTTCTTAGGGCCGGTCCCCAGGGCCGGGTTCCGTGCCAGGGCCTCCCGGACGGTCTTCTCCACATCCCAGGTGAGGGTGGCCACAATAGTGGACTCTGGGATGATAGGTTCCGGTGGATCTGACAGTTCGGTTTTCTCTTTGTGTACCCAGGACAAGGCATCGGATCTTAGGTTCTTGGTCCCGGGACGGTAGGTGATCTGGAAGTCAAAACGCCCGAAGAACAATGACCAGCGGGCTTGCCTGGGGTTCAGACGCTTGGCGGTCCGGATGTACTCCAGGTTCCGATGGTCCGTGAAAATCATGAAAGGTACCGCGGCTCCCTCCAACAGGTGTCTCCACTCCTCAAGAGCCTCCTTCACCGCTAGGAGTTCCCGATTGCCGACGTCATAGTACCGTTCTGCCGGGGTCAACCTGCGGGAAAAATAGGCACAAGGGTGGAGGACCTTATCGGACTCCCTGCTCTGGGATCCACTTCAACGACGAACTGGCGGCTAGGATCGGGCTGCACCAGTACTGGTGCAGTTGAGAACTGGCGTTTCAACTCCCTAAACGCGGCTTCGCACCGATCCGACCAGGTGAAGGGGACTTTTTGGGAGGTCAGGGCTGTCAGGGGGCCAACAACCTGACTGTAGCCCTTGATGAACCTCCTGTAGAAATTTGCAAAGCCGAGGAACTGTTGCAGCTTCCTACGGCTTATCGGTTGGGGCCAATCTCTCACTGCCGCAACCTTGGCCGGATTAGGGGCGATGGAGTTGGAGGAGATTATAAACCCCAGGAAGGACAAAGAAGTGCGGTGGAACTCGCACTTCTTGCTCTTCACAAACAGCCGGTTCTCCAATAACCGCTGCAGGACCTGACGTACATGCCTGACATGAGTCTCAGGATCCGGGGAGAAGATGAGAATATCGTCCAGGTATACAAAGGCGAACCGATACAGGAAGTCCCGCAAGACGTCATTAACCAAAGCTTGGAACGTTGCGGGGGCGTTAGTGAGGCCGAACGGCATGACCAGCTACTCAAAGTGACCTAACGGGGTGTTAAATGCCGTCTTCCATTCGTCTCCCTCCCAGATCCGAACCAGGTGATAAGCATTCCTAAGATCCAGTTTTGTGAAAATTTGGGCTCCATGCAAGGGCGTGAACACTGAATCTAACAGAGGTAATGGGTATCGATTGCGAACCGTGATCTCGTTCAGCCCTCTGTAATCAATGCATGGACGGAGTCCGCCATCTTTCTTGCACACAAAAAAGAAACCAGCACACATCAGGGAGGTGGAGTTCCGGATCAACCCGGCAGCTAACGAGTCTTCCTTAGCTGTCACACCGGGTGGAACCGAGGATCCTAAACACTCCCGGTGGCAGGTTTCACTCCACTGCGTCACAACCCCAGACGGCCAATCAATCTGGGGATTGTGCTTTAACATCCATGGAAAACCCAAAATCACTCGGGAGGTAGAAGGTGTAACATAAAACACAATCTCCTCCCTGTGATTCGCAGACACAACCAATGTCACTGGCTGTGTCTGGTGTGTGATTAATATGAGAAGGGTGCCATCTAGTGTCCGCACCGACAATGGTGACGGTAAGGCCACTAGAGGGAGTCCAACTTCCTTTGCCCATCTACTGTCCAGCAGAATCCCCTCCGACCCCATGTCCACCAGTGCTGGGGCGTGAAGGGTTAGATCCCCACTCAGGATCGTAACTGGGATGTGTGCGGATTTACGGGGTTTCCCCGTGTGAGTATTATGGCCCACCCTCAGCCCAGTCTCTAAGGGCGGGCGTTGTCGTTTAACCGCTTGGGGCAGTTCTTCTGTATGTGCTCACTCAAGCCACAGAAAAAACACTCCCCGCGGGCCAGCCTCCGTTGTCTGTTATTTGATTTCACTTTGGCCCTGCTTGTGTCCATAGCTTCGTCAGCAGGGGGAGCTGTAGCCACACGGAGCTCTCTGGCTGTGGAGCGTGGGGACGGCGGCACCCTTTCGGACCCGGAAGGAAGAGGGACGGCTCGTGCCCAGCCACGCCCTTTGCCCCGCTCCCGACGATGTTCTTCTAGTCGGTTGTCTAGCCATATAACCAGGTCGATAAGCCCGTCAAAATCCCGTGGCTCGTCCTTAGCCAGCAGATGCTCCTTCAGGACCGGAGACAGTCTGTTTACGAAGGCGGCGCGGAGTGCAACAATATTCCAGCCGGACCTCGCTGCTGCAATGCGGAAGTCGACTGCATACTCGGCTGTACTCCGACGCCCCTGTCTCATTGACAGCAGCACATTCAAAGCAGTCTCGCCTCTATTGGGGTGATCAAACACTTGTTTGAACTCCTGCACAAACCCAGCATATGTTGTTAGGAGCCGTGAATTCTGCTCCCAGAGCGCCGTAGCCCAGGCGCGTGCCTCTCCTCGAAGCAGGTTTATTACATAAGCCACCCGGCTGGCATCAGACGCGTACATGATGGGATGCTGTGCAAAGACAAGTGAACACTGCATCAGGAAGTCTGCGCACGTCTCGACACAACCTCCGTACGGCTCCGTAGGGCTTATGTATGCTTCAGGGGACAGGGGGGGGGGGGGGGGTTCGTTGAACGACCACTGGAATATCTGTATGTGGCACTCAGTCAGCAGGAGCAGGTGCTGCAGCAGCGCCCTGCGCGTGCGATTCCACCTGAGCGGTGAGAGCCTCCATCCTCCGATTGAATATAACGTTCTGCTTGGTTACCAAGTCCAACCGAGCAGTGAAGGTGGTTAAGATTTGCTGCAGCTCACCCAACACACCTCCTGCTGGCGCCTATGCACTTTGTGTTTCCATTGGTGGTTCACTCGATGGTTGACGCCCCTCGGGATCCATGATGTTGGCCGAGAAATCCTGTTGGGAAAGTGTAGGGACACGGAACCCACAACAGGGGGCGTAAATGAACGGACAATGGAAAGTCAAAAGTATAACAATTTAATGTTGTGGAATGTGCACAACGGAATACAGACAAATGCAGATTTGGAACAAAGTCAGTGATACAAAGGTGACGTGTGGGCAGGCTCGAGGATAGAAGATGCCTGTCCAGAGAAGAGCCGGGTCCCACATGATTTCCCCTGCCAACGGATCTGGAGCACACTGGAGCCGCCAAGTCCTGAGTCCGCAGGTGGCCACCGCCTCCAGCTGTCAGATCTGGTACTGCTGGCAGGAAGCAAAGACAGTTTATGGTGGGTGTGTGTACACCCAGCAAAACAATCAGCAAAAACAGTTCAGTTTCTTTCTGTAGGGAAATCTCCACCTCCTACACAGGAACACAGTTCGTGCAGAGCCTGAAAGTACTACTTATCTGGTTTGGAGTGAGGGGTGAAGAACGTCACTCCTCCACTAACCACAAACCCAGCTCCCAGCTGACAGTAGTTAACAGGTACTCCTGCAAAACTCAGAGACAAATATGTGCGTTTGGCACAGAAAAAAATGGCTGAGAGTTGTACCTTGAAGGTAAGAAGATTTCTCGGCAGGGAGGTGGAGTTGCTGCCCGGCTTTTATGGGATGTGGTGGTAGATGAATAATGAGTGACAGCTGTCACCTCAAGCTGCTCCTGGGAGGCGGCTGCGCCCTCTCGTGACTGAAGCCCACACTTCAGGCAGGGCGCCCTCTGGTGGTGGCCAGCAGTACCTCCTCTTCAGCGGCCCACACAACACAGTGCATGTTTTACATCCCCAGTTGTACAGCTTCATGATGAGGTGGTATAGAGTAGGATTTTCATTCACCAAAAACATCAAATCTAGACTTCCTTCTCATGTACCTTTTGGCAAACTGTAGCTGAACTTTCAGGTCTTTTTAATAAAATCCTCCTCTATACCACTACAAGAAACATTTTGGATGAACTTTTCAGTTTTCACCCCAAAGAAGTGCATATATTCCAAAAAAAAAAAAAAAATTCTGCAAGGAAGTGTGAACAGTTCAGAAATGAAGCAAATAAAACCATCAGAATCAAAATCCATCAAGACCCGATGGAGAAGAAGCAGTTTCTATGATCAATGGGTGAACAAGCACTTCACTATAACAGTTCATCAGTCTGTTGGTGCTGATGAGCTAAAATCTCTTCACTCGACTTCAGTCCAGGTTTTTGGTGGTCGACGGTGCAACAGCTTTCTAGTACCAAAGCACCAACACTGTGACCAACTCACGCACCCATGGGTGCACAATTCATTTACTATTTAAAGAGTCTGGGTGCTGAATGCGAAAATGGTTGGAAACCAGAAATCACACTTATGCTACACTGTGCGCTTCTTTGTGCCAAGTACAAGATAGGGCCCTCAAATTCAATTGAGCAAATTTTAGTGATTATCTGAATGAACATCAAAATGTTTCCATTTATCACTGTTGCTTTTTTTTTTTTGTCTTTACAAAGTACATCATCCCTGTCACCTTATGTCACTCTTTATCATTATTAACCTTATGATGTCACATAAAACACAGGCAAATACAAAAAGCCTGTGATTAAAGTCAGAATTGTGATTTTGAAACATATTTAATGCATCATAAGACTGCAGCACAATTAACAGACGGGCAAAATCTTCTGAGCAACTTTTTTTTCATTTAAATATGACTAAAGCTTTTTTTTTTTTAAGAAGCTTTGTTACGGCTCAAAAAGGATCACACTCAGGGATTAAAGCTGCAGTGTGTAACATTTAGATGCAGGTTTCTTTTTAATGGAATACAGCATCAATACCCATCTGATCATTAGCCACAAGAATGAATCACTGTGTTTTTATGTCCCGCACATGCTTGCACCGCGAGGGACATATAGCATCCGGGTTGTCTGTCCGTCTGTCTGTCCGTCCGCAATTCGTTCGCGCAACGTAGCTCGGCACCTATTGCTCACAGAGACTTCATATTTGGTGGGTAGATGCCTTGGAGGAGTACTTCGCATGGGTTCGAAGGCCAGTGACCTTGACCTACTTTTCAAGGTCATCAATGGTCACAATTGTCAAGTCCTTTGCCACAACTTAGCTCGGCACCTTTTGCTCGTAGAAACTTCATACTTGGTGGGTACATGCCTTGGAGGAGTACTTCACATGGGTTCGAAGGCCAATGACCTTGACCTCCATTTCAAGGTCACCAGTGGTTGCATTTGTTTTGAAGGCTGGCGACCGTGACTGACTTTTTATGGTCACTGTTTGTCACATCCTCTAAATAAATATTATGCCAATTTCCATTTTTTTTCATTGTATATCCCAGTTTACATCAAACACATAAGGCTTCAACCAAATACCCACACCATACAAGTACATGTTACTGCACTTTGCATGGAAAATAATACTGCACGCAGGGCATTTCGTGATGAATGTCTGTAGTTATAAGCTTAGAATGAATCCTTCATATCCACACGGGAGCATGAATCCCTTCACCAAAGAGGCAAAAACACAACCGGTGATGGCATAATGCAGTCTGCAATCTCACCACCAGATGGCACTAAGTCCTCCACAGTGTAACTTTAAAGAAAATGAACATTGCACTGGAGTTGCGGCATGGTCAGTTCTTTTTGTTTGCACAAACTTCCTGTCGATGTTTTTCTGGTGAGAATGGTTTTATGCGAGATGACGTTAGAATTAATGATGCTCTGAGGGTTGCACAGAAATCCGAGTGGATCACATCATCTCTCCTCAGTACAAGCTCCTGTTTAGAAATCCCATGAAACTACGGTCTGGTGGAGGGAGTGTGCAACTGTGTGATAATGAGACAGGAGAGGAGAGGAGAGGCCCCAGGGCAGAGTGGAAGGACATCCATCACTCCAATTTATCATATGTCATTTCTGGAAGCTGGGTGTGATCCACCATTTGGTAACAAACAGCCTCCGGCGCTGACAAACACATCTGTGGTTCCGTCTGCAATCGACCTAGAACTTTAGGTTGAGGCATATTACATCTTCTGTTGTGTGGCTTTGTCATCGAACCCAATTGTCCTAACTTATTCATGATGAATCCCACAAATTGGTACGTTTACAACTACGTGGAAAATAAAGCAAACCATCAGAGCCATTTGGTGTTTCTGAACACTTAGACCGTCAGAAGAAACACTGCGACTAAAGTCCAAGAAAAATACGTGTGCTTTGGACAAATCGGAATTTTGGCCAAATATGAGGAAAATGTCATTTGATTGTATTTTTCTGTAATTGTTTACCGCCTCCTGGAGGAGCCCAAGGGAATTAAATTGGAAGATCTAATTTATCATGGCTAGGTCACCCAAAAAAATGTCTGGACCAAATTTCAGAGAAAGTATATGATCAAACAAATAATGTGGTATACATTTTAATATGACTGGAACATTTTTCTGTTTTGACCCCCTTCATTGACCCCTGCACAAACCAAAATCGAGTTTTGTCACATTTTTGCTGTTTTTACCCCATAACTCCATAACATTCACTCAAAGATAGTCCAAACTTAGATAGTCCTTTTTGGAATCTGTATGTTCAAACAAATAATGCAGTACACATTTTAATATGATTGGAGCATTTTTGTATTTTGACTCCTGTGTAAATCTTCATTGACCTCTGTACAAACTGAAATTCACATTTGCACATTTTTGCTGTTTTTACCTCATAACATTAGTCAAAGATAATCCAATCTATTCCTTTTTGGAATATTTATGATCAAACAAATGATGTGGTATACATTTTAATGTGACTGGAACATTTTTCTGTTTGACCCCTGGCTACAACCAAGGCTGGATTGTAAGTGCTATTTAATAACGCAATAATGCGATAATAATGATAATAATGATTGAATGATAGACGCAAATGCAATGATATAATGCGATAATAATGAGATGACTCTTGAACTCAGATGCAAATTGGATGACATCTTGGAGCAGATGCATGCCTTGCAGTTCAAGTTGAAGATTTCAAAGGCCAGTGAATATTCTTAATTCATAATTGGGAATATCCTTAATTCAAAATTGTGATTTAGTTGTTCAAGTGGAACTGTTAAAGGAATTGTGAAAAGACGTGGACTTCAGCACATGGTTGGGATGGTTTTCTTGGGGTTGTTCTCATCCTCTAAACATGGTAAGTGGAGTTGATTCCAAAAAGCTCTATTCTGGTCTCATCTGACCACATGACCTTCTCCCATGCCTCCTCTGGATCATCCATATGGTCACTGGTGAACTTCAAATGAGCCTGGACATGTGCTGGCTTGAGCAGGGGGACCTTGCTGCCCTGCAGGATTTTAAACCATGACAGCATTATGTGTTACTAATGTAATCTTTGTGACTGTGGTCCCAGCTCTCTTCAGGTCATTGACCAGGTCCTCCTGTGTAGTTCTGAGCTTTCTCAGAATCATCCTTACCCCACAAAATGAGATCTTGCATGGAATCCCAGACCGAGGGAGACTGACAGTCATCTTGTGTTTCTTCCACTTTCTAATAAATAATCATAACAGTTGTTGTCTTCTACCAAGCTGTTTGCCTGTTGTCCTGTAGTCCATCCCAGCCTTGTGCAGGTCTACATTTTTGACCCTGGTATCCTTAGACAGCTCTTTGGTCTTGGCTATGGTGGACAGGTTGGAGTGTGATTGATTGAGTGTGTGAACAGGTGTCTTTTATACAGGTAACAAGTTCAAACAGGTGTAATTAATACAGGAAAAGAGTGCAGAATAAGAGGGCTTCTAAAAGAAAAATTAACAGGTCTGTGTGAGCCAGAATTCTTGCTGGTTGGTAGGGGATCAAATACTTATTTGCAGCAGTAACATACAAATAAATTATTAAAAAATTATCCATTGTGATTTCTGGATTTTTTTTTTTTATATATATTATGTCTCTCACAGTGGACATGCACCTAAGATGAAAATTTCAGACACCTCCATGATTTCTAAGTGGGAGAACTTGCAAAACCACAGGGTGTTCAAATACTTATTTTCCTCACTGTATGTGTCTTCTGAACTTTCCCATCTTTATAAGAAAATCCTTTTCTCTTCCATTGCGCCACAAAACTGCATAACTTGGGGTGCAACAGCCAATAGGCGCACCCTGCACAGTTTCTCTGCTTTTTATGTGTCACAATCTGTGAATATTTGGGAGTAAAGTCATTTTGACATTTAACAAGATGTCATAATTGAGGTTTATCGTGATCTTGACTGAGTGACAATCCTCACACCGCCACTTCCTCCGGATCAGAAAATTTTAAATTCCACATACGTCAAGTGTGCAGATGAGTTCACTGCACCTTTAACTGTGCTAGAAACAAGATTAAACCACAGCAGGAGAAAAGAGCCGGGCATATGGCAACGGGGGCCACTGGCTATTACTAATTAAGTTCAAAACTGCTGATGCACTATGCTGCCTTTAGCAAGGTACTTCTAATGGCCCATATGTCATTGACGTAGTACACACAAATAAGACTGAAATATATATATTTGTGTAAAAACTGAAACCGATCATAAAGAAAACTTTCAAATACCAGTATTGTGGTAGTTAGAAGAAACACTGTCATCGTTGTCAGGGGCGGCTCTAGCTTCAGGTGGGGTGGGGGTTTTGGACTTTGTTGGGTGTGCTGAAGGCTTGCTCCCCCCCAGAACCTTTTCCAAATTAGCCTTTTTTCTACAATCTGTTGCAATCTGGGAAGCTAAATACTGACTCTAGTCATTGTTTTTAATGCATAACCTTTATTTTAAACACTGGAAATCATCAGCCTTGTTTATGAAAGACATTTCCTGTAATTTATCATGCCTTTGGTATTTTATCAAGCCCCCCGCTGCAGATCAGCCACTGGTTGTTTACTAAACTACTCCTAGACCAAACCAGGTGGGCACGACATTTTGTCCACATGGTGTACAGACAACTGTTGCATGGCAAATTGTTCAATGCTAGGCTCAACTCAAGGTTTTGGGGGGGGAAAAAATACTACCAGGTTTGCCTCAAAGTGACCTTCAAGTTGTTGATCATCGCCACCTGGGAGAGACATGCACAGAACCTCTCTGCCTGGTGGAGCTATCACAGGTGACGACAGAAGCACAACAGCAGCAGGAAGCAAACTAACGGAATGCAAGGCCTTGAAACCACAAAATCTGCACCAGGTCTGCAGGGACCAAACTGTGGAAGAGGTTTTAAAGCTCCTATAGGTCTTTTTAACCTTCTACAGACCCACACACACCTGATCTGGTGACCTGAAGGCATCATCTTCTTCATCCACAAAGATCAATTCTAGCACAGATTTCTAGGTCAGACCCAAAGAGGTTATATATGAGAACTAGAGTCCGAACTCCCAATGCTGCCCACTAAACATGAATGTCCCTTCATGAACAGTGACATGACACCTCCTAACTGGGCAAAATATTGATGAAGTTCCTGGATGTTAATGCATTTTCAATGGGGCTTCATGACTGAACACAAAATACATGTTAAAATGACGAGCCAGTACAATTAATTAACATTAATTTATGTCAGGAAAGTATTAAACTTACTGTGACACCCACACATTCTGAAATATTCTCAGAAATAACCTCTTTGATCAGAGCTCACTTCACACCCTACGACTACTGGGATAGGCTCCAGCATCCCCTGTCCTCCCGTGACTCTTAATTGGAGTAAGCAGGTATAGAAAATGAATGGATTTCTAGGTCAGGTTAAGGAGTGTATGCTGCTGCATCCACTGAACCACAAAACCACCTTAAGTCCTACATGGCAACCACTTAACTTTAAGTACCCATCTACCCGCCACAGAAAGGTGCAAAGTACACACCCCCTTGTGGTTCTCATGCTGCTGGGCTTAACACATGGTCCAACATTCCCTCACAGTTCAAATGTATCAGTCATACTTAGTTATCTTAGTAGAGCAGGTAGATCCGTGGATAAGGAGCTGACCTGCCAATATGTAGACCAGGACCCGTATCCACGAAGCAACTCAAAGCTCTCTCAAAGAGCTCCTAACTTAGCCTAAAATTTCCTGGCAAGGAATCTTAGCCTAAGAGTGAGAGCAACTCTGAGCAAGAAGGGGACAGGAACTCCCATTTGTGAGGAGGCGGGGTTGACCCCATTGCTAGGTATCATGCAGTCCTCTAAGAGCTGTGATTGGTTGTCACGGAAAGGGGGGGAGAAATAAAAAACAAATGCACTCCGTGCTTGAATGGACAGTGAAATCAACCAATCATATAACCTGCATTAAGATGTATAATTGTGAGGATAACTTAATGTTATGATGACGAAACCCAGCAACATTAAATAAAATACTACACAGCTTGAAAATGTTTGAACGTACCTCATTCACATGCCGAATAAATGTGCCTGCATGAGTTTACTTAGTTAGTTCATCGTGAGTACATAATATAATTGTAAATACGTTAAAAAGACATGGCTGACACAAGAAAGTGAAAACACTTATTTCCATTGTGATTCATTTAAAAATCAAATGACAAAATTGAACATTAAAAGAAAATAACAATAGTAATACCAATAATAATAATAGTAAAAATAAGGATAATCTTAACAGTGTGTATATGATAACAAAACCTGAATTTATCAATTCATTATGACAGCAAATTATCATAAAATAATTACGTAGATCAAGATGGTAGCGTGTTACTGACTTACTGTCATCCTACATACGGAGAATATCTCTGTTTCCTCTTCTCTGTTTAAGACACTCTTCAGCTTCTTAAAAGTCCTCTTCACTACTCTTACCAGTTTTTTACCTTAGGAGCTCTCTTAAGGCCTACATATGGTGTTTTGCAGACAACTTTTATCTTACCAAAGGAAAATTCTACGAAATGTCTAAGAATTCAAGGAATTCTAAGATTTTTCTTAGAATAACATCACTTGGAGCTATTTTTAACCTTAGGCTGCTTCGTGAAGATAGGCCCTGGGTTTTGAATCTTGCTCTCGTGACCCACCTGTGTCCTTGGGTGAGACACTTCATCTGCATTGTCTCAGTCCACCCAGCTGCAAAAATGGGTACCCGAAAAGCAATTTGAGCATCTTCTAGATGGAAAAGCACTATAGAAATGCAGCTCTTCTTCTTCTAGTCTCCCTACTTAACTGCTTGTTTGACACAATCATTCCAGTGGTACTCAAGGAACCTCTGAAGAGACCTGGTACCAAAGACAGCCAGTCATCATCTTAGGTCACTGGTTAGCATCCAAGTCTCACAACAAGACAGGAAGCACCAGGACCCCAAAGACCTTCGCTGTCCTACCAAGACATTAGCTTTGCCTTGGGATGGGTATTGATAAGATTTTATCGACATCCATACCATTATCGATTCCGCTTATCGATGCAATTCCTTATCGATTCCCTTATCAATAGCTCTTGTGAATTTTCTGTGTACTAAAAGTAGGCTTTACAGGGTTTACATTTTATTGAGTCTTAAAGTAAATAAATGTGAAATTGGTCACTGGATCCT
This sequence comes from Thalassophryne amazonica, assembly GCF_902500255.1. Classification (NCBI taxonomy): domain Eukaryota; kingdom Metazoa; phylum Chordata; class Actinopteri; order Batrachoidiformes; family Batrachoididae; genus Thalassophryne; species Thalassophryne amazonica. The sequence goes on from NC_047119.1 coordinate 51,308,929, forward strand.
TAAACTCTGGACATAAATAAACTCTACATGGTGGATCTTTGATCTCTGGACACAAATACAAATAAACAAAATCTGTAGTTTTTGTCAAAAGCATTTCCTCAAAAGCATTATTGGCATGAATGTCTTTCCATACATCTGAGCTGAGCTTTTGCAGCTGGCTGTGCTGCACGTCAGGATGTAATTCATAAAGAATGCAGGACGTCTCATTTTGGGAGGAAAAAAATGTTTTAGTGGATTGTAGTTTCTTGTCTGTATTACAGCGTTTGGAAAGAGGTGTCATTTTATTTAAAGTGGCAATTTGTTTTGAAGTTATTAATCCCGACCAAACTCTGTCTCGGCAGAGAGCCACGCAGTGTTTGGAGCTGTGCCAACGGAATGGAGGACGATTTTCATTTCTTGACTGCAACAAGACAAAAGTCCCAGTTAGTGACTTTAATCCACACAAAAGTGACTCACGATTAACATATTTTAATGGCTTTGGGAGGGGTTAAGAAGTGGACTTGCCGCTTCTGAAGAGCAGTGAATCAAAGACCCAATAAGCCAGCGGATCGAAGCACTGCTTCACTGGTTCACGCTTCAAAGTGGAGTCGCGCTGTAGAAATGGTTGATTACAGACCCGCTGCAGGGTCTGTAATCATCATAGAGGAATGATCATTTTCCCGACAAACACCCTCAAAACAACGGCCACTCTGAAGGACTGATAAGGGAATCGTTAAGCAAAAAGACTATTGATGTCGGTGGATTGAATCATTTCTTAACAATACCCAACCCTAGCTTTGCCAAATTCATCTATCCAACAATCTCATGACTCCATCAGCATTCCCAGGTGTCTCCTGATCTCAGCGGCTGAAGACCCAGAGCTGTGGACACACTGTAAGGCACGTTTTTGGTACACCTTTCCACCTCATAAAGGATCAGTGAGTGCACAGTTTAGGATTTAAATAATGACTAAAACCCACTGAGTTTTAGTGGACTTGATATTGTTATTCCACCTCTGCTGCTCCCATGAGTCACCGCTGGCTGACAGTGATCATCACGAAAGAAAGCAAAAGCTTCCACATAATTTGGAGTCATACATCATGCAGTCGCGGCATGACAGTGCGCTCCCGCTCTCATGTAACAGTGCGTGTACTTTCTCTGATGGAGAAGAAATCCTGCTGAGATGAAGACAGCCACTCTGAATTAATTTGGCGGCTCTTTGTGGTCCTGAAGAATTCACAGCGAGCAGCTGTACCACAGGCGGCATTCAAAGAGCTGCTTGAAGAAGAAACTAAAACAGGCGGCCGTCGCAACATCATCGCCCTCGTTAAAACTTATTTGATGTAGTCGTTATCTGTCCTGATCCCACTTTTCTGGCTTTGCCTCTTTGGGACTTTTAATTTTTCTTGCTACAGGCTAAATTTAGTGATACAGTGAGTGCAGCCCAAGTGTTGAGAGGAAATCATCCATTGAGGGGTTTAAGGTTCACCTGTCTCAGTGTTAGGCGGGAGTCAGAGTAATTTAAACTGGAAAGCACTGCAAGTGACATAAAAGCTCATCAACAAGGAATTCCTACATCAGGTATTCAGGCTTACAGACACCTGATAATGAAATAGATTATCCAGGAGGGACTCTGAGTTGAGCCGCTGCTTCTTTGCATTATAAAGAGCCGGCTGAGGTGGTACGGGCACGTATAGGGACATCAAACTGGGAGGAGACCTCAGGAAAGACCCAGGACTTGCTTTAGGGATTATACTTCCCATCTGGCTTGGGAACAACTCAGGATGCCCCGGGAAGAGTTGCAGGACTTGATTGAAGATAGGGAAGTGTGGGATGAGCTGCTGCACACGTGGCAGAAAGTGAATGAATGAATTGGAAGATTCAACCAATATACATGTGTGTGTGTATATATATATATATATATATATATATATATATATATTTTTTAGTCAAGACTCAAAACCTATTTTTATTCTCTTTCTTATGGATAGTTTTTATTTTTATTTGTTTTATTCTTTTACTTCTGTTTTTATTTATGTATTTGATTTTTTTATTCATTTTAAATTATTTATTCAATTTTATGTTGACTTGTTTTATGTAAGGCGTCTTGAGACGGCTTTTGCTGTGATTTGGCGCATTATAAGCTAATTAAATTAAATTAAATTAAATATAGAGAAGGATAGCTGGATATATTTCTGTATATCTTTATATAGAGAGATATACAGGTATGTTAAATTAATTATTTGTTGAATTAACTGTTCAGGCATCTTATTACTGCACAATCACAAGTAGGGAAGGGTATCGAACTGAAGTGAAGTTCGTCTCAAATAGGTGAGTCAAGCCCTGGTCCCACCGAATAATGAAGGAGAAGAACTACAAGGACAAATGAGGATTAAAGAGGCATGTTTGTGGTGAGGACAAGGTTGTAAAAAGCCCATTATCCGAGCACCTGGCAGCTATGAGGACAGGACATGCTATTTTGGACAGGCTGTTTTGGCTCAACCTTCTTGCGCACTACAAACCCACCTGCTTTGTGCACTGGATACTGTATAGAAAATAATTATTTTGGAGCGGATTAATCATTTTCTGTCAGAGCTTGGATGCTGAAAACACCTCCAATCGCTTCTGGGATCACAGAAGACATTTCAGTTGCAGCTTTTTTCCTCCCTCTGTCTCGTGCGCTGAGGTGGAGAACATATATGGAACAGCCTAAAGGTAATTATTTGTAATGGCACAATCAAGGCAGCCTTCACACCAGCAGCCAAATCACAGCGAATTGGGTGCGAGTGCCCATTCCACCCACTGTCGGCCAGAGTCAGCCAGAGTCCAGGTGCTACCCATGAACATCCAACGCTACTCGCGGGGCACTTAGAAATGATGGAGCCATTCACATAGCCAGCACAAAAAGTAGACAGCAAGCATCCACTTTCGAGCTGGCTGCGCAAATGGCCCCGCATTTTCGGCCCTGCGAGTGTGCCGTGTCCCCCCAAGCAACACAAATGGCATGTGAGTGTGTCGTCCCCCCCTCCAAGCAACATGAATGGCATGTGAGTGTGTCGTTGTCTGGACAGCTGTCATGTTCATGTTGGAACAGCTGACCGCTGTGTCATCCTAACTCATAGCTGGAGAACACACATCGTGCCATGAAGAACATCACCTGTCAACATCACTGCGATGCACATGTGTGGGCGGGCTCTCATGACATGGGGAAAATTCCAAACAAACAAGACCACCTTTGGATCAGTCACAGCCATGCCACAGCGCACACCATGGAGCCAGGCTGGACCATCTGAAATCATCCATGAGACCCTAGGGATCAGCCAGTCAGCCAGGCTAATATCAGGTCCACCATGTGTGTTAAGTGTCAGCTGAGAGTGAGTCACTGGCCGGCAGTCAGCAGATATGCCCCCTTGTCCAGAGTGGGTACCAAACAACAACAATAAAAGGGAATAAATAAATAAAGAGAAAAAAGAGCACAGCACAGTGGAAGACAAGTGGGTGGGCATGTCAGAAGGAGTGCTGTTCCTTTTTTCTGTGATTATTTATTTTACTTTATTTTATTTTTACCATATTTATTAATTTCATTCCCTTATATTATTTCTGTTTGTGTTATTTATGTATTTAAACATTGTTTTATTTTACTTACAGTAGTGTTCAGAATAATAGTAGTGCTATGTGACTAAAAAGATTAATCCAGGTTTTGAGTATATTTCTTATTGTTACATAGGAAAAAAGGTACCAGTAGATTCAATAGAGTCTCACAAATCCAACAAGACCAAGAATTCATGATATGCACACTCTTAAGGCTATGAATTTGGGCTATTAGTAAAAAAAAAGTAGAAAAGGGGGTGTTCACAATAACAGTAGTGTGGCATTCAGTCAGTGAGTTCGTCAATTTTGTGGAACAAACAGGTGTGAATCAGGTGTCCCCTATTTAAGGATGAAGCCAGCACCTGTTGAACATGCTTTTCTCTTTGAAAGCCTGAGAAAAATGGGACATTCAAGACATTGTTCAGAAGAACAGCGTAGTTTGATTAAAAAGTTGATTGGAGAAGGGAAAACGTATACGCAGGTGCAAAAAATTATAGGCTGTTCATCTACAATGATCTCCAATGCTTTAAAATGGACAAAAAAAAAACAAAAAAAAACAGAGACGTGTGGAAGAAAACAGAAAACAACCATCAAAATGGATAGAAGCATAACCAGAATGGCAAAGGCTCACCCATTGATCAGCTCCAGGATGATCAAAGACAGTTTGAAGTTACCTGTAAGTGCTGTGACAGAAGACGCCTGTGTGAAGCTAATTTATTTGCAAGAATCCCCCGCAAAGTCCCTCTGTTAAATAAAAGACATGTGCAGAAGAGGTTACAATTTGCCAAAGAACACATCAACTGGCCTAAAGAGAAATGGAGGAATATTTTTTGGACTGATGAGAGTAAAATTGTTCTTTTTGGGTCAAGGGCCGCAGACAGTTTGTGAGACGACCGCCAAATTCTGAATTCAAGCCACAGTTCACAGTGAAGACAGTGAAGCATGGTGGTGCAAGCATCATGATATGGACATGTTTCTCCTACTATGGTGTTGGGCCTATATATCACATACCAAGTATCATGGATCAGTTTGGATATGTCAAAATACTTGAAGAGGTCATGCTGCCTTATGCTGAAGAGGACATGCCCTTGAAATGGGTGTTTCAATGAGACAGTGACCCCAAGCACACTTGTAAATGAGCAAAATCTTGGTTCCAAACCAACAAAATGAATGCCTCACAGATGTGAAGAAATCATGAAAAACTGTGGTTATACAACTAAATACTAGTTTAGTGATTCACAGGATTGCTAAAAAAGCAGTTTGAACATAATAGTTTTGAGTTTGTAGCGTCAACAGCAGATGCTACTATTATTGTGAACACCCCCTTTTCTACTTTTTTTTACTAACAGCCCAATTTCATAGCCTTAAGAGTGCGCATATCATGAATGCTTGGTCTTGTTGGATTTATGAGAATCTACTGAATCTACTGGTACCTTGTTTCCCCTGTAACAATAAGAAATATACTCAAAACCTGGACTAATCTTTTTAGTCACATAGCACTACTATTATTCTGAACACTACTGTATAGTTGTTATGTAAATATGTATTTATTTACTTTTCCTCCCTCTCTCTGTTCTCTTTGTTTTAATTTAACACATCGTGTTCATTATGTCAGTTCCAGCTGAGAGTGAGTCGCTGGCTGGCGGTCAGCTAACACTCCCCCTTGTCCATAGGGCAATGAGCAAAGTGATCACACATGAATGATTTCACACCTTTCCCCTTATTGTATGTATGTATTTATTTATTTTTCCACTCTTTCTGTCTGTCATGTGGACTATAACTTATGTGGTGGACAGGACATTAGGTGGTGATACATTAAAAACACATCACCTTTTCAACATGCTCAGCTGTGCCTCTGTGTGCACTGAACACCATCAGCCCCATGTGAAAATATCCGTCTGATCATGTGAATGGCCGGCGAGCCAAGTGTCGCATCCACCACGTGAGTTAAAGTCCACACGACACAGTGTCTTTCAGCGTGCCACGCGCTGGACAGCTGGATTCATGGACCCGGCTGATGTGTTCAGGATATGCGCACATCAATTCATTCATGTCAGTTCATTAAATCCTTGTTTACGTCCATGGCCATGATTCATGAACATGAAGGAACAGAAGGACAATAATTCTTGTATTGTCTGCTTTTTATAACAGGAATCAAATATTTTAACAGACAAAATGAAATCCATTTGTTTCATCATTTCCAAGACCATCAAGTCATCAAGCATCAATTGAACATCATTCTTACATTTAAACAGTACATTCATTGTTCTTATAATGTCCTGTGCACTCTCATTATTTTGTCCTTACACACTTCTAGCGATTTATGTACATTTGTCCACCATTTAATTGGTGCTGCTGCTGTGTTCGCGTGATGTGAGTGTGCACAAAACAGTTGCCGCAGGATTGTACACAGCTGTCCCTCCCAACAACTGCTGGAATTTTTGAGGTTCACCAATTTCGTTTTTTTTTTTTTTTTTTCGGCTGTTTTCAGCCGGTTTCTGCATCATTCGCCAAACTTCATGTTATCTGTGAAGGGGCCATAAAAAATGTCTAAGAATCTGAGGAATTCTAAGGTTTTTCTTAGAATAAAATCAGTAGGAACTACTTCTAGCCTTAGGCTGCTTTGTGGACACAGGCCCAGGTATGGACCACCTGTTACGTAATGGAGACATCTATAAATTAAAGACCAAGTGGCCTCTCTGTCCGTGTAAGCATGTGTCTGAGAGCGTGTGAGCATGACTCTGATCACAGAGAAACTGTGGAGAACTGACATTTAGCGTTTGGTATGTTTATGTATTTTGGGTCAAGGATGAACACAGCGAAAACGGAAAGTTGGAGAAATTAGGGATAACAGTGAACAATGTATGTTGATATCACCATTAATCAGTGTCTGTTAACCAGACAAGCTCTGAACCAAGGAAATATCTCAGCCTTGCCAGTTGTAAATCATGACATCAACTAATGTGGCAAATAATATTGTAAATACAAAATAATAAATTCTCATTTTAATTTCCTGCACTTTCAGTTAAAATCATAATAGAAACTTTGCATAATTTATTACCACCCTTGAAAATTGTCAGCTACCTATTTTATAAACACTACCCAATCTAGAACCCGTGGATCCCCACAGGCATGTGCTAGTTTATTCTTAACAACACAAGCAAAATATAAACCATCAACTCTTTAAATATACCCAACATTTACATTGAATACATAATATACATACCCCATCAGAACCTACTAAATTTCATATTGATCTGAATGTCATTGTGTTTGCAAACCTCATTTGTTTGCTTGTTCAACACCCATATTGCTGCAAGCTCAGGTAGACACACCCAAATTGCATATTTATGAAAGCAAACTTTAAATTTCCAATACACACTATTTTGTGCATTGGAAAGACGAGCCTCAGTGTGCACAGTTAGTAGATTAGCATGCACGTTTTGTGGGAGCCATGGTGTTTGTTCACATTTGCCATTTGATGGTGAACTTCTACACTGCCATCATCTCTTACTCCATCACCATCTGGTACACTGCTGCCACTGCTAAAGACAGGAGCAGACTGCAGAGCATCATCCACGCAGCAGAGAAGGTGATCGACTGCAATCTGCCATCCCTACAGGACCTGTACACCTCCAGGGCCCTGAGGCAAGCAAGGAAGATAGTGGCTGATCCCTCTCACCCAAGGCACAAACTTTTTGTCACCCTCCCCTCTGACAGATGGCTGAGGTCCATCAGGACTAAAACCTCAAGACACAAAAATAGCTTATTTCCGTTCACAGCCAGACTTATAAATAATGCCAGAGACACCCATTTAACCTGCCCCCCATTCACACAAAGTACATATTGATCATCCCTGCACTGAAAGGTACTGTATATCTGCCATGCCTTTGCACAGCCCCATTCCACTACATTATATTTATTTGACAGTGAACATAGTTTTGTCCATTTGACTCCCTCACTTCTTACAGAAGTATTTTTTCCTTTTAATTTTTATTGTTGTTTATGCACCAATTACTTCTTACAGAAGAAGCTGTTTCCTTTTATTTTTATTGTTGTTTATGCACCAATGACACCAGATCAAATTCCTTGTATGTGAGAACTTACTTGGCAATAAATTCGATTCTGATTTCAAATCTTTAGTAGATCCGGCCCTTTGAGGGTTTTGTTTTTTTTAAGTTATCTGTCCACAGTTAGTCAGACACGTGTGAACACCTTACCTCCTGGATAGAAGCTATGAGATCAGCTTATTTACTGAAAAGCTGTTGCACATTTTATCTGTGCTTATGAAGAGTTTTCTTGCACAGTTAATTGAATTTATTCAGCAGTTCAGCTTATGCACCTGTTTTTCAGCTGTTAATGGTGTCAGCTACATTCATGACTTCATAAATGTTTATCTTCTGCTTAAGCACATCTAATATAGGTGCTGCTTTATTCATACTATATCTGCAAGGTCAGCTGATTCACACTTTATTGTGTGTTTCTCTGGCAGCTGTTAAAAGTCTCTCACCAGCTACTTCTCACTTCAGTGATATTTTGGCATAGTTGTTCTGGTAATGCTGTTGATTTTTCAGCCAAGGTCTTGATGCTGCACAGATGTTTTTGCTCAGATATCTTAGAGTAAATCTCTCAAACTCTCAAACTGAAAAAAAGGGCATGAAAAAAGAAAATAAAGAAACAAAAATAAAACAAGAGGAACTCTGTTTGCCAGCCACATTTTCTTCCACATTACAGTGTTCAATTGTTCATTACTTGTTCCATATATGACCTACTGTATTGAAGTTTGGGGAACCACCTACAAAACGTATACAAATCTTATATTTTTACTTCAAAAGAAAGCTATAAGAATTATTAGTAAGAAACCATATCATGAGCCAACAAATCCATTGTTTGTCCGTTTGCATATTTTGAAATTTTGGGATTTGCTTGATTATAGCATAATACAAATTATGTTCAATGTACAAAACAAACTTCTACCACAACATGTCCAGGACCTGTTTAAAATGAGGGACTCCAGTTATAATTTACGAGGAACTGTTGTGAAAGTGTAGTGACACGGACCCACAACAGGGGGCGTAAATGAACGGACAATGAAAGAGTCGAATATGAACACTTTACTGTTGTGAATGAGCACAACCACAATACAGAGGAATGTGAAATTTTGCAAACAGTCAATCACAAGGGTGACGTGTGGGCAGGCTCAAGGATAGAAGACGTCTGTCCTGAGATGAACCGGAACCACACAATTTCCTCCGCCACCAAACCCGGAGAATACTGAAGCCGCCAAGTCCAGAGTCCCCAGGTGGCCACCGTCTTCGAAGGTCGGATCTGGTACTGCTGGCAAGGAGCAGAGACAATCTGGTACTGCTGGCAAGGAGCAGAGACAATAAGATATGGGTGTGTGCACACCCAGTAACAACAACGATGGAGAGTCCACCTCCACCTCTAACACACACTCGTGCAGCTCCTGTCTCAACACTTATCTGGTGTGGTAGTAAGCGAAGCTGTCGCCGGTCACGCCAATCTCCAGATAAACACTCCGCAGGAAAACAGCTGCAAAAACGAGTTCACTAAACAAAGTCAATATGACACAGATCAAGGCTGAGTACGTTACCTTAACGGGTCGACGATATCTCGGCAATGAGGTGGAGATGACGTCCGGGTTTTATGGCGTGAGATGATGAAGTATGGATGGGTGACAGCTGTCAGGAGATAATGAGTGACAGCTGTCACCCCCGGCTGTGTCCGTGGCGGCAGCGCCCTCTCGTGCCTGAAGCCCGCACTTCAGGCAGGGCGCCCTCTGGTGGTGGGCCAGCAGTACCTCCTCTTCTGGCGGCCCACACAACAGGAACATTGTTATTTCAGAAATCAAAGGTTCAAACTGCCGTAAAAAGTCATTGTGTTTCTGTTAAAGCTGTTGATATTTGGAATAATTGCCCAGATAACATAAAATCATTTGGCAATTTGGTTGGCTTTAACCCCTTAACACCCATCATCGCATATATGCTACAATCTCTGACTCAAATATGCAACTTACCAAATTGACCTGTATGCCTGTTGTCGCAAATTTGCAACATACCATCATTATTATTATAACATTATAACATAAAGTCATTACCAGAATACCAAATATTACTATCTAGTTTTTGTGCAAAAGTGAAATTAATAATCTCAACATTATTTACCATCTACTTAAAGGCAAAAACACACACAAAACATTTTTTTTTATATACAGCTATATAAATTCGGGCGTTAAGGGGTTAAAAGGCTCTACAAAAGTTATTTGATTACTTGTTATAGCATGATGAAATAAGTTTATTGATTTTGTTTTGTTTTTGGTGCACTGCTATTTACATGTTTGCATTTTTGAAATTTTAGTTCAGGGATCAATTTATACTTTGTGTTAGTTATTATGGGTATATGCATAATTTTATATACACATGTATAATTTTTATTTTTTGGTTAAAGAGGTGGGCGTTTACAAGCTTTTGCTTCTGCCTACACCCTTCTGGGCACATGGTGTGTTGTTGGATTATTTTCTTTTCTTTCTTTGTAAGTTTCTTCTTATTTTTGGATCTGTGCATGCTGAATAAATTAATTAATTCATTCACATGAAATAATTTTTACACTGTATCACTGATCAATAAAAGTAGGATAAACCTCTGTGATCTGCATGACATTATTACAGATTAAAGTTTTTTGGGAGATTTCTGATCAATCTGTCAAAAAATTATGAAAGATAGGGTTTACAATAAAAAAAATACTTTGCAAATTTGACTTTTTTATGTTATTAGTGACAATATTACGCTGTCATTCCATCAGTCTGATGGTCAGGTGGCCATCCCAGCGGCAGAATCTGCTCAGTGAATAGGCCAGTTGCGATGAATTAAGACCCCACCCACCCACCAATAACAAACATTTCTGGATCCACCCCTGATGTCAGGGTATTAATAATCAAAATAACAACAACAGCAGGTCTCGGCCGCACTGTGAGGTTCTGTCCATGAAAACCGTGACTGGAACCAGTGATGAGGTACAACAGAGCATTTAACACCCACTGACAATGTGTTGGTCTTTTTGCCTCGTATGCGGACTAAAATTATCAGGCTTTTGTTCTGATATTTGACCAAAATACTGGATCAAGTATCAGAAACTGAAAAAACAAATCCAATCTGATTCAGAGTCTTCTGAGTCATGGTGTTGTGGGAGCAGAATATTTGTTTCACAGTTTGAGTTGATGTTTTGTTAGATGGTTAGGTCAGTACAGTACATCCAGACAAATCTATTCATTAACATTAATTGTGCAAACAGTGGGAAAATGGTATCAAATTTGTATCAGCAGATGCTGACAGTTCAAGTATCGGTGTCGTATCGGTCCTGTGCCATCCCTCATATGGCATCAACTGAAAATCTTTATACACAAATTAGGGTTTCCTGCAGGAAGTGAACATCTTTTTCACATATCTGCATCACATGCACATTAGCTTCCATTTGGACACAGTAAAAACATGCACTCAGGTCTGAACATGCAACTGCACGTGCATGCTTGTCACTTTGTCACCTTTCATGATCAGAATTGTTGGAGTCCCAACGTGAGAACTGAACATGTGGTCCACGAGCCAGAAACCAATTCTGACCTAATAGGTACCACTTAAGGGGACTAAATGACACTTAGAATCTAGCCTCAGTGTACCACAGGTGGCACAAAAATCTGTGGTGGCCATCCCAGGGTGGTAGCTATCGTCAGGACGGGGGGTAGATGAAGGATTACACAGAGGTCAGCATTTAAAAATGCTCTAATCACATTGAAAAGTATATTGCATTAGTTGTCTGATCAAATGGGTTCCAAAAAGGTAGAGTTTGGACCATGACAGATGATGCAAAGTATTCCTTTTTAAAATCTCTATTGACTCAACCAATAATTTGCATACATTTTTTCCAAAACTGGAGAGCTGCACTGTATCTGGATGAGGACACTGATTATCAGCAGCTGCTACATTGTGACAGTGTGAGCTGAAATCACGTGCACTCCTCCGTTTACTCTGTTGCTATCAGGATTAGAGCATTAACAGGTGTGATGTCAGTTCACCACATTATTTTTAACCATGAAGCCTTTCCAAATCTTAACCTTTGTCTGCAAAAAAAAAAAAAAAGAAAAAAATACTGGCATGAAAGCAAACTGAGGAAGAGAGAGAGAGAGGATGGGCACGGGTGTCTCACTGCTGCACCGTTAGAGAAGAACGTCTGAGCTTTTCCCCCTCAGGATGCAAATCCTACAGTCATCAATCCACGGGGTTAATGCAGGAAACTTTGGAATCCACAGAATAAGAGCTGTGTGTATGATGTAATGACATCGCCCTCCTCCTCTGCACCCAGAGCGTACGTTTGCAAAGGTTTATGTTCTGCATACGCATTCATGCACTCACACAAATACACCTTTATTCCACTGCAGCAGTTTAATGACTCATGAAGTCGCTCAGCTGTTTTTGTTTTGTTTGTTGCCCACAGGGTTTAAAAAGAAAAAAAAAAAAACATTTTCAGCAACACTAAATTCAGAGAACATTTTCTGGAAACTACTACATTTCCTGATGGGGAGAAATTTGCTGTTTAAACTGGATATAGTTGTGTTTGTCTCCTCATGGGCCACATTAAAGAAAATATTAACCATAGTTAAGTGTGCAGGATCCCAAGCTGAGGTCCAAGTTCTACATCCTTTACTGGACCTCAAGGCTGATGGCCAGGAAGCACACAAACAGACACTACGTAGCTGGGACACATAACCTAAAATTCCACTTTTACTTGACTGTGAACTTTCTTTTTGTTTTGCATGGTTGATATTTGATGACTATCTGTGTGTACTCTGCTTGTTTACACTCTATCATTGTTAGTTTGGTCTAATCAGTGGATCACCCCTCTGAGTCTGGTCTGCTTGAGGTTTCTTCCTCAAAAACACACCAAATGGAATTTTGTCTTTCCGCTCATATATCATTTCTCCTCATATGTGCTTGCTCAGAGGGGTTGGTAAGTTTTGACCTTACCCATGTGAAGCACCTTGGGGCAACTTTTGTTAAAATAAATTGAGGTGCTAACATATGTGGTCAAACATTAGCAATTAGCAATAAGCAGTGGTAGAATCATATCAAACAAACAAACAATCATATTGAATATTTTTCTTTCTTTTCTCCATAGAAGAACCGATGACTTCTGGAAACCAGCAGCTTATGGCCCTGTCCCACTGGCGTTTAGGAGGATTTGCGGATGGAATGCGCACAAAAGTGGCCCACATCCACCAAACAACCGCAATAACCGTGTAACATTCCTGTATGAGTCGGCCGCCATCCGAACACGTCCGTGATCATCCGCAGAGGCACGCATGTCGCATGATGAGATCCGCATCACTGCCTGAACACATACTGAAGACATACGCAGGACATACACAACCAAAGCGCCGCATAGCCCATGTCATCCGCTGATATCCACAACTGATGGGTTGGCGCGGCTTGGCGGCAGACCGGGACAGCGTGCAAAACAGATATGACGTGTGCCCAGCACGGCCACATCACGGTCGCAAATGGTATGTCGCGCATGCAGACTAGAGCATGACACGGGAGTGGATTTTCACTCCCGTCCCATCCCGCTCCCAGAAAAAAAATCCCATCCTGTCCCAATCCTGGACTGGAGTAAAAAATAAATTCCATCCCGTCCCACTCCTGTAAAGATGACTCCCAATCCCATCCCGCTCCCACTCAAAATCAGTCCCACTCCCGTATGTCTCGCGCCGTGATGATCAATCAGGGACTGAATATGTAGTGACGTGGAGATGTCTGGAGTTTGACTGAAGATGTGAACATGTCCTGTCGCTGGTAGCAGCCTGTGAGCAGGACTTATGTCTCTTTTGTCCTTTATTTCACAATTATGACAGAGTTTTTGGAGCAAGCAGCAGCCCCGCAGCAGCAGGAGCGGAGTTTCTTTTTCTTTTTATGTTATGTGCGCACGCAAGTGAATGGAGATTATTTCACTTATTAACTACACAGATGTATAATAGAACAAATGGTGACTGGTTTCTAAACACAATTATGACAGAGTTTTTTGGTGGAAGAGCCAGCTGCAGCAAGCAGCGGAGTTTCTTTTTTTTTTTTCATTGTTTACATGTGCGCGCGTGAATGGGACAGTTGGTCCTCAAACTGGGTCCTGCAGAAGCGGAAGGACCGGTGAAAGCAGCCGTCATCCAGACGCAGCTCCTGCAGCAAATAATGATACTCCCTGTATTGGGAGCTTTTCACAACTCGCTCCGTGTGATCAAGGTCCGTCATGTTAACTTGACTGACAACTGGAGCCGGCGAGCGGAATGGAAACTCCTGCTATTTGATGACGCACTGGGGTGAATTTTCGCAGCAAAAGCAGAGCAACACACCAGGCGAAGGAGGCGCATCCGTCGCCACATGACCCCCGTGAATTTGTAGAGTCTGATCGCGCCCGGTGTGAACGCGGCATTAAACAGATGAAAATCATCATCTATTTTTGTCATTCCCGCTCCTTCCCGTCCCATCCCAATCACGGGATTGATAAAATTTTGACTCCCATCCCGCAGGAATCCCGCAGGAATCACGTGACCCACGGGAATTCCCGAAAAATGTCATCCTCTAATGCAGACAGAGTGGGCACGGATGAAGCGAGTGCATCACGGCCGCTGTGCCCCTCATGGGGCACCTCCGCGGTCGCCTTCGCTTCTGTTCCCTGTTATATCCGCTTTTCTTCCTCATGTATTCGCTGATCCACCCCGGGACATTTGTCATTTCCGCCCACCTTTGTTGCGGACGCTCAGCTTTTGTCTCCTCATTTCATGCGCAAATCCTCCTAAACACCAGTGGGACAGGGCCCTTAGGTTCTTTTGTTGGTGAGGAAATGTTTACCGACCATCATTTACGAATGACGCTGTGATGGTTGTGGATTCAACCCTGACTGGTCTGAGTGCGTCTCTGTTTGCGATCGTGCCAAAAAAGAACTAAGATCCAATCTTTCAATGACTTCCTGGACTCAGCCATCAGAAGTCTATCTGTATGTGGTGAAAGTGCTGAACTTTTAAGGCATTCACTTATCTTGGCATTCAATTTAATTTATTTATATAGCGCCAAATCACAACATAAGTCACCCCATGGTGCTTCACAAGGGGAAGGTCGAACCTTACCAACGCCCCCTGAGCAAGTATGTAGGCAATAACGGTAAGAAAAAACTCCCTCAACCTGACACTGACATTCATATCTCCAGATCATCAATGCTTTGAGATTGAGAGATGTATGGGAAGAGCTGGAGTTGCAGGACAGAGGTGTTTAGTGACAGTGATATTTTTGCAAGAGAAATGTAGGCCCAAACATGTTATGGTTCTGGTCCTTCATGGTTATGAGACCTAGACACTAACCCATGACCTAAGACCACAACTGGCTGTCTTTGGAACTAGTTCTCTTTCAAGGTTCCTCAGATACAGCTGGAAAGGAGCATCCCTTGCTGTGTGAAAATGTTGACTTTGACATTTTGACCTGGAGACATGGATAGTGTCACCGATAACCTGCTGAAAGGTCCCACAGGCGTAAAACCTCAGCACAATCAAAAACTGAAGAAGGGCTGGCAGGGCACTGTTCCACCTCATTTGTTGGTTGATTGCTGGACCTATCATGTCCACAATGAAGAGGATTGTAGGCGAACGGAAGCAGTATCTCTCTTGAATCTTGGCATCATAAACATCTCCAATGGATTATATGGATATAGTCAACTAAAGATTAGACCACTATGAAACCAGGCCCTGAAAGAACAACAACCTTTTCAGAATCACAAGAAAATTCTGTCCTACACTCAAAAACTCATGTATTGGATGAACTCAATTCAATTATGAGCAGGATTTCCATCTAATCCCAGAACAGACTTGATTAGGACATTTATTTATTTACTGATCTTGACACACCTACATGTCTGAACAGGTGCATTAGTATGAATATCCAAAAGTCCAGCTGGAGCAGAGAGCACATCACGGATCTGTGAGCGTGACAGAAGCACTAATACTCAGCAAAGCTCCACAAAGACTGTGAAAACACACATTTCCACTGATCTCAACAAGCTGCGAACAAATGCAATTAAATCCACAGAAAATCAAAATGTTATCTCACGCTGCTGAATCTCTGTGCTTCATCTTTTGGTAAGTAAAATCACATTTTGGATTTATCATAACCTTGATGGTTAGTGGGTTTTTTTAAATCAAGAGAGGTGTTCTTCATTATAACAGATCGTTAAACATTGATGTCTTGACTAAAAGTATTTTTCATCACTGGGTGTCTTAAAAAAAAAAAAGACTTTTAGTCAATGACAAATCCTGTCAATCTGTTGAAAAATTTAGAAAACCTAAATTACTAGTACAGTGCCCGTAGGAAGTTTTTTTTTTTTAACTTTTGGTTGCTGTCATTTGATGATTAACTGTTATGGTTAGAACCATTAAAGGATAAGGTTTAGAGGTTTAGACCCCAGGACGCAGATAGCCAGACGCAATAGGTACGTGATGAACCAGGTGTTTTAATGTTCCAGTGAAAAATACAGAGTATCAGGAATCCCCATGGTGGCAAAACCCAAAATGCGGTCAAGACTGACGACGAAAACAAACTGTCAAAAGGCGACAGTGGTATTAGAAAACAAAACTCTTAAGTGGCAAAATCCAAAAAGCAGTAAAGACTAACAATGTGACAAAACTGATGACAAAAACCAACAAGACTTTTCAGCATCTCGGGTGCGCGGGGGCTGATGGGAAGGCATTGGGACAAACAAATGCACATGCTTGATGGCGGATGCGGAATCAACATAATATCACTCACGAAAACGTGCGGTAACTGACATTTCTCATCAAAAGTAAGCATAATAAATGTTTCCCAGTACATCGGACTGTAGCGTATTGCATTCACTGGATAAAAAAAAGAACATTTGCCCGCTGATCTCGTAATTACGAGAAAAGATCTCATAATTACGAGAAACGATTTCATAATTATGACATCAGGATCTCGCTGGAGGAGTTTCATTCATCCAGGAACAGTTTAGGGAGAAATCCACACTTTGAGTGCGCGGTGGTGTGTGATCACAGTGCAGTGTCAGAGGTTACAAATTGGCCGATTTTCGATTATGACTCGGAAATTCTCACGCTTGTCTTTACTGAGGGACTGGAAGTATGGAAGCACATTGTATGGAAGCGATTACACGCACACACACACACACACACACTCACAATAAATAAAAAAAATTAAAAATAGCCTGATCTCAGAATTACGAGATTCTGATGTCGTAATTATGAGATCTTTTCTCGGAATTACGTGATCAGCTATCAATTTTTTTTTTTTTATCCAGTGAATGCAATACGCTTCCATAACTGACAGCTGCGCACATGGCTTTGCATGTCCCGCGCATGTGTACTGGTGATGCTGAAAAGGCTTGCTGTCAAATGGTGACTTACAGCAGGGTGGACACAGGAGCCAATCAGGTGAGACATGGACAAGAGCTGACTGGGAAATAATCGGCCAGCAAACAGAATAGAGACAAAGAAGTGTGGCTTAAAAGCTGAAACTGATGAGAAAATGGAGGACAGGTGTGGAAGGGTCAAAGGTCAAGAGACAACACAAGGTGAACAGACACACAGATTTAAGTGAAGGAGAATAAAACATAAGCATACTTGAAACATAACTAAGAAAAAGAAAAGTTACAAAACCACAAGACCGATCCAAAACCACATAATATAAAAATAACTGTAGAAGGACACAAAAAGCAACAGACTGATGAACAGACTGAGTTGAGCAACAATAATGAAGCAAGGCGTAAACAAACTATAACACATTAAACAAAAACTGAAGCTGACTTGAGAAATAAAAGCAGGAAATTAATGAGAAAAAATGGATAAAGCATGAATGAGGGAAAAACCACATGAGACAAATGATTAAACAGACACAAGCAGAGTACACTTTCCTCCACACACCCACAACAGGCTAAACCATACACCTTCACCCACGTATTCTCATGCAGACATCCACAGACAACTGACAGGATAAGGGATGCAACACACTCAGACTACAAAACCAACACAGGACTTGAGAACTGTTCAAGTGCACCAGGAAGACACAACACTGTCAGGTGAGGATACACAGGTGGAACACTGGGGAAAAACACACACTTCTGCACGACTTACACCGCGAGACAGGACAGGTAACCAGAGACATGAAAGGGCATTGGTACAAAACCACATCCAAAGGGCCCCAAAAAAACCACCTCAAACGAACCAAACCCCAACATTACCTTCACACTGTTCAAGGTAATTATCATTAACTATCTAACTTGGTAGGAGTTGGAGAAACAGTAAGGTAACGTTACGTTCCTTAGTGTGTTTTGTAGATAACCACAAACTAATTCCATGCTTTCTTAAATTTAAATTAAACACAATATTAGTTATTGAATTAAGTGTTGAAACATGAATAACAGTGCAAGGATACAGACATTATTGGTGTGTGTGTGTGTGTGTGTGTGTGTGTGTGTGTGTGTGTGTGTGTGTGTGTGTGTGTGTGGGCCAAAAAAACATCAAAATAAAGGTTCTGAAAATAAATCCCAAAGAACTTCATGATACAGGATACAGTTGATAATAAGCAGGTTGATAATAAGCACTTTTTGTGTCATTCGGATCTATGTTTTGATTGATATTATATTATTATCACATTATATTATTATTTGAATATAGTATTTCATATTGTTTCAAAAATCAGTTTTATTATCAATTATATGAATTTAAAAGAGTTTCTGTTAAACAGGTCACTGGAAGAGACTCAGACAAAATTAAACAGAGAATTTTGAATATTTGAAACACAATACTCCACCTCCTGAACACAGTTTATTTAAACTTGAACTCACAGCAAATATAAGCGTTTATTCAGCTTATGTACTTAATGAAACGTTGTACAAGTTGTGGGAAGATAAAATAGTGGTTAATTTGTTTGTTAGTTAAAAAACAAACAAACAAAAAAAACCAAAGGATTTTAGCTAATGTCTCAGTGTTAAACTCAATCACAAGGAACACTGACAGTGTTGTGTGGGTCGCTCGAAGAGGAGGTACGGCTGGCCCAACACCAGAGGGCGCCCTGCCTGAAGGCGGGCTTCAGGCACTAGAGGGCGCAGTCACCGCAGAGGAGCTCCAGGAGCCCGGAGCTGACAGCTGTCACCAATCTACCCATCATCATCACATTCCATAAAAGCCTGGATGAGACACCACACCTCTGCCGAGAAATACTAATAATGCTATACAATTGTTCTGAATATTCTGCAGGCGTACCTGTTGGCGACTTCGCAGCTGGAGGCTGGGTTTGTGGAGGAGACGACGCTCTTCGCTCCTCGGATAAGTAGTCACTCAGGCGCTGCATGTATATTGTTCCCGTGTCAGAGGTGGAGATTCTCCCACAAAACAAACTGAACTGAGTTGCTGATTGTTCTGCTGGGTGTGTACACACCCACTTGATCTGTTTTTGCTTTCTGCCAGCAGTACCCAGTCCGACAGCTGAAGGCGGTGGCTACCTGGAGACTCAGGACTTGGCAGCTCTGGTGACTCTCGGGTCTCCGCTGACAGGGGAAATCATGTGGGTCCCGACTCTTCTCTGGACAGGCGTCTCCTATCCTCGGGCCTGCCCACATGACACCGACTGTGTAATTGACTGTTGTTCAAAACCGTATCTGTATACTGTTGTGCATTTTTTCACAACATTAAATTGTTACCTTTTGGCATTTCCATTGTCCATTCATTTACGCCCCCTGTTGACAACAGGATTTCTCGGCCAACGTCATGGACCCCGAGGGGCGTCAACCATCGAGTGAACCTCCAATGGAAATGCAGGGTGCACAGGGGCCAGCAGGAGGCGTATTAGGTGAGCTGCAGCAAATCCTAACCGCCTTCACTGCTCGGTTGGACTTGGTAACCGAGCAGAACATTATACTCAATCGGAGGATGGAGGCCCTCACCGCTCAGGTGGAAGTGCACGCGCAGGGCGCTGCTGCGGCACCTCCTCCTGCTGACCGAGTGCCACATACAGATATTCCAGTGGTCGTTCAACGAGCCCCCCCCAGTCCCCTGAAGCATACATAAGCCCTCCGGAGCCGTACGGAGGTTATGTCGAGATGTGCGCTGACTTCTTGATGCAGTGTTCGCTCGTCTTTGCACAGCATCCTATCATGTACGCGTCTGACGCCAGCCGGGTGGCTTATGTAATAAATCTGCTTCGAGGAGAGGCACACACCTGGGCTATGGCGCTCTGGGAGCAGAATTCTCGGCTCCTAACGACATATACTGGGTTTGTGCGGGAGTTCAAACAAGTGTTTGATCACCCCAACAGAGGCGAGACCGCTTCGACGGTGCTACTGTCGATGAGACAGGGGTGTCGGAGTGCAGCCGAATATGCAGTCGACTTCCGCATCGCGGCAGCGAGGTCCGGCTGGAACAATGTTGCACTCCGCGCCGCCTTCGTAAACGGACTGTCTCCGGTCCTGAAGGAGCATCTGCTGGCTAAGGACGGGATTTTGACGGGCTTATCGACCTGGTTATACAGTTAGACAACCGATTAGAAGAACATTGTCGGGAGCGGGGCGAAGGGCATGGCCGGGCACGAGTCGTCCCTCTTCCTTCCGGGTCCAAAAGGGTGCCGCTGTCCCCACGCTCCACTGCCAGAGAGCTCCGTGTGGTGACAGCTCCCCCTGCTGACGAAGCTATGGACACGAGCAGGGCTAAAGTGAAATCAGAAAACAGACAATGGAGGCTGGCCCGCGGGGAATGCTTTTTCTGTGGCTCGAGCGAGCACATTCAGAAGAATTGCCCCAAGCGGTTAAACTACAACGCCCGCCCTTAGAGACTGGGCTAAGGGTGGGCCACAATACTCATGCGGGGAAACCCCGTAAATCCGCACACATCCCAGTGATGATCCTGAGTGGGGATCTAACCCTTCACGCCCCAGCACTGGTGGACACGGGGTCGGAGGGGAATCTGCTGGACAGCACATGGGCTAGGGAGGTTGGGCTCCCTCTAGTGGCCTTACCGTCACCATTGAATGTACGGGCACTAGATGGCACCCTGCTCCCATTAATCACGCACCAGACACAGCCAGTGACCTTGGTGGTGTCTGGGAATCACAGGGAGGAGACTGTGTTTTATGTGACACCTACTACTTCCCGAGTGATTTTGGGCTTTCCATGGATGTTAAAGCACAATTCCCGGATTGATTGGCCGTCTGGGGTTGTGGCGCAGTGGAGCAAAACCTGCCACCGGGAGTGTTTAGGATCCTCAGTTCCACCCGGTGTGACAGCTAAGGAGGAGGTTCTAGTCCCCCCCAATCTCGCGGCGGTGCCAGCCAAGTACCATGACCTCGCTGACGTTATCAGCAAGGATCTGGCGCTCACGCTGCCCCCGCACCGTCTGTACGATTGTGCCATTGATTTGATACCGGGCGCTGAGTACCCATCCAGCAGGCTGTACAACTTCTCACAGCTGGAATGCGAATCAATGGAGACCTACATCCGGGACTCCCTAGCTGCCGGGTTGATCCGGAACTCCACCTCCCCGATGGGTGCTGGTTTCTTTTTTGTGGGCAAGAAGGATGGCGGACTCCGTCCATGCATTGACTACAGAGGGCTGAATGAGATCACGGTTCGCAACCGATACCCGTTACCTCTGTTAGATTCAGTGTTCACGCCCTTGCATGGAGCCCAAATCTTCACGAAACTGGATCTTAGGAATGCGTATTACCTGGTTTGGATCCGGAAGGGAGACGAGTGGAAGACGGCATTTAACACCCCATTAGGTCATTTTAAGTACCTGGTCATGCCGTTCGGCCTCACCAATGCGCCCACGACATTCCAAGCTTTGGTTAATGACATCTTGTGGGACTTCCGGCATCGGTTCATCTTCGTATACCTTGACGATATTCTCATCTTCTCCCCGGATCCTGAGACCCATGTCAAGCATGTACGTCAGGTCCTGCAGCGGTTATTGAAGAACCGGCTGTTTGTGAAGGGCGAGAAGTGTGAGTTCCACCGCACTTCTTTGTCTTTCCTGGGGTTCATTATCTCCTCCAACTCCGTCGCCCCTGATCCGGCCAAGGTTGCGGCAGTGAGAGATTGGCCCCATCCGACAAGCCGTAGGAAACTACAACAGTTCCTCGGCTTTGCAAATTTCTACCGGAGGTTCATAAAGGGCTACAGCCAGGTTGTTAGGCCCCTGACAGCCCTGACCTCCACTAAAAGTCCCTTCACCTGGTCGGATCGGTGCGAAGCTGCGTTTAGGGAGTTGAAACGCCGGTTCTCGACTGCACCAGTTCTGGTGCAGCCCGATCCTAACCGCCAGTTCATAGTTGAAGTGGATGCCTCTGACTCAGGGATAGGAGCCATGCTGTCCCAGAGCAGGGAGTCCAATAAGGTCCTCCATCCCTGTGCCTATTTTTCCCACAGGTTGACACCGGCTGAAAGGAACTATGACGTTGGCAATCGGGAACTTCTGGCGGTGAAAGAGGCCCTCGAGGAGTGGAGACACCTTTTGGAGTTAGCTACGGTGCCTTTCACGGTTTTCACTGACCATCGGAACTTGGAGTACATTCAGACCGCCAAGCATCTGAACCCCAGGCAAGCCCGTTGGTCACTGTTCTTCGGTCGGTTTGACTTCCAAATTACGTATCACCCCGGGAACAAGAACCAACGGTCTGATGCACTGTCCCGGGTGCATGAAGAGGAGGTCAAGCCAGAGCTGTCGGATCCACTGGACACCATAATCCCCAAGTCCACTGTCGTCGCAACCCTCACCTGGGACGTGGAGAAGACCATCCGGGAGGCCCTGACACGACACCCGGACCCCGGAGGTGGACCCAAGAACAGACTATACATCCCACCAGAAGCCAGAGCTGCAGTCTTGGACTTCTGTCATGGTTCTAAGCTCTCCTGCCACCCGGTGGTGCGACGAACTGTGGCACTGGTCCGGCAGCGCTTGTGGTGGGCGTCTATGGGAACCGACATCCGGGAGTACGTCCAGGCCTGCACCACCTATGCCAGGGGCAAGGCAGAACACAGGAAGGCCCAGGGACTCCTCCAGCCGCTGCCAGTGCCTCGTCGCCCCTGGTCCCACATAGGCCTGGACTTCGTCACGGGCCTCCCTGCGTCATAGGGTATGACCACCATCCTGACGATAGTGGACCAGTTCTCCAAGGCGGCCCACTTCGTGGCCCTCCCGAAGCTCCCGACTGCCCAGGAGACTGCAGACCTCCTGGTCCACCACGTCGTGCGTCTGCATGGTATCCCCACGAACATCGTCTCAGACCGTGGTCCCCAGTTCTCCTCGCAAGTCTGGAGGAGTTTCTGTAGGGAACTGGGGGCCACTGTGAGTCTCTCGTCCAGGTACCACCCTAAACTAATGGACAGGCAGAGCGGGCTAATCAAGATCTGGAGCAGGCCCTGCGGTGTGTAACCTCCACGCACCCAACGGCTTGGAGTCAACATCTGGCCTGGATCGAGTATGCCCATAACAGTCAGATCTCCTCGGCAACCGGCCTCTCCCCCTTCGAGGTATGTTTGGGGTATCAGCCCCCATTGTTCCCAGCCACGGAGGGAGAGGTCGAGGTCCCCTCGGTCCAGTCGAGTGCCAGGAGGCGCCCGTTGAGGGGGGGGTCCTGTTGT
This sequence comes from Thalassophryne amazonica, assembly GCF_902500255.1. NCBI lineage: Eukaryota > Metazoa > Chordata > Actinopteri > Batrachoidiformes > Batrachoididae > Thalassophryne > Thalassophryne amazonica. The sequence goes on from NC_047119.1 coordinate 51,332,212, forward strand.
GTGGGCCACCCGAAGAAGAGGTACTGCTGGCCCAACACCAGAGGGCGCCCTGCCTGAAGGCGGGCTTCAGGCACTAGAGGGTGCAGCCACCGCAGAGGAGCTCCAGGAGCCCGGAGCTGACAGCTGTCACCAATCTACCCATCATCATCACATTCCAGTAACATCAGCGAGCAACGCCATCTAAGTACAAATGTTACAAACTTAAGCCCCGTTTACACATAGACGGTAAGAGCTCCCGGAAGCGTCCCGGAAGAGTTTTTGGCCGTCTTAAGGATCAAATGCCGTTGTCAACGCCAGCACTAGGGGGCGTGGCTTATTTCCGGCTTTACCGGGAATCGTCGAAAAAATTATTCAACATGTCGAATAATTCCGGGAGTGCTCCCGGAGAATTTGCGTGATGACGGAGACAACGCGAACAATGGCGTTTGATACTTTTTAATCGCCGTGTCATCCTGCCCCTTCCTGTAGTGCCACAGTTTACACTGCCGTAATTGGCGGCTGGTGTTGTATCCCTAACCAACGGCATGTAAAACGGCGATAGAGCCCATTTACAGCCTATTATACTCTGGGGGCGGTGCCTATATGCAAAAGTTCCTGGAGTAACGCAGGATTTGCCTGGATAAATCCAATGGTACACAGGGCATTATCGGCGGCAGCAGAACATCGCCGTTCTCACACGCGTCTTAACCTGCGATTGTAAAAGATAGAACTGGGTATTAACCTCTGTTGCCTGACGTGTGCCGGATGCTACGACGTCAAAACGCCGCTTTATTCGGCGGATTTAGCGGCGTTTTATCCGCGCATTTGCGGCTAGTACGGTGCTCAAAATGCCGGCGAAATGCTCCGCCCCTTTCCACCGCGAAAACAGCCGGAACTACCGTGAACTTCGGTCTATGTACTGCCCGCCGACAAAACCGTCTATGTGTAACCTGGGCTTTAATCAAAATAAAGGTTTCAAAATAAAGGTTTTGAAAATTAATTCCCCAAATTTTCAGAATAAAGGATGCACATCATCGTGTCATACGCAAGCCATATCTGAAAGCTGAGGCTGATATGACAAACAGTCAGAGACAAATGTGAGCAACATACATACAGATGTTTCTTGCTTTATAGATAGACATGACACTTAATTAGATCCTTGTTATTGGATTGGATTGATTGGATGTCATTATTTGTAACTCTGTAAGAGTGACATGATGTACCATGCATTTAGGTTTCATTTTCCGTGCATTTTTATCCCATGTCTTTCGCACCATTGAACCTTCCATTACATGAGGAAGGTAAATCTAGTAGCCGCAATATATGCGGGGACTTTAGTGTCCTTAGAAGTGCATTTTTTTGCTGCATTCAGGAAAGCAGATTTGTTTCCACACACACTTAGTGGTATGCCGGCAAGTTGCCTGGAGGGCGACATCAACTGCCATGCTTCATGCAGTGGTACATTCCGTCTTTCAACTGATACAAATATTCTTACCACTGCATTCAAACATTGATTATTTGTACAATATAGTGTATGAAATCTTTCAAAGAGGTGCGTTGTTACTGGAACATATCTCCCACATGGATAAATAGAATTCATGTGTGCACACAGCTTCATGCATGAAAATCAATTTTGTCAGAGCAAGTAAAAAAAACTGAGGGAGAACAGTTACAGCTGATTGAGACAATCCCAAACCCAGAGGTGCCCACAAGAAAACCACGGTGACGGATCGTACAAGAAAAAAGACAGACAAAAAGATTGTAATTTAAAATGAACTGCTCCATCAAAAGAGGTGACTTGGAGTAGGAGAGAAACATAGTGACTCAGAAAAGGTATTTGTCAGAGTGTAATGAGTCAGAAGCTGCAGGAGATGTTTGCAGTGAAACTAGAATGAGGAGGAGGAAAGTGACTGGCCCAGTCCAGGTACCAGCCTTGATTGGGGAAGTCACCTGTGATTGACTGGCATCCCATCCAGAGGAATGGGAGACTCTCACCCGCTTCACTCTACAGCAAACACTGACATCAGTGGACCTCAGGACTTAAAGACATTCTGAAGTTCCAACAAAACGTCATGATCACAACTAAGGAACTGATGGGGGAGTTTGAGGCATCAGAGAGAAATATGGCATCAGTCACCTTTAGATGCACACTGCATCACAAATCCTAAAAGTCTGTGGACCAAGGAGCACGCCATTCATTGAAAACTGTACATTGTATGTATGCAAGAAGATTCTTGGTTTCATGGAAGAGATGATTTAGAGGCAGATATGAATCCGAAGCTTACACCAGGCAATTTCTTTCACAGAAGACTGCAAAAGAGGGGTGTTTTTACCATTTTCTAACCCTAGCTTTAACTTCTAAATTATGCTTTTACACATTTTCCTGGTCTTACAGGAAAGGTTGAAGTGGAGATAGTAGTTTAAGTAAGTTCAAATCTTCTCTTCAACACATTTTTAAGCTTCTCCAGGAGGGATTCCATGAGAATCCCAGGAGAAGTGGAATTTACAATCCCTCAAACATGTGTTGGATCTACCCCAAGGTCTCCTCCCAGTAAAGGCATGGTTAAAACATCCAAAATGATGTATCTAGGAGGCATTCTAACAAATGTTTTCACTTCCTCACCTGATGCTTTTCAGTATGAAGGGCAAGCAGGTCTAAATCAAATCAAATCAAATCAATTTTATTTATATAGCGCCAAATCACAACAAACAGTTGCCCCAAGGCGCTTAATGTCTACACCACATTCCTTCCACATATGTATCAGAATGCCACAATGTGTTTCTAAGACCATCTTGCAAAAGAAACTCATTTTCACCACTGGCATCCACAATCATTTTATGGTCATGATCACAGGTGATCATTGACTCAGTCTGAATTAATTATCCACTGTAGTGACACCAGTCCACCTCTTCTGTCAGATAACCTGGCCTAAGATTATGACAGGTTGACTTATGACATATTACATAAGTATTTAAAATAAAAAAGTTGATGAGAGTTTTCTCCAGTGGTGGGCGCAGATGCGCTAATCTGCTAACCGCTAATTAGTGAAGTTATCTTTTCATTAGCAGATGAGCTTTTCAGCTAACTTTGAAAACTATCAGCAGACCAGTTAGCTTCTGCTAAATTTAGTTCAGCTAACATTCAGTCTGCTAACTTTTTTTTTTTTTTTTTGCTGGTAAAGTGAGTAAAGTTAACGGTCAAAAATGTTTGTAAACCCTAAAATCATACGTTAGTTCCTGTCTGCAACAGTCAGGCCGCTGTTCTGTCGAGATGAGCTCCCGTAGTGTAAATCAGCAGTTAGTGTATCTGCTTTAAAGGCAATGTGTACATACAAATCTTTACTTTTTACAGTGAAAAGATACTTATTGCTGTATTTTTATGTAGAGACAAAACTTGGGTTTTCTTTAGTGGGGAAGCTCAACGCAACGAATAAGGTGTAGATTATACCAGTCACGCTGAACGCAACACAAGTGAGCCATTCCTGTGTTTATAAATATAATACAGAGATAAACTGTGACTATTAAATTGCGATTTACTGCTTTTTATAAAGACAATGACCGTGTTTGTGATTTTATTTTTTATTTATTTATTTTTCGTGCATTTGTTTTGTGTTTGTGAACACAGCTCCGTTAACGGTTTATAAATATACAATATGGAGATAAACTCTGACTTCAAATACTGCAATTTACTGCTTTTGATAAAGACGATCACAGTATTTGGGGTTTATTTCTGTGAAGGCTCTCAGTTGTCCACGTTTGAGGACAAGGAAATTAAAATCTTAGCCAGAGAAAAGAAATGGTTTGAGAGGGGAGTGAATGAAGTATTGCATGTGAAACAATTGAAACCCACCCTTAATCGGGGAGGGGGTCTGAGACATGCTTTGTCCCCTGTTTACAATGGGGTACTCAGGTCAAAGCAGTTTCAGTCTTTTGTTCATGGTAATGAGTCATTCACGTTGTCAGAAGAGTCATCAGGAGAGGCGTCAGTCCCATGGTTAGGAGGGACAGCTGCCCTGTCATTAGGAGGGTGCTAATTAGAGCACAATAGGTGCTAATTAGAGCAACTGTTAGTCACTAGCCAATAACAGTCTGCCTCTCTGTAGGAGGGGTCTGGTTAGGTTTAAACTCCAGCTTTTGCTGGCTTCTGTTATTCTTCTCTACAAGAGTCAAGACAGAAGTCAGACTACCAGAGCAAGAATTTTAGCTGAGGAAGCTTCTGCGATTAGAAGCAAAACATCCTCGAATCAAGCAACCCAGTCCAGTCAAAGATTCAAGTTTCTCTACTATTTGGGGTTAATTTCTTATTTATTTATTTATTGTGCATTCGTTTTTTATGTTTGTGATCCTTGGAATTTACCCAGAAGGCCCCGCTGGCTTATCAGCAGCCGACAGTGTAATCCGATGTGGCTACAACCAAATCAATACTAAAAGTTAGTGGTTAGCGGTAACTTCAGCTAAATTTTTTTGGCAGTTTATAGATTTAGCATTCTAAAAGTTAACTTTTCAGTTAGCAGATTAATGGTTATCAAAGCTAACATTTCGGTTAGCTGTGCCCACCACTGGATTTCCCTTGGGTCTGGTAATCTTTGACAACTTCCAGACTTCTCATATCTCAACGCTTTGTGGTCCAGAGCTGAACCCGTACTTCAAATCTGTATGCTGTCGTATGTATGTCGAGTTTAAACAAGCATCAGGAGGCTAATAGCAAGACATCAAACTTGCAAAATACGTACAAATGTAAAGTTTGGACTCACATTGTAGAGGATCTCCACCCAGCCCTCCATGGTGATGCACTGGAACACCGTCAGCACGGCGAAAAGGATGTTGTCAAAGTTGGTGATGCCGAAGTTAGGTCCAGTCCAGTACTCAGTACACTGGGTCCCATTAGGACAAGTCCTAGCAGGAGGCTCCAGACCACAAGGCCAGTCAGCTGCTCTCTTACCTTCCAAAAAAAGAAAAAGACTAAGACACCAGCGAGACCTACTAATGCCATTTCCCTGCTAAAAATAAAGTGGCTTCAAAATTGCATGTCCTTCACTGGCATGTCAAATATATCTTGAGAGAAATAAACTTTTTTAAAATAACCATTTTATTGTGTCTATAAAGAAAATTAAGCATGCCTGTATAACATTCATGAACCATTCAAGCTCACTGTAAAAATAAAGAAATGCACAACAGAACTTCTGTGTTTGGAAACGTTAACATTTGTGAAATACAATTCCTCAATTTTTTTTAAGTCTACTGTGTCCATTTCTTTCAACATCAGACAAATGAGATTAGTATTGGGCTTCCCAATTCATGATTTACTATTCATAAACGTAGGATTTGAATTTTGCTTGTTATAATTGACTCTGTTGCTCATAAATTAGGTTATTTTATAAGCCCATGAGATAATCTTTAAATACAGAGAAAAGCAGAGAAAAAACCGAGCACTCACAGGGACCAGGAGTGGAGGTGCACGGCTCAAAAACTAAGTCAGTATAAAAATATAGCCAGCAACACTCAAGTGTCCTTCTTAATAAAAGTTTTAATGACTCATGGCAAGACGACAGGATCGCGACGCGTCTGTGCTCCTGATCCTGTCGTCTTGCCGTGAGTCATTAAAACTTTTATTAAGAAGGACACTTGAGTGTTGCTGGCTATATTTTTATATTGATATAATCTTTAAATACACCTTGCAGGATTATTATTTTTATTATATTACTGGAATATCTATTTGACCCCATTTAATTGTCAGTGATGTTGCATTACACAATATTAGTGTTCACATCTCAACCATTAAAAGTTTCTTTTGAAAGATGCTTATTTTATATATACACACACACACACACACAGACGCATCTTCAACCACTTTGTCCAATTAAGGGTCACGGGGGGCTGGAGCCTATCCCAGTAGTCATAGTGCGCGAGGCGGGGTACATCCAGGACAGGACGCCAGTCTGTGTGTGTACGAGGTCTGTTAGAAAAGTATCTGACCTTTTTATTTTCTTTCAAAAACCTGATGGATTTGAATCACGTGTGCTTGCATGAGCCAACCTTGAACCTTCGCGCGCATGCGTGAATTTTTTCACGCCTGTTGATTGCGTCATTTGCTTGTAAGCAGCCTTTGTGTGAGGATGGGTGCAGTCTCTCGTCGTTTTTTCTTTGCAAGGAAATGGCGGAACGACTGGAGCAGCGCGACTGCATGAAATTTTGCCAGAAACTGGACGACAGCCAGGTGGAAACCATTTGGATTATTCAGACGGCTTTCGGTGACGATGCTATGGGCATCACACAGATTAAGGAGCGGTACAACCGGTTTAAAGATGGCCGCACAATGGTGGAGAGCGAGCCGCGCTCCGAGCGGCCATCACCATGCTGAAATGACCAGATCATTTCCAAAGTGAACGCTGTGTTGATGTGGGACCGTCGTGTGACTATCCGAGAAATTGCGGAAGAGGTGGACATCAGCACTTTTTCGGCACATTCCACTGTGACAGAAGATTTTGCCATGAAAAGAGTTGCAGCGAAATTCATGCCGATGGTTTTGGCATGAAGCTGATGGCGGAACAAAAGTGCCACCGTGTTGAAGTCTCACAGGACATGTTGTGACATGCTCACCTCTTCCACAATTTCTCGGATAGTCACACGACTGAAAAGCCACTGAAAGCCATCTGAATCTTCCGAATGGTGGAAGAGGTGAGCATGTCACAACATGTCCTGTGAGTTGCCCATGCCATGGGCACTAACACACCCCCATACCATCACAGATGTTGGCTTTTCAACTTTGCACTGGTAATAATCTGGATGGTCTTTTTCCTCTTTTGTCCAGAGGACATGACGTCCATGATTTCCAAACACAATTTGAAATGTGGACTCATCAGACCACAGCACACCTTTCCACTTAGGGTCCGTCTATTTCAAATGAGCTCGGGCCCAGAGAAGGCGGCGGCATTTATGGATGTTGTTGATGTATGGCTTTTGCTTTACATGGTAGGGTTTTAACTTGCACTTGTAGATGTAGCGACGAACTGTGTTAAATGACAATGGTTTTCTGAAGTGTTCCTGAGCCCACGCGGTAAGATCCTTTACACAATGTCAGTTTTTAATGCAGTGCCGCCTGAGGGATCGAAGGTCATGGGCATTTAGTGTTGGTTTTCAGCCTTGCCACTTACGTGTAGAAAATTTGCCAGAGTCTCTGAATCTTCTGATTATATTATGGACTACAAATGATGGAATCCCTAAATTCTTTGCAATTGAATGTTGAGAAACATTGTTCTTAAACTGTTGGACTATTTTTTTCACGCAGTTGTTCACAAAGTGGTGATCCTCACCCCATCCCCACGGCTGAACCTTTTGGGATGCTTCTTTTATACCGAATCATGACACTCACAATTAGTGTCTTCAGTTCCCAAACACTTATTGAGTGTTGTGAGAAGGAAATGTGATGTAACACAGTGGTAAACATACCACTGTCCCAACTTTTTTGAAATGTGTTGCAGGCATTCATTTCAAAATGAGCAAATATTTGCACTAAAACAATAACGTTTATCAGTTTGAATATATATATATATATATATATATATATATATATATATATATATATATATATATATATATATATATATACATATATATATATATGTATGTATGTATATATATAGTAAGTCCCTTCGGCTGCTCCCTTGTTTGCACTCAGGGTCGCCATAGCAAATGCAAGGTGGATCTGTATGTTGAATTGGCACAGGTTTTACGCTGGATGCCCTTCCTGATGCAACGCCACATTACATGGATAAATGTGGCAGGGGTGGGATTTGAACCCAGAACCTTCTGCACTGAAACGAAGTGTTTATATATATATATATATATATATATATATATATATATATATATATATATATAATAACCAGGTTTAGAAACTGTGAAGAATTGTTTATGTTCTACGTTTTAAAGGATTTCAATAATTTCTTCATGGATTTGTTGACAAACTGGAGATCCTCTGCCCATCTTTGCTCCTCAGACACTCAGCCTTTCTTGGATACAGTCGCCTGTTTGAAATATGATTTATTTTTAACCTCATTGCTCCAAACCTTGTTTTATATATATATATATAGAGAGAGCGAGACAAAAAAAGTCTTAGCTGCTTTGTCATCACCTCTGCGATCGAGCGATAGATCGATAGATAGATACCCACCCAACTAACGCCTCAACACACACCCAGAGTATATTTTAAAGGAGATGTATGATATCATCTCAGTGTTTGCTGACTGTGAAATAGCAGACGCACACAGCGCAGTAAGCTGGGAATATAGCTGGTGGCATTGGGACCTTCTTTAAAGGACATGCTGATCCAGATGTCAGCAGATAAATATCAGAATAAACAATAAATGTGCTGAGGTTTACAGTGTCCTCATATAACCACATTTCATGAGGGATAGCACCTCGTCTGTAGGCTGAGCCATGTTTTAACAATGATTTGCAGAGCCAGATTGGCATCATGTGGCCTTTGCTTCATCATGACAGCTAAACTGAAGGACATGAAGAACATGTGGTGAGAAAATGTCTGCCCAGTTTCTGATGTTGAACATGGTCCATTATTCGTTTATGTATTAATTTTAAACAATCTTTGGTGAAACTTGGTAAAAATCATTTTTACTCGAGGCCATCAAATATGGCCATCCGGTATTACAAAGGCCTTGCATTCATTTGTCCGTCCTACTGTCAGAGTTTGAGTTTTGGGTTGGTTTTCTGTTTTATTTTGTTCTGTTAGTTATTTTTACATTTCATTGGTTTTGGTTTGTTCATTCTCTTGCTGTTTTTTCTGCTTGGGTCTGTCTGTCTCTGTTTCTCTTGTCTCTCTCTTGGTTCTTGGTGCTGGGTGTTTCCCTCTCTCTGGCCACACCATGGTTCTGGTGCTTTCCATGCACACCTGTTTCTGATTTACTGATTACCAACAGGGGTTATATAAGTTCACTGTGTGTGTTTGTCCCTTGCCAGTTTGTCGTGCCTTGTGCCTTCATTCCAGCTCTGTTCCTGCGTTCCATAGTCCTGCCTACCTCGTTGCGTGTACCTGACCTCCAGCCTGTTGCTATGACCATGCCTGTTTGCCTGATGATTTTTGTACTGCTGCTTTTCCTGGACTGCTTACTCGTGTACCAACCTCTGCTATCCTCGACAGTCAAGCCTTCTAAAAACCAGAGCTGTTTGTTTGATCTGTGCATTTGTGTCCTGCAATTCCTGACCATCCTGCCTGATACCTACTACCACAGTCTTCAAATTCACAGGGAACATTCTTGGGACACAGACTTTGGACAAGTTCAAAGATGGCTATCCTTGCCCTATTTTAAGAGGTTAAGAAGTCACATTCTGTTTCAACCTGTTCTATTTTTGTTTTGAGTGGTGGAGGTGACAGCCAATCAGAGTAGAGCTGCACCGTGATGTCAGTGGCTGGTCTCTCAAAAACTGCTTTGTTTTGTGTGTTTATATGCATGTTTCTCATTTATTATGTAAAAGCAAGTGAGAAATAAACACTTGTAAAACTGAAAATGCTGTTTTGTAACCTGATAACACCTCTGCAGTCATTTATAAGACATTGTGCAGACATTAGCGTGCATGATCACGTCTGCTAACTAAGCTAACTTCCTATGGAGTTCAATGTGACTCATTAATACCTGAAAATGCACAGAGGATGATCTACAAATATTCCTTGATTTGCACAGCTTCTGGTGTTGTCAAAAGCTCATGTACATGCACATGCAAAGCCTCCTGCAGATGTCGTTAAAATGTAAATATTGTTTTTGATTGATTGATTGATACAGGGGCTTTACTGAACATGTGCAAATTGTACAAGACAATAGGATCTTAATAATTAATTAAACAACTGTAAATTATAAAGAACACAATGCTCATACAGCAGACGGTATTTTAGCATTGAGTTATATTTAAATAATAAGTAATACTGGAATCCAACAATGCAAATGCCGTTGTCTTACAGCCCTGCTGGTATCAGGACTGCCAGTTGACATCGGTATCACAATATTAGCAGTGAGGAGCTGGTACTTGAACATCAGAAACATCCTATTTTTGGGGAGCACAACTGTTAACACATTGTATCTCTCAGTGACTAAAATGGTCAGCAGTGCTGCCTATTAAAACCCTGCCATGTCCCGCACGTTAAAACCCTGCCGTGTCCAAAGCAATAAAATAGCTCAACAACAGACATTCTGTATTTTAGCACATTGTTACTACTGCTCACACCATCATAAGCACCCCCAACCTGATCCAAATTAAACCACTGATTTTCCAGCCAACAACACAGTCACACAGTGTAACACTTACAGTAGAAATATTCCTGCAATGTTTATCCCTGTAATGTATACTGGGTAATTGCAGCCAAGCAATATGAAAATTACTGTGATTTCTATAACAAAGCTGCTGCAAAATGGCCGTCAAACACAATGATGATGTGTTACAAGGAAAAAAGATGTTGAGGAACAAGAATTTTACAAAAAATGAATTTTTAATTTCAATTTATTTTCATTTATATAGCGCCAAATCACAACAGAGTTGCCTCAAGGCACTTCACACAAGTAAGGTCTAACCTTACTAACCCCCAGAGCAACAGTGGTAAGGAAAAACTCCCTCTGAGGAAGAAACCTCAAGCAGACCAGACTCAAAGGGGTGACCCTCTGCTTGGGCCATGCTACAGACACAAATTACAGAACAATTCACAAAACAAATATACAGGAAAAGCTGTTGGTGCACAGGACAGGAGGGTCTACAGCACAATTACCACACCCATCTCTGGATGGAGCTGCACCTTAAACAGAGAGAAAAAAAACAGAATCAAGCATCAGAAAGACAGGAAATACTGTATAATTTGCCAGCATTAAACAACAAGAAAAACATGAAATACTAAGGTGATCGCCGGCCACTAGCCCTAGCACTAAAAGACCCAGAATTTAGGTAAAGTTGAGGCCGCGACACGCTCCAATTACTAATAAATGAATTAAAAGAGTGACAAGCGTAGAACTATACCATGCCAGGATGCTAGCCATACGAAAAGGAAAATAAATGCGTCTGGACTTGAAATTCTCCACAGAATCTGACTGTTTTATTGACGCAGGGAGATCATTCCACAGAACAGGGGCACGATAAGCGAAAGCTCTGTGACCCGCAGACTTCTTATTCACCCCTAGGGACACAAAGTAGTCCTGCACCCTGAGAATGCAAAGCCCGGGCCGATACATAAGGTTTAATTAGGTCAGCTAGGTAGGGAGGTGCCAGTCCATGAACAGTTTTATAGACTAGAAGCAGAACCTTAAAATCTGATCAGTGAAGGGATGCCAAAATAGGTGTAATGTGGTCTAACTTTCTGCTTCGTGTCAAAAGTCTGGCAGCAGCATTTTGAACCAATTGGAGATCCCTAATACTAGACTGTGGTAAACCAGAAAATAAAACATTGCAGCAGTCCAGTCTAGATGACATGAACGCATGGATCAGGGTCTCAGCATCAGCCATAGACAGGATGGGATGAATCTTCACTATATTTTGCAAGTGTTATATTAATATTTCTAATGTGGAGGCCAAAGGACAACGTAGGTTCAAAAATTACTCCAAGGTTCCTCACTTTGTCCATGTGATGTATGACACACGAGCCGAGGCTGAGCGTTAACTGGTCAAATAGATGCAAATGTCTCACTGGACAAAGAACCATCATTTCAGTCTTATCAGAGTTTAAAAGTAGGAAGTTTCTAGACATCCAACTTCTCACTGATGCAAGGCAATCTTCTAAGGATTTTATGTGGATGAGATGACCAGCAGTTATCGGCATGTATAACTGAGTATCATCAGCATAGCAATGAAAGGTAATCCCAAAGTGCCACACTATGTGCCCAAGGGGTGCTATATAAAGGGAGAAAAGCAGGCGGCCAAAGACGGACCCCTGTGGAACCCCAAATTTCATCTCACTAAGATTAGAGGTAGTGTTACTGTACAAAACACAGTGAGAATGGCTGGTCAAGTATGACGTCAACCAAGCAAGAGCACTCCCAGTAATCCCAAAATGATTTTCCAGCCTATCAAGTAGAATATGATGATCCACAGTATCAAATGCAGCATGGAAGCTTGTCATCTCACCAGGTGAAGTTGATGGGGGAAGCTCATCAGGAAAAACCACTTGCTGAGGCATGATCTTGGCTCTTGTTACCCACTCCTGTTTTGAACATATACTTTTTAAATATCCACTCTGAATTTTCATTCATTTCTTGCTTGTGGCCTTAGAATTGAGTATCCAAAGCTCTTCTGTTCAGGCCTCCTTTGGTCGTAGACAATGATGGTGCTGTGTACTTTTTACGGTTTCCAGTGTTCTTGATCCAGCTTCTGCAGGAGAGATGAACTCATCCAAACTCAGCACACCTGAAGACCATCCCTGGGAGTTTTCGGTTGGTTTCTCTCTTCATACGGGAACACGTCTCATCAGATTGCTTTTCCAGTTTTTCCTTCCCCTTCTTGAGATCTTCCTTCAGGTTGCTTCTCCATCTGGAGCAATCATCAGTTGTTAGTGCTGATTTTCGAGAGTGTTTGTGTCCTGTTTGCAGGCAACCATATAACTGTGGATGTCCAGCAGATCGTTTCCCAGATGTCTTTTGGATGTACCCATTGACCATATGATGGTGGATGGGCTCATCTAAAGGTCACCATCAGGTATAAACAATCATGTAAACAATCTTCCATTGATTTTTTTTAAGTTTCTAGGCCAAAGAGACAGAGGTATAATCTAATCTAAATTCTAATCTAATCTGACGTTTTTGGATCCCGTGTGTTTTAAAGCAGGAAGGAAAAAAGGAACAAGTGGAGAAGGATGGATTGAGATGGAAAAGGACCTGAGTGGAGATGTGGTTCACATCCAGAGTATCCATGAACTACATTGAACCCATTTATGCTTTGGAAAAACTGAAGAAAAATAATTCATAGAAAAGAAAAGTGTGTTCATTTAGCACAGGCTTTTTGAATTTACACCCATCATCAGGATTACCCAAAAATTTATGAAGTAATTTTCATTAAACGTCTTGAAGAGGGTGGACTACCAACTGACACATGACCCGTTAGACTTTCCAGAAAACGTGTGCCAACATTGCAAAATTAGATTTTATCATTATTTCCATCAGATTCTTATGGGGAAAAAATGCATGGGTGCCAAATTTGTATTTATGACACAAAAGCAGTTTACTAATGAGTATAAAGATGCACAGCTTTGTGTGGATCTGGTTAATGGTGAGGATCCTATGAAAATGGGTTAAACTCTGGTGACTTTGGGTAGTTTATGAGTGCCCACCCAATTATATTGGTATTTCAAGTACCTTCATCATATGTTACTGTTAATTTGTTAACCTCATGCATGTTATACTTTCCAGAATGATCTTTAAAGAAGTGATCACACTGGGCTTTAATGACAGGTCTTTTTCTTACCCCAAGATACTGTATCATACCAATGCATGATATTTCTGTTGCTGGGCAACAGCTGCTGCTTTGCCTGTAAGTGGCTATTATTTAGAAGTTACCAGGGTACAGTATAGATTTCTATTTTAACCGACAAATAACTGCATCTCATTTTGATCATTTCAAATGAGCCATCATGTAAAGGTCTGGTGTTTCTTTCTCAGTTTATTCTGCCATACAAGACACTAATGCAAAAAGAAAAAGCGGTTCGTGCTTGCAGATTCTACTCCTTAAAAATTGAGTTTCACGTGCGCTACTATTACATCCGATTGGGAAAAAAAACAGCTTTGAAATAAAATTTATGCCAGCCAACAAAACAAAACAAAACAAAACAAAAAAAAAAACAGTTTCCTTACTAGCGGTAAAATGTTGAAACATTTACTTTAATTCAATTTATTGTGTTGATAGGTTTCTACAAAATTATATTAGTTTAGTTAAAAACTAAAATATTAAGCTCATCTAATTAAATGCACTAGAAAACAATATTTTGTCTTAGAAATATTTCGGTAAACTGAATTTAAATAACGTCTATTTTTTCAGCAATGTGCCACATTTTTTTTCCCATGAACCAAATCAGAATATGAAATATGCACCGTTATATCAAATTAAGTACACTGGAAATAAGTTCTAAACTGTATATCCTGAAAAAAAAAAAAATCCCATAATCATTTATGAAGAACTGCATGAATGCCCTAGGTTGAGCATGGCTGGGCACCAAAAATAACTGTAAACACTGTTAACCAGCAAAAGAAGAAGGGGAAAAAAGGAAAAAGAAAACATTGATAGCTAACATGCCAGGAACAAAATGGATAATTTTATTTTTTTTAGTGCGTAAATCTACCAGTGAGAAGACAGAGTTTGTAGCGACCAAAAAAAAAAAAAAGAAAGTAGAGGACGATTTTCATTTGTTCCTTTCCACAGTGCATCCCCGCATCAGCCGGCTGTGCGCGTCAAAGACCCAGACTCATTTTTCACACTAAACAAGAGGTGAGACGAGATGAGAGACTAAATATGTATAAAAGTTTAATTCATATTATTTATGTTAAAATGTTAGTTATGTCAAAGACGTTTAAAAACACACAGAAATGTTTAAATGTTAAAAAAAAAACTATGTTTAAAATATGACAAAAGGTAAAAATAGAAGAATAGAAAGTTTTTTAAAAACACGTTTAAAATGTTTGAAAAGGGTATAAAATGTGTGAAAGAATAGAAAGTTCTTTAAAAACATGTTTAAAATGTTTACAAAGGCTGTAAAATGTGTAAAAGCATAGACATTTCCTTAAAAACACAAATATATTTAAAATGTGTTTAACATTTGTGAAAGAATAAAAAGAAACATGTTGAAATTGTGTGTATGTGTGTCGGTGGGGAGCGGGTAGGGGGCAGCTATTCATTTGTTCTCTCAGGGGGGTGGAGGGTGGGGGGCTGACTCTCCCACACTTTGAAACCCCTGGATTAAATGAACTGATTATGTGAAGTGATGTGGTGTTCAGAGTACACACAGTATTGGTTCTGAGGCTCAAAAGTTGCATACATTTCTCTGAAGCTTTTTGGTGTTTGTGTTTCTATTCTTTTTTTAACGGATGCTACTGAATTTTGCTTTGCTAATTGTGGAAAAGCAATTACATTCTAAAGTAGTCACTGAAGGTTATCTTGGGTCAACACAAAGCTTTAATCATAAATTTGATCAAGAGACGAGACTAAAATGAGGTACTTCCATATATACCGGTATATATTATTTTACTAGGTCACTTAAGTTAGGAATAACCATTTTAAATCCCATGGCTAAATTTGATCACTTTTGTTGTTGTTATTATTGAATGGGAGGCAGAGCCTTCAGCTTTCAGGCTCCTCTCCTGTGGAACCAGCTCCCAATTCGGATCAGGGAGACAGACACCATCTCTACTTTTAAGATTAGGCTTAAAACCTTCCTTTTTGCTAAAGCTTATATTTAGGGCTGGATCAGGTGACCCTGAACCATCCCTTAGTTATGCTGCTATAGACTTAGACTGCTGGGGGGTTCCCATGATGCATGATGATGAGTGTTTCTTTCTCTTTTTGCTCTGTATGCACCACTCTGCATTTAATCATTAGTGATTGATCTCTGCTCCCCTCCACAGCATGTCTTTTTCCTGGTTCTCTCCCTCAGCCCCAACCATTCCCAGCAGAAGACTGCCCGTCCCTGAGCCTGGTTCTGCTGGAGGTTTCTTCCTGTTAAAAGGGAGTTTTTCCTTCTCACTGTCGCCAAGTGCTTCCTCACAGGGGGTCGTTTTGACCGTTGGGGTTTTTCCGTAATTATTGTATGGCTTTGCCTTACAATACGAGGTCTATTAGAAAAGTATCCGACCTTATTATTTTTTTCAAAAACCATATGGATTTGAATCACGTGTGATTACATCAGACATGCTTGAACCCTTGTGGGCATGCGAGAGTTTTTTCACGCCTGTTGGTTACGTCATTTGCCTGTGGGCAGGCTTTGAGTGAGGAGTCGCCCACCCTCTCGTCGATTTTTTCATTGTTTAGGAATGGCTCAGAGACTGTTGCTTTGTTTGATCAAAATTTTTTCAAAACTGTAAGGCACAACTGAGTGGACACCATTCGATAAATTCAGCTGGTTTTCGGTAAAAATTTTAACGGCTGATGAGAGATTTTGGTCTGGTAGTGTCGCTTTAAGGACGGCCCACGGTGCCTGATGGCGATCTGCGCTTCGAGGCGGCAGCGTCTCGCCGTTTCAAGTTGAAAACTTCCACATTTCAGGCTCTGTTGACCCAGTAAGTCATCAGAGAACAGAGAACTTTCAGAAGAAGTCGGCATGAGGAGTTTATTCAGACATTCCATTGTTAACGGACATTTTGTAATGAAAGAACGTGCAGGCAGAGTTGGATGTCGGGCCAGACCCGACCGCAGGGGTTCACGACAGGAAAAACACCTCCGTTGGAAACCTTAACGGGCAAGTTGGAACATGCCCAAGCTGTTAAACAATTTCTCAGTTACTCACTTGTTGAAAGCCATCAAAAGCCGCCTGAATTTTACAAATGGTTTTCAACACGGAGATGTTTTTCCTGTCGCGGTGCACACAGATTCGCCGAGTCGTCACGGAAACGACTCGGCGAATTTGCGCGCACGTCTTTCATTAAAAAATGGCCTTAAACAGTGGAATGTCCGCATAAAGTCCTCATGCTGGCCTCTTCTGAATCTTCTCTGTTCTCTCACGACGTCCTGGGTGAATTAAGCCTTAAATTAGGATGTTTTCAGGTCGAAACAGGCTGACGACGGCGCCTGGAAGCGCTGAGCGATGTCCCGCTCCGTGGGAAGTCCTTACAGCGACAGAAACACCCCATAATCTCTCATCAGCCGTTAAACTTTTCACCGAAAACCAGCTTAATTTCTCGAATAGTGTCCACTCGGATATTCCTCACAGGTCCAGAAAAAATGTTGATAAAGCAACGCGCGCCGTCTCGAGCAGCGTGTGAAACAAAGGAATTCAGCCGAGAGGGCGGGACCACATCTCACTCAAGGCCTGCCCACAGGGAAATGACATCACCGACACGCGTGAAAAAACTCACGCATGCGCACGAGGGTTCAAGCATGATTGGTGTAATTACACGTCATTCAAATCCATATAGTTAAAAAAAAATAAATGGGTCGGTTTATTGTCTAATAGACCTCGTATAAAGCGCCTTGGGGCAACTGTTTATTGTGATTTGGCGCTATATAAATAAAATTGATTTGATTTGATTAATTATTATTCATGTTATTATTATTATAAGATTGAAAAGCAAACACTTTTAAATAAATTTTTTATTGACATTCGAGATCCCAGCTGTGGAACATTTGTTCTCTTATATATGACTTGATGCTTTGAGTCCATGTAGAATTTCTTTGTAGCACAGGTGGATCAATGGATAAGGAGCTCAACTGTCAATATGTAGATCTGGGTTTGAGTCCTGCTCATGCCATCTGTCTGAGTGCTTGGACAAGATACTTAATCTACATTGTGAAGTCCATCCACCTGTAAATGCAAACCAGTCTCAGCTGGGGAAGTAAGCTCCACAGGACTAGAGTCCCATCCAGGTGGATATGTAAACTCTCATCTGGCAGCTTTACAGTCCACCTGGATAGCTGCAGAGGCCCACACTCATACATGTCAACCCCTTTGAGGTTCCACCTGTATAACCAAGTGAGAAAATCCATAAAATCAACACAAAATCCTTATAAACTCCAAATCGCACCAAAATCAGTTTTATTAGTCTTTAAATGTGAGAGGAAATCGGAGCACCTGAAGGAAACCCACACAAACATGGGGAGAACATGCAAACTCCAAACTGAAAGGCCACAGGTGGGAATCGAAGCAATGACCTTCTTGCTCTGAGGCAACATGCACTAACCACTAAACTAGTGTGCTTATTAATCTATAAGATACAGACAGATATCGGGGTGGTGGCCAAGTGTTTAGTGCACTTGGTTTCAGTAACAAAAATTCCTGGTTTGAACCCCACCCCTGCCACATTTCACTGTGTAATGTGACGTTGCAGCAGGAAGGGCGTGTACAGCTTGTGCCAAATCAACATGCAGACCCTCCTTGCATCTGCTGTGGTGACCCTGAGTGAAATCAAGGGAGCAGCCAAAGGGACTTAATATATTTGTACATTTTACAAAAAAAAAAAAGGTTTAATATCAGCATGGTCATGCCAATTCAACATGAAAAAGACAATCAAAATTACAGATTAATATTTTTTAATTACAGGTTTAAACTGTAAAATTGCAAACCATTTACATATTCATTGTAATTTTGACAGAATTCCCCTGGCAACCACAGCTGACAGAATTTTTCTGTAAAAACATCTGGATTTTTTTTTACAGTGTAAAAGCTGAATTTTATTTCTTGTAAACTAAAACAACCCATCACCCACATCACGTTTGTCTGCTTATCTTTTATTTAAAACAGAAAAGTCACAGACAAGTACAAGAGTGTACAGTTTATAACTGTTCATATTTTAATCTGGAATGAACGAACTGAACTGAAGAAAGAGTGAAAATCATTGAATTATCTTGACAGTGGTGCGATCATAAACGTCTTAAAGCGTGTTTTTATGTTGGACACCGTTTCTGTGCTGTGAGCATAATTGACGTGAAGACACGCATGCATTAAACATCGTCAAAAGATTATGAAAGTTATTTTTTAATGTCATGTATTGAACAACCAACATGCCATTATTTTTGTCTGGGAGCAACTGCAGTACATCTGTCAGCGCTGCACTGAGTGAGTGTGTGCTCCCGCGCCAAGGGACACAAATTCTGAAGGGGAGAACCACTTTGGCACAACACCGGCAGACCAGGCTAGAAGTTACAGTAATGCGCGAGACTCGGAAAACAAGCATCCGGTTTTACAATCCTTTGTTTAGAACAATGTGTTTTTTTGTGACGATCATTTGACGATGTTTAAGAAAAACAACAGTAAAATAAATTTACAACAGAAAACCTGAATATCCGTAAGACTTTATTTGTACGTCCTTATGACTCTGAAACTCGGAAAAATCTGTATAATTTACGGACAATCCGTATAGGTTGACATATATGCACACTTCGGGAACCACTGTTCTAAAGTACAACTATAAATGTGCATCTGCTGTCATGGATGCACATCAAAGAAGAAATCAGCCTTTTATTGTCAAATAATAATAGATAGAGATATACAGCAAGTAAGTATTTAACATGTCACCATTTTTCTCCGTAAATACCAGTGTTGTGGAAAGTTGACAAGTTACTTTTTTAGTTACTTTTTTAGTTGCTTTATACAGGTGCTTTATGCAGTTACTTCATTAGCAGCTTTATGCAATTACTTTATTAGAATCTGCAGAAAACTTGCAACTAATAAGTAATGTAACGAATAAGGTAACAAGTAATCTAACTTGGTTACTCGTAAGAATGAGCAATCAGAAAAGTAACTAATCAGCAAAGTAACTAATAGTTACTTTTCTGAGTACTAAATCTTAAAAATAACCAAATTAGATTATGAGTAACTTTATTAATTACATTCAGCAGCTGCCGACAAGGTGTCCGCAGCTGCTAATGAAGTAAATGTAAGAAGTAACTGTAAAATATAACTGTATAGATTAACTAATGAAGTAACTGTTGGGGAAGTGTAATGACACGGACCCACAACAGGGGGCGCAAATGAACGTCAATGGGTAGTCAAATAAATACAATTTATTGTGGCAAATGTGCACAACAGGTCGAATACTATTTTTAGACAGTCAAGTACAAATGTCAACAGGTGACGTGTGGGCAGGTCCGAGGGTAGGAGACGCCTATCCAGAGAAGAGCCGGGGCCCACAAGGTTCTGCCGCCAACGAAGACCTGCAGCAAACCGAAGCCACCAAGTCCCGAGTCCCCAGGTGGCCTCTACTTCAGCTGTCAGATCCGGTACTGCTGGCAGGAACAGAAGACAGGTTAATGGTGGGTGTGTGCACACCCAGCAGAACAATCAGCAATTCAGTTCAGTTCCTTTTGTGGGAGAATCTCTACCTCCGACACAAAAACACAGTAGTGCAGAGCCTGAGAGCTACTTATCCATTTTGGCGTGAGGGGTGAAGAACGTCACTCCTACACGGACCACAAAACTCAGCACCAGCTGAAAGCAGTCACCAGGATCTCCTGCAAACACTCAGAAAAAGATCAGGTGCGTACGGCACAGTCAAAAACGGCTGAGAGGTTACCTGAGTGGTAAACTGATATCTCGGCAGAGATGTGGTGTCTCCTCCAGTCTTATATGGGATGGGATGATAATGAGATGATTTCTGACAGCTGGTAGTCCTGGCTCCTGGGTTTTGACTGCGCCCTCTGGTGCCTGAAACCCGACTACAGGCAGGGCGCCCTCTGGCGTTGGCCAGCAGTACCTCCTCTTCGGGCGGACCACATAACAGTAACTTTCCAAAGTTACTTTCCCCAACACTGGTAAATACAGGGTGGCCCAATAAAATGTTACCACTTTTGTAATTCGTACAATTAGAGAGTGTACTACAAAAGCCCACAGACCATTGAGGCCCTGAAGACGAAGATTCCCTCTTGAGATGTGTGACAATGTCATCACAAACTTCAATGTGTGTGTTGCAGCTGTAATCCAAAGAAGAGGAGCGTGGCTTGAACATGTCATCAGTTATTGAACTGTGCGGAAAACAAGACAAAGTGGGAAATCTTTGGTATCAAATGTTAATTTGATGCTTCTGTTACAAGTCTGTCAATAAATTTTTTGAATAAGTTCTCATTTCAAAAACCTGTGCACAATCAAAAAGTGGTAACATTTTATTGGCCCACCCTGTGTATTTCTAAAGTTACTATTGACAGGAAATTTTCAACAAATGTCAGTAACAACCCATGTAATCCACACATACAAAGAAATCAAACCATAAATGTCCAAAAATTAAGTTATGTATAATAATGTGAAATGACACAGTGAAAAAGTATTGAACACCTGAAAAAAGTGAGGTACAAAAAGACATGGAAAGCCAAGACACAAACTGAAATCTATCAGCAATTAGAAAGAAATCCTGCCCCTTGTCAGTGTAAATTAATATCAGCTAGTTTGGTCTCAACTGATGGTCTATAAAAAGATGTCTCATTACCGAGGTGCCACACAAGAAACATCTCATGATGGGTAAAAACAAAGAGCTCTCTCGAGATCTTCCCAACCTTATTGTTGCATAACCTACTGATGACTGGTTACACAATGATTTCTAGACATCTGAATGTTACAGTGAACACTGTGGGGCCAAAATCTGCAAGCAGAAAGAATGTCATTTCACTATAAACTGGACATGACCAGGTGCTCCTCATAACATTTCTGACAGAGGAGCGAAAAGAATTATCAGAAGAGTTGCCTAAGAGCTAAGGACCACTCACAGAGTTCTTCAGAAAGACCTGGAATTAGCAGGTACAATTGTTTCAATGAAAATAATAAGTAATGCACTTAACCGCCATGGCCTGTATGCACGCTCACCACAAATACTCCATTGCTGAAGAAAAAGCATGTTGAAGCTTGTTTAAAGTTTGCATAACATTTAGACAAACCTGTGAAATACTGGAAGAAGACAGTCTGGACAGATGAGACCAAAACTGAACTCTTTGGATGTCATAATACACACCATAAATGTCACTGCACATCACCCCAAAAATACCATACCAACAGTGAAGTTTGGAGGTGGAATATCATGGTGTGGGGCTGTTTTTCAGCAGATGGTTCTGACAAACCTCATATAATTGTAGGAAGAATGAATGGAAAAGACATTCTTGATAAGCATTTATCAGGATGATGAAGATGAAACAAGGGTGGACATTTCACCAAGACAATGATCCCAAACACGCTACTTTAATAAGCTGCTAATGGTCCAGCCAGTGGTGGGCACAGATAACCAAAAAATTAACTTCGATAACAGATAATCAGATAACTGAAAACTTATCTTCGATAAAGATAAAACGATGAACCACCCAAAAAGGTATCGGAAGTTACAGATAACCGATAACCAATAAATTCCAGTATTGTCTCCGGTGTACTTGCAACTACTAACAAGCTGATTTTGAGTTTTAACAATGCGATCGCTTTTGGAAGCATCAAAAGCGACAACAGACCCAAACAATGAATCAACACTTTTGTCTTTCAGCGTCCTGCCCCCAGCTGGAAGCTCCAATTTACTACATGGCTTCCAGCACAGATGAAACTGAGAGGAACCAGAAAGCTCAACTCTCTACTCAATCACAATGCTGCAGTCAGGCCGAGGTCTTGGAAAATAAAGCAGTGCTGAGTTATGGTTTGGTGTATCGAGAAAATACTAATAGAATAACTCCATTAATGTCAATTCTGTCATTTGTGCAAAGTTAAGATATAACATATATCTTTTAATGTTGAATACTGCACTAATTCTGAAGTTTTGTAACAAACACAGACAGATGGCATTCTGGGTAAAATGTGCCTCTGCTACATTGATTGGATGATTCATTCTATGTAGACCAACACATTAATGTGAGGTGTGTCATGTGTTGGTGTTTACAGATAAATGCGCTTTTGTAAAATATGTCATTTTTTATTTGTAAAAAAAAAAGGCATTTTCAAAAAAAAAAGCCAAGTTGTAATTAGATAACCGTCTGATATAACCGGTGTCAAAATAAATAGAACACTGCCGTGATCTACTGGTGCCAGTGCGAGTTTTGACCCTTTTTCAGCTGATTTTTCATTCATCCGAGTATTTTTTGGATCGCACCGAGTTTCAGATTAATCGCGTATCCTGCATCGTTTAGTATACATGGAATAACGAGCTGCGTTTAACATCTCACGACCGACCACCTCCTGATCGCCAATCGTATGGTCAGATGAAAATCAAACCTGTTTGATGTTCTGGTCAGCCGTCGTGAGGGTATCACGCTGCTGAAGTGCTACAAGCGTCCACCCTCTTGCACTGTGCCTGTGCAAACACCGCAGACCTGTCTTGTAATGTTTTTTGTTTTGTTTTTAAACTTTGATGTCTCCCATTGAGAGTTTTTGTAAATTAAGTTTGAAAAAAAAGCTTCTGTTTACGTTTTGCTTCTGGAAACACGAGTCCGACGTGTGGTTTTTGAACGTACAATGTGTGTGAGAACATAAATCGGGTGCTCTGAACCTTTACACCGTGTGATTCTCTGGTACAGTCTCTGCTCAGCTTCAGTCTGAATACTGCCATGAACACTACTGGCCAGTAGATGGTAGTAGAGATCTTGAAAACTTGCAAACACAAAATTCCAGATAATCTGTGTTGCTACTTGCTACGTTTAAGATGCATGGAATTTAATAAAAGCAAACACAATAACAACATCTATAAACCCAGAGAATATATTCACGAGAGTTTTTAGGCACTAGAGTTTAATGCTGTTGTCCTGATCAGAGTGTCTCAAATGCATTCTCCTGTCGTGAACGTACTGAGATGACCCTATCACCCATAATGCACCTGGACACAGCATGCCCACACTAAAACCTTAAAAAGTAGTGCATTACTTTAAAACTAAAACATATATCTGATATTTTCACTTTATAAAACTTCAGAAGTTAATTTAAATAACTTGGCCAAAATAAGTTTGGTTAAAATTTGAACCATAAGTTAAAAATGTATGCCTCTGGATGACTTGGGTGATATTGGTCACGTATCAGTATGGGATTAAAGGAAATTATTATTTTTTTTAGTGACCACTTCTCCTTTGCCTGCAGAGGATAGAGCGGTTTCTTCTAGAAGCAGCTCTCCTCTGTTTGTAGAGGGTAGAACTACACATCTGTTCACCTTTGTTTACCACGTTAACAGTCTAAAAATTATTGGACAAAAATTTATCAGAAGATAATTAGTCCGATAATGGTTTTCAAAGTTATCTGAAAAGATAATCCGATAATGAAAACTTTATCTTCAATAATTATCAGTTATCGGATTATCGGAAGTGTGCCCACCACTGGGCCCAGCCAATCACTTGACTAGAATCCAACACAAAATCTATGGAAAGAACTAAAGATCAGAGTTCATGGAAGAGGTCCATGGAAGCTTCAAGTTTCGAAGACTGTTTGTGTGGAAAAATGGACCAAAATCACACCTGAACATTCCATGTGACTAGTTCCTCCATACAGGAGGTATCTTGAAGCTTCATTACCAACAAATGCTTTTGTACAAAGTATTAAATAAATTTCAGTAAGCATGTTCAATACTTTTTCCCTGTGTCATTCCATTATCACATATAACTTGCTTTGGTTTCTTTGCATGTGTAGATCACTGTAGGTTACCAACATATGGTGAAAATTTCATGTCAATAGAACCATTACAAATATATTTACTGAGAAATATGGTGACATGACAAAACTGTGAGTGGCCTTTTATTCTGACCAGCCTAAGGCACACCTGTGCTGTAATTATGCTATCGAATAAGCATCTTGATATGCCACACTTGTGAGGTGGGATGGATTATCTCGACAAAGGAGAAGTGCTCACTAACATAGATTTAGACAGATTTGTGAACAATATTTGAGAGAAATGGGCCTTTTGTTTATATAGAAAATGTTTTAGATCTTTGAGTTCAGCTTATTAAAAATAGGAGCAAAAACAATTCTTGCGTTTATATTTTTGTTCAGTGTGTATATATATATATATATATAGAGAGAGAGAGAGAGAGAGAGAGAGAGAGAGAGAGAGATATGCGCACAGTTTGATCACATTGCCTTTAGGGTTCAAGCCTTAGATCAGCCATCAACATTAATTCACCAATATTCTCACCAACACGTGATGTCTGAGACAGAGAGAAGTGGTGATGCGCAGCCTCATTAAGAGCAGCGTTCTGTCAGGTGGACAAGTATAAAAGCATTCCTATTGAGCCTCAGCTGAAGCTATCGATCAAAATCTGCAGACGCGGAAAATATCATTCATCAAAAGAAACGCATGAAAAACAGCTGTCAGAAATTCTGCCCTGCAGTTGTTTGTTATGTGCTGCAAATGGAGGTGCAGTTTCATATACAGCATGCACGCAACTCATGAATCATTTATGCTTGCATGAATATGAAATTCAGAGTATGTTCTTGCTCAAACAAAATATGGGAACATTGATGAAAGAAAAAGTTTTAAAGAGCTGTCATGAAGTAAAGCAGCGAGTGCTGTTGCACAAACACATGACACACACACACTGGTGTTCTCACCGGTGTCAATCCCGAAGCAAGTGGTGTGGAACTTTCCCATGTAGAATTCCAAACCTATGATGGCGAACATGACTATGGCAAAGAACAGCAACAGGCCAATCTGAAGCAGAGGAACCATGGCTTTCATGATCGACTTCAGCACCACCTGGAGACCTGATGGACAGATTTAAGAAGGGGACAAATGTGTTTGTGTGACTCTGAAGGTGGCATTATAGAAAAACAGCAATGTTTTTGATGATCTGGGCCCTATCTTGACAAAGTGCATAACGCAGGTGCATTTAGAATGTGTCCCAAAGTGATGTTCAGCTGGTCTTGTGCAGTGCAGAACCTAAGATTTGACAATATAGGAGGAATATTACAATCACAACACCCCGACAGATGATTATGTGGGTTATGTAAGAACTACGGTGCACAAATTTTTATATGTTTAACTACAAACACTAAATGAGCACAGCCAAAGCTATGACAAAACAGTGTGTCCATGAATGCAAGATGTGCATGATATGAGGCAATGAGCTGGATTCGTGCAGGGAGTGATGATGTAACGCACTCAGTTTCTATCATACCATGAGTACACAGTTGCACAACTATAGCATAACCTTAGTTTAGAACAACGCCCCCAGATGACCAGAAGGCTAAGGTAAGCTGCTAACTATATAACTAGTCATTTTAAAATGTTTCTTGAGGTAAACGTGCACATGATAACCTCCACAGAGATCCTCTTCATGCTAACACACATTGCATTTACATTTTCACCTTTTCAGTGGTAACAAGAAGCAGTTTACTGTGAATTTACCGTATCCGCCCGCTGGACCACCCCTTGCCGAGGATCAACCCAACTCGATTTTTGAAGAAAGTTGGTTAAAGGCCTACCTGAAATCCAATTATGTTTCATTAAAGTTTATTAAATGGCCACCCTAAGACAAGTTAATTTTGTGACCCCCAACATATTGTAAAAAGCAAAAAATAATGAGTTTACACCATGTTTTTTGCATCTTTTCTGCGTCATACCTGTGACGATGTCGGAGTGTGCTGGTCATCATCATCATAACAATGACATCAATTTGAAAGTTTGCAATCCGAGAGATGCAGCGCACACTGTGACGGACTAAGTAAACTGATTAGAAGGG
The DNA here is from genome assembly GCF_902500255.1 of Thalassophryne amazonica. Classification (NCBI taxonomy): domain Eukaryota; kingdom Metazoa; phylum Chordata; class Actinopteri; order Batrachoidiformes; family Batrachoididae; genus Thalassophryne; species Thalassophryne amazonica. Next base: position 51,358,495 of record NC_047119.1, read on the forward strand.
ATTTAATTAATCATTTGTTTGGTAGCAAAAATCATCTAATGCGTTGGTTTTTGGTGGATTTCGGGCTCTGAGAAAATGATTGGACACACAGCCTGTTGGTTTGGAACACCTCTGGATGCGACCAGAAGAGTGAAACATGGCCCATGCCTCACGTCACCTCCTGCAGTCTGCTGCTGCAGATGGAATTCTGCTGTGACGGGTTTTCAGCTGTCGACATGAGAAAGCAACTTAATGTCGACTGGATGTCCACTGGCAAGCGGCGAACAAGGACAGGACAAAACAAACATGGAACCATCTGGAAGGTTTTCTGCAGGATGTCCGCTCAAAGTTTTGATCATGTATACAATTAATTTCTGATGGATTCGCCAGACATTAGCTGACAAGGAACACATTTAATAAATGAGAAAAGGATTTGTAACAGACAAAAACAGATGCACACAAATTAATCTAGGACCTAGCTTAGACATTTATGTACATCATTTATGAGAGGATAAGTCAACTGTTCTAGACTAATATAACCCTAATGAACAACTTGGGATATGTGACAAAATCTCTGTCTGGGACAAACAGCCTGAAAATGACCACACCCTTTTGTTGTCCCAAGTGTTACTCCAAATACAGCTGTATTTTCTAAAATGCTGCAGTTACAGATTTTCCAAGGCAAAAATGTTCAGAATGACCAATACATGTTTAATAGTGTCATTGAAGAGTTTAAAATTTCTAATTTTGATATTTTAAGAGAAAACCGCAAGAAAACATTAGGTCAAATGACCTACGTACAGTCCGGAATCGCCACATATTTAGTAACTTAAACTTTCTGGGTTATTGGCTGTTGGGAAATTTGCCTGAATACTTTAAAATATTTAAAATCTCTAGATAAGCAACAAGTTTTGTTTTGTATTTATCACTTTAAATCAATATTCCAATGATGACAATATGACAAAATAAAATTTCATTTTGTTTGGCAAATGTTTGTTGTCTTTCGATGTACGGTAATAAGTTGACGCACTAATTTTAGGAATTCTTTCTTAAAATATCAAAATAGAAATTTTACATTTGTACACTTTCTCCAAACGTACTCAGGACAAAAAAGGGCGTGGTCATTTTCGGGGTGTTCATTCTGGTTGAGATTTTGGCACATATCCCAAGTTGTTCATTGGGGTCATATTAGTCTAGAACATTTGAGTTTTTCCCTCCTAAATGATCTGCATACATGTCTCAGCTCTGTCCTCTACTAAATGAGTAATTTGTGATTTATTTTTTTAGTTGTGATAAAAGACATTTTATTGAAAAGGCTGTAATATTGGCGGTGCTCATGTTCATGCATCGGCCCACCCCCTTTTCAGGCAAAATTTGGAATTTTTTGTGAATATGGTATTTTGTCAGTAAGAGTGTTGTAAATTGACACTGCACCAATTAAATTTGTTTTGTCCTGAGTGAAGACGTGAATCTAAAAACATCTAAAAACAGAGTCTAGCTTGAAAAATGTCAGAGTTCAAGGTATTCATTTACACTCAACAAAAATATAAACGCAACACTTTTGGTTTTGCTCCCATTTTGTATGAGATGAACTCAAAGATCTAAAACTTTTTCCACATACACAATATCACCATTTCCCTCAAATATTGTTCACAAACCAGTCGAAATCTGTGATAGTGAGCACTTCTCCTTTGCTGAGATAATCCATCCCACCTCACAGGTGTGCCATACCAAGATGCTGATTAGACACCATGATTAGTGCACAGGTGTGCCTTAGACTGCCCACAATAAAAGGCCACTCTGAAAGGTGCAGTTTTATCAAACAGCACAATGCCACAGATGTCGCAAGATTTGAGGGAGCGTGCAATTGGCATGCTGACAGCAGGAATGTCAACCAGAGCTGTTGCTCGTGTATTGAATGTTCATTTCTCTACCATAAGCCGTCTCCAAAGGCGTTTCAGAGAATTTGGCAGTACATCCAACCAGCCTCACAACCGCAGACCACATGTAACCACACCAGCCCAGGACCTCCACATCCAGCATATTCACCTCCAAGATCATCTGAGACCAGCCACTCGGACAGCTGCTGGAATTTCTGCACAAACTGTCAGAAACCGTCTCAGGGAAGCTCATCTGCATGCTCGTCGTCCTCATCGGGGTCTCGACCTGACTCCAGTTCGTCGTCGTAACTGACTTGAGTGGGCAAATGCTCACATTCGCTGGCATTTGGCACATTGGAGAGGTGTTCTCTTCACGGATGATGCGAAGGAGATGTGTTGCACTGCATGAGGCAAATGGTGGTCACACCAGTTACTGACTGGTATCCCCCCCCCAATAAAACAAAACTGCACCTTTCAGAGTGGCCTTTTATTGTGGGCAGTCTAAGGCACACCTGTGCACTAATCATTGTGTCTAATCAGCATCTTGATATGGCACACCTGTGAGGTGGGATGGATTATCTCAGCAAAGGAGAAGTGCTCACTATCACAGATTTCGACTGGTTTGTGAACAATATTTGAGGGAAATGGTGATATTGTGTGTGTGGAAAAAGTTTTAGATCTTTGAGTTCATCTCATACAAAATGGGAGCAAAACCAAAGTGTTGCGTTTATATTTTGTTGAGTATATTTATATTGCCCCAAGTCACAACGTAAGTCGTCCTATGGTGCTTCACAAGTGTAAGCAAGGCCCCCCAAGCAAGCATGTAGGCAACAAGAAAAACTCTCATCGGAGTTCCCCTTACTAATCCGAATAGGCTTCCACATGAGAATGTGTTTTGGGAGTTTGCATGTAGGGAGGATGGCGGACTTGCAAACATGGACACACAATAAACAATATGAGACTTCTTTCATGATAAGAGCCTGATAACTGCCAGGGATTGTGCTGCACAAAACAGACTACAGCTTATCCAACTGATTATTTTCATTCTTTCCAAACTTGATGTGAAAACATATTGCATGGCCCTCAACAGCATCCTTCAGGTGACTTACTGGGAATTCCTGATACAAGCTTGAGGGGTCTCAGCACTCTCACCGCACGCAGTGTTCGCAGGTCAAAGTCTGAACCAACTGTGGCCAAGATTCTGCAAACAAACAAACAAACAAGCATGTATTTAAAAACAACACTAAAACTACTGTACATACCTCACATTTTATCTTTAACAATACATGATAAACTAGAGCACCGCACCTGTAGAACACAACCCATCAACACTAGTTTCCACCCTTGTAAAAAAATTTCAAGGTCAAAGTCCTGTTACAAGTGGCTTTTCATAAGCTAAATTAGATGTGAACAATATCAGGAGGATGCATTTAGTTCATGTACTTGAATCTCAGTTTTCTTGTCCACAAACTTCACAATCTGGGTCAGATCTGGATCAAACTTTGCCAGGCGATAGTGAGTGTCAGTCTGCACCTCACTTTCAAATATGAAAGTGATTGGGGCACGCTTGATTAAGATATAATGTAAAATATATATTACATGGGGTTTTCAATGTTAAATTTAATTTGTCATCGGGATCAGATCTGGATCAAACTTTGTCAGTCAATAAGGATACCATCCTACAAACGCTCTCAAATATGAAAGAAATTTGATCTTTTTTGACAGAGTTAAGAATTTTTGAAAATTCATTCAGTGTTAAAGATAGGGATTTTTCCCATTTTCCAAGATTTTTTCCTGACTTTGACCTTTGACTTATGACCTTGAAATTGAATCAGTTCTTGCCTTTCAAGAATGAATCTTCAGCAAAAAAAAAAAAAAAAAAAAATCATAATCCTATATGAAAAATTGTGGGCAGCTTTTCACAGACAGACAAACAAACAGGGACGATAATATAATAATATAATAATACAAACACACACAATTCAACACATTTACAGAAATCAAATTGTCATGAGATTTACAGAAACAAGCAAATTACCACAAAAAGGTAACATTCAAAGTAACAGGTGAAAAATATTTGAATTTAGGTTCTTCTGATGGAACTACAAAATTTTAATGACAAAAAGAAAAAAAAAAAGACTTTATAAAGAGACTTTCTGGTAGCTGTGCATTTTTTTTATTTGGACGATAAGTGTTTGAATATAATTGATATTGTGGAATTCACATTCATTTTGAGAAACTGCAATAATTCATGTTCAGTTCCTGCAGGAAACAAGAATGGAATTCCATGTGGGTAAATTATACAAAGCATGAAGTTAAATTTGTAGAACATTTCCCAGTTTGATTTTGTAAGTTATAATTGCAGGCATGAGAATGAGACATCCTGAAAAAATCCTGAATGTCTATTTGGGGGTTGTGGTGCGGCCCATTTAGGAGCTTTTGGTTTTATGCAAAATTACCAGTTTTAAGCCTTATTTTGGCAGCCAAGAAGACGCTTGAAAAAAGTCAGGAGTGGTTTGTCAGATTGTCCTAAAAAAATCCGGTAATTGCCTGTAATTGTGACTTAAAAGCACAAATTTTGACTTCTTTGTCCTACGTTTGCCTTAATATTTATCTTTGTGACTTAATATTTCAGTTGGGACTTATAGCTAAAATTTTAAAATTCAGCTCTTAATTTTGACTTATCTTCTAATTATGTCACACAGTTGCCCCCCAGTATCTCGCTGTTGCCCCTCAGTATCTTATTTTATCATTGCAATTTGTCATTGTAACTTGTATCATCGCTACTCAGCCTGACATCACTGATTTCTCATCAACATTGAGTATTTCATCATTTCATTATTGTATCTGTCTTACTGTGAACATCCATCCATCATTTTCTAAACCCCTGGACAGGATGTAGGTCTATCACAGGGATGACACATATAGACAGAGACATATTCACCCTTTTACACCTACAGGTAATTCAGAGTCACCAGTTCACTTAACCTGTATGTCCTTGGCAGTGGGAAGAAGCCGGAGCAACAAGACGGAATTCCAGCAAACACGGTTGAGAACGTGCAAACTCCACCACAGAAAGAACCAGGTTGGAAGTGAACCTGGGACCATCTCACTGTCAGGCAACAGTGCTAAACACGAAGCCACCATGCGACCGTCAGCATAAAAATGTTTTTCTTTGCTTTTCCCTCCTTCCTTGCAGAAAGAGTCTAACATATACAGCACTGCATCTCCTAACTTGCCTGTTTTTAAACCCTCCATTAAGTACCGTCAGCAATCCCAAAGCAGGCAGAAAATCCCCACAGGCACAATAGCTTTTATGCAGCTGGCGCGATGCACTCATGATTTCACTAAATAAAAAAATTCTTCAACTTCAACACACACAACCCAAACACACACACACACACACACACACACATCACACACACACCACACACACACACACCCACACACACCACACACCACACACACACACACACACACACAGAAAGAAACAGATGACAGAAGGACTCTTATTGCTCCTGGTTACTAGTTGGTATGGGCAACCAATAAAGCACAGATGTGCTTTTTGGGAATTATCATCACGGGTAGAGGCCTGCAGAATGAAATGTGTGCATTTTTGCTATATGGACTGTATCATTTTATACAAATTTTATTCACATTCTTTGCAGTTAATGAAATTTGGAGACAATGATGGATTTCCAAATGTTTTAATGTATTTCTTATTACTCAGGTTATGATATCCATGCATTTGTGGTGCTTTAAAGTAATTGTAAACTTTATGCAAGAAAAGTAGATTTAAAAAAGCAGTGAAGAAAGAAACCAACCGGGACTGAAGGATAAAGCACAGAGTGCAAAACTCTTGTCTCACCATTATCAGTACAATGCCAGTGCACAGTGAAGTTTGCTGAGTCTGTTTATTTGGTAATTATTTTCGAGTTTGTTTACTGTTACTTTCACATGTGTTATCTCCAAGTCTGTTGTCATGGAGAAGCATGAAAATTTCAGGAGAAGACAGTCCCATAGCTGAAAAAATGTCTTGCCGTAAGGACGTTCCCTGCAGTGGAAAACTACACCAGGAGCCGGTGAGTCTTACGGAAATAGCCGCACAGGTTTATCCGATTTTGGAGAAGTGTGACCTCAAAGAGGTCAGAGAGAAAGTGACAGCAGGTGATGATGGCAGATGGTTTGCGATCTCAATGGCAGGGGTGTGAGGTTGTTGACACAGAACATGAAACGGTTACCAGTCATTCATGTGAGCGATGTGTATGTTTACCTGCTTATTGTGGACGGACAAATGGAAGAATCAAACAACACAAAATATCACGTGTTTACTGACTATCATATGGAACTCGTAGGATTTGGAAGCACCAAAAGGAGATAATGATTTAATTGTGTGGAACTGGAGGCGCAGCAGACAGATTTCCAACATGGCTGCTGTGTGCAAACACAGGGGAAGTAAAATCAGCGGGATACAGTTGTTTTTCAGAGTTTGTATTTATTACTACTTTGTTTGTGTTTATCCAAACTTATTTAGCTGTATTTCTTTTTTTTTTTTTAACTGAATACACCGTGGGATAAAACGGAGGTGGAGACGGAAATGAATTTGCTGGCGAACCTCTTAAAATTCAGGCAAAAACAAGTAGTGCGCCCCCTGTGGCAATATGTAAGTAACTATATGCATGAGGCCTGGTGGTCACTAAACTGTTGCTTTTTAAAACTAAAAAATGAATATAACCAACAATAAATATTCCTTGTTAAGGGAATTTTACACAGTCGATGTCCAAAAACTGGAAATAAATAATAAACGTGCCGAGGAAAACATTTTCTCCCACACCAAAATGATGCTATACAAGAAACGAGTGTAAAGTTGTTGAAACAGCACCTTTATTGTCCCATAAGAGCCAGCATTATTTTGTGTTATAAACTTCTGAATCATTAAGAATTCATGGTTGTCAATTTTTTGCAGAGCCAAAAAAAAATTGTTTTTGTGTGTCCAGGCCAGGAAGACGGTCTAATGAGCACAGAAACTGGCAGATTGCTCTCTCATGGGTCAAAAGAGAACTGCTGGCATCAGCTGAAGCAACGTAATATCGTGAGGACTTTTTCATGACTGACAGAATAATTGAGTGCGAGACTGACAGGTGGACTGGACCAGCAACAGCGGTAATTAGGGGGTTGCTCCAGACTGTCATGGTGATGAGAGAGCTGAGTCAGAAGACAGTTTATCCATCAATGGTGAAGAACTCCAAGTAGTACAGAAGATAAAGAATGAGTTTGGTTTTGCTGGATGGCTGCACTCGGCCTTGGGACAGGACAAGGAACTTGGACAGCAGGAAGGATCTCACAGTAGAAATGCTGCCCTGCCATATTAAACAGAGGTTATCGTTAGGATGTTGTCTGGGTGTCTGTCTTTGATAACTTTTTTGGATGTACCAAATGGGAAGACATTCATGGATAGACCTATAGAATGTAGAGTTTCCAGGGGTTCCAAACTCATGGATAGGCCTACAGAATATTGAGTTTCCAGCGGTTCCAGGCTCATGAATAGGCCTACAGAATATTGAGTTTCCAGGGGTTCCAGACTCATGGATAGGCCTACAGAATGTTGAGTTTCCAGGGGTTCCAGACTCATGAATAGGCCTACAGAATGTTGAGTTTCCAGCGGTTCCAGACTCATGGATAGGCCTATAGAATGTAGAGTTTCCAGGGGTTCAGACTCATGAATAGGCCTACAGAATATTGAGTTTCAGGGGTTCCAGACTTTGTGGATAGGCCTACAGAATGTTGAGTTCCAGCGGGTCCAGACTCATGGATAGGCCTACAGAGTATTGAGTGTCCAGCGGTTCCAGACTCGTGGATAGGCCTACAGAATGTTGAGTTTCCAGCAGTTCCAGCCATCCTTCCTCATTTGAGTATACTGAAGAATGTGACTGGTTGACCTGGTCTCACTGTGACCCAGTACTGAATAAGTAGCAGAAAGCAGATGGAAGGATGGGTCTGGGTCTTCAGCCTTTGACTTGAAGAAGTGCCTTGGTGGAGCTTATGGAACCATGAGATCCCGAACAGCTATGTTTGAGGATGCAGATACCTTTGCAGGACAATG